>NC_092053.1:105374292-105681123 GCF_003086295.3 Arachis hypogaea
AAAATTTCTCTGGTACATAATAGAAAAACTAGGATTTAGCACACGATGGATTAGCTGGATCCGCGAGTTAGTTACCACAGTTTCTTATTCTGTTGTTATGGAAGGCCAACCTTTTGATTTTTTCAAACCAAATAGAGGGATCCGATAAGGAGATCCTCTATCACCATATCTTTTTCTTTTTTGTGCGGAAGGTTTATCCTTCCTGCTACACAAGGCAAAGCAAAACGGTTTAATTCATGGTATCCAGGTAACACGAAGGTGCCCTACAGTTAATCACTTGTTATTTGCTGACGACTCTATTTTATTTTGCAAGGCCTCTGAGGAAAGTTGTGATAGAATCCTAGAGCTTTTGGAGTCACATGAAAGTTTTAGCGGACAAAAGATTAACCTATCTAAGTCAGTAATTTTCTTTAGTAACAATACTCCTGATGCTACTGATGAGTATTTTGGTGAAAAATAAATTTCTCCCAAAACACACAAATCTAACCGGCAAGTGTACCGGGACGTATCAAGTAATAAAAACTCACGGGAGTGAGGTCGATCCCACAGGGATTGAAGGATTGAGCAATTTTAGTTTAGTGGTTGATTTAGTCAAGCGATTCGAGTGTTGGTTGGGTGATTTGTGATTTCCAGAATATAAATTGCATGAAAGTAAAGAGAGCAGGAAATTAAATTGCTAAATCTTAGGGAACAAGAAATTAAATGGCAGAAACTTAGATAGCAAGAAATGTAAATTGCGGAATCTTAAAGTGCAAGGAATGTAAATGACTTGAATTGTAAAGGGGATTGGGACTTGGATTTGCAGAAATTAAACAAGGAAAAGTTAAATTGCATTAAACAGAAGAGAAAAAGGGAATTGGGATTGAATCAGATCCGAAACGGCAAAGTAGATGAACATGGAAAGCAGTAAACAGAGAATTGAAATAGGAAATCAGATCTCAGGACCCAGAGACTAGAAAACCAAGTCTAGATCTCAATGCCTTCCTAGATCTAACAAGAACAATTGCAAGGAAATTGTAAATTGCAAAGAAATTAGATGAGAAGCAAGTAACAGAAACGGAAATTCAATTAAGCAGTAAATGAACAGAGAGATCCAAGGATGAGATTGAAACAGAATTTCTTCAATTCTCCAACCTAAGATCCAAGACAATTTCAATTGAAATAGAAAGCAATAAAACTGAGAGAAAGAGAAGTGAATTCTCCTTCCCCAAGACAAAGAAATTAAAGTCACTCAATAACAAAAACTCTCTGAAAACTCTTATGAAAATTCCAAAAGAAAGCTCTCTGAAGAACTTGAATTCTATCCTATTTATACACTTTCTTCAAATGATCTTCAAGCCTTGAGTTGGGCCTTTGCTCTTGGTGGAATTGGGTTGAAAGAGGCCTTGGTTGATTGCTCTTGAAGTTTGGAGAAGAACCGAAGTGAACCAATTGAACCGGTTTTGAGGTTAGCAAAAGTTGGACCAAAAGTTTGAGCCAAACAACTTTTCATATCAGCTAGCACATTTTGCTGATATCAACGTTGGTGCCAACGTTAGGGGTCTAACTTTGACCCTAACGTTGGCCTTGCCTAGTGTGCTTGTGGCGCCAACGTTAGCCACCAAGTTAGGGGGCTAACGTTGGTGCAAACTTTTGCTCCTTCCCCATTGAATTTTCATGTGCCAACGTTAGCCTCCAAGTTAGGGGGCTAACGTTGGCGCAAACGTTGGATGGCCAGGGAGGAATTCATGTGCCAACGTTAGCCTCAAAGTTAGGGGGCTAACGTTGGCGCAAACTTTTGGTGCCCAGGGGAGAAATTCATGTGCCAACGTTAGCCTCAAAGTTAGGGGGCTAACGTTGGCGCAAACTTTTGGAGCCCAGGGGAGAATTTTCAAGTTCCAACGTTAGCCTCCAAGTTAGGGGGCTAACGTTGGGGCTAACTTTTCAACCAAAAGTTTGTGCAAAAGTTTGATGCTAACTTTAGGTCCAGCTTCTTGCTTCCTGGTTCAATTTCACTTATTCCATTGTCCTCTCTTCACTCCTAGCCATTCCTTCTTGCTTCAACCTTTCTCCAAGCTTTCTTCACCTATCATTAATCAACCAAACTCATCAAAGCTATGCTCAAAATCATAAGATATTCATTCTTTCATAATATGCAACAAATATAGCATAAAACCTCATGAAATGGCATGAATTCATATATGGTTGGTTCAATCAAGGGAAACATGAAAATCTACTCAATTAGCTTGCTTGTAGCTCAAGAAAGTGCATAATTCTAATGAAAACAAAAGAAAAAGACTAGTTAAAATAGGCTAGGATGACTTGTCATCAGCTACTCGGGAAATCCTGGCAACAAGAATGAACATTACTCATATTGGAGCACAAGACAAGTACTTGGAGCTCCCTTCAATAATCAATATATCAAAAAAAGCCACCTTCAATTCCAATAAAGACTGGGTATTCAAGAAGGTGCAAAGATGGAAAAAGAGTTTACTGTCAAATGGAGGCCGTCAAATTTTGATCCGGGCAGTAGGGGAAGCAGTACCTATCTATACCTTATCTTGTTTCAGGCTCCCAGATACTTTACTGAAGAACATTTATAGTATTTTGACTCAATTTTGGTGGGAACAACATGGAGAGGAAAGACGCATGGTCTGGATTAGATGGGATAAGATGACAAGGCCGAAAAGTGAGGGAGGACTGGGTGTGAAAGACCTGCGTGCACATAATCTAGCTTTGCTGGGCAAGCAATGCTGGAGACTCATAACCCAACCTAATTCTCTCCTAGCTAAAATCATAAAGGGTAGGTATTATAGGTATGGGGATCTACTAAGTGCAGATAAAAGAGTATTACCTTCCTGGGGATGGCAGAGTCTTCTCCAAGGACGAAGTGTGGCAGAAAAAGGCACAATCTGAAAAGTGGGGGACGGCAAGTCTATTCGAATCTTTAGAGACCCCTGGCTTCCTTCAACTTTCTGATACAGAGTTTCCTGCGACAACAATGCCAGCCAAGCATTAAACCGAATGATGTTAGTCAAAGACCTTTTCTCTGAAAATAAGCAATGGAACCAACAGCTTGTCTCAGAGGTGTTTTCTCTTGAGTTAGCACAACAAATTTTAACAATAACTCCGAGCAAAGGAACAGACAAGGTTCAGTGGCTACTTAATAACTCCAAATGCTATAACGTTGCATCCGGGTACCGAATTTCTTACTTGTTCTATCATGAACCAATTGATCTATGCCCAGCGTATATGCAACAAAGAGGAATTTGGTCCCAACTATGGAAACTGCTCACACCCCAGAAGATTACAATTTTTCTTTGGAAATATCTCCACGAAAGGATCCCAGTCATGCAACTCATCCATCAAAGATTCCCTAATATGACACCAACATGTCCACTGTGTCAAGAAGAGAATGAAACAATAACTCACTGCCTATTTCTATGTCAAAATGCAAAATTAACATGGAGGAAGGCAGAAATAGAAGCATGTGTACCTTTCTCTAACTCGGCCACCTTCTTCGACTAGTGGAGCTCAACGATGAGCCTCTTGGATAAGCAACCAAATAGAAGTAGTAAGGTCCTTCTTGCAGCAATTTTACTGTGGCATATATGGAAAGACCAAAATCGAAGAGTGTTTGAGCAAGGTGTTGGTGTTACCCTTCCAGAGGAGATTGCTGCTAACGTCATTAGGGCTCACCGAGAAGATCTTGCCCGTCCCCTGCGCTATCAAGAATAGCTCAGTCTTTTCCCCTTACTTTCCCTTTTCAATTTTGAAGTTCAATATTGCTTTACTCATCTGCGTGTAAAGCCTTTGGGAGAACCCCCTTTTTTTTGCTCTTACCGTTCCACTTTAGACAATGTCTTTCTTTTCTTTTATTGGTGAATAAAAGTAATTGATTGTCTTTGGAAAAAAAAAAGTTTATGTACTAGTCATTTTACAAATATTTTATGATGAGTAAAAATTTTTAAAAGTAAAATTATAAAAAAATAAATTTATTTATAATAAAAGTAATGTGATTAAGTGTAATTTACTTAGATATGATTAAAAAATAATTGAATAATTATGTACTGTAAAAAATTGATATTATTGAAGGATAAAATTAAAATTTATTTTTATGTATCATTTTTGTCCCCAATATTTTCGTCCTATTTAAGTTCCTAATATTTTAAAATCGTCTTAATTTCGTCTCGCTGTCAATTCTGTTAACGGATCCCTGATGGCAAGACAAGATTGAGGCAATTTTAAAATGTTAGGGACTTAAATAGGACGATTTAAACATTCGAGACAACTTTAGGATTTACCACAAATATTAGAGAAAAAAATGATACTTTACTCTTCCTTCTAAATGTACCAAGATCGTTAGCTAGCTTTCTTAATCATCAAAATTCAATTTATGCTACTTCGTGGAGATAAATATGCGTCCCTGATTTTAAGGTTCTAAAGGAGCTGCTTTTTTATGAGTTCTACTCATTGCTTAGAGAAGGATGTGGGAAAATTTTAAAGGCATAAAAGCTCTAAGAGAAATTATTTTGCTAGCTAGGAATTAGGAAAGTAGTTCATAAGTTCATCGTGTTAGCTCCACATTATCTCAAATTGAGTTTGACGAACTTATATATAATTTAATAATTGTTCCTTGGAGATAATTGTGAGGAACCGAGTTGGATATTCACTCTATAATTTAATAATTTTATCAATTATTATCTAATATATGTTCAAATGTTTAATGTCCTAAAGGATTTTTTTCTTAAGTAATATAATTAAGGTAGGAAAAATTTGAATCCAACAAAGTGCTAAATAATCTCACAAATCAAATTTGAGTAAATAGTTCACCTCAAAATGGGACTTTAGGTGATACCTCACATTAAAATGAATTTCTGTGTTTCATAGACGAAGAAAAACTAAAGGTGCAAAAGTGCTTACCTCATAAATGTATTAAGTAAAAATTTGCTTTTTAACTTAAGTTTTAAATAGAGGACGTGACGTAATTCGCTGAGTATGCTGGACTTTTGATGAAACGAAGACTTTACTTTTGGGTTTATTTTGATCTATGTAGTACTTTTCTCCACTTTTAATATATGTATTTGTATATCTCTTTTAGGCGTTTTCTATTTTGGAGAAACAAGTTATATTTTGGTATAGTTTGATTTTGTATTATGTTCTAACCGGCCTTTCTTCATAGGTCGAGACTAGTACTTTATGTATATTATCTATGGATTTTATATGTACCTTTGGTTCTGTATAACAACGCTTTCTTATCTTTTGCGTTTCAAGTGCGATGTGATTATTGTTCTGTTTTCTTTCTTCACATGTTCCTAGTTAAATTATATTCTTTCAAATGCTATGTATGTACTTTTTCATTTTTAGAGCTCGTAATACCTCGCCACCTTTAATTTACGACTATAGCATAAGGTTCTGTGTGTAGAGTGTTACATAACTGGAGGAGATGTTGGAGGAATGGTGGTTATATCTCGCCCATAGTGAGGATGGAGGTTTTATTCCGCTCACATGTTAAAGAAATTGGAAACCCGATACATAATTGGGGGTTTATGAATTCATATGGATGAAACGGATAACTAATTGGGGTCAAGGAGTTAAACCGCTTATGAAATTACTAAAGGACATCGATAATGATTGATTGTGGCCTGAATGGCCGGATTGACAAGGTTTGGGTGATATCCTGCTTGCATGTTGAATGGATATCTATTTGTGCCAAGTTTTGGGTGTTATCTCACTTGCGTACCAATTTGATATTTGGGTTGGCACCCGCACCAGTCAAGGACGAAGGTTACATCGTGCTTGTTCATGGTTACAGTGTCGTTGTAGGAGTGGTGGTTTGGTCCTGCCCTCGGTGAGGACGGTGACTTTGTCCAGCTCACGGTTTAGCAAGTTGAGGATGAATGATTCCCTCTCTTATTGTGGTATGGATGTGGGGAAGGTGGAAAGGCACTCTCATTCTTATTGGTTTTCCCCCACATCTTTCTCTGCTTGCAAGGTGGAAAGGCACACTCCTTCGATGTGAAAAGGCACTCCTTCGTAATACCTCCAAGAGAAGGTGGAAAGGCACTCTCCTTCCTTTATGTTCCTATTGGGGATGCGCAACCTAGAGATCATGTCCTGGTTAGCTACCGGATATGCCAGATTTTGGCAGTTTGACCGACACGTGAGCTCATAGCCAGTGGAAAAGGCATGCATCATCTACATGTATGTGACATTGTTTGAGTGTGAACATTATATTTGGTTTGCCTATAAGATTATCTCTGTTTAACTGCTATCTGCTCTACTTGTTGTAATTACCTTTGATTGTGCTTGAATCTCACTACTTATGTTCGCCACTACTCTGAACACTAAACTACTAAACTTGAACTATTGGATACTATATTACTGAAATTGGACAACTGTGATATTGAGAGGACTACTGACTTGTATTGAGAAGAGTTGAGAATCTAAGATCACTATATAGCTGAGACATAATCTGATTTTCCCTGTTTGGATTCAGAAAGGATCCTAGGCTTCAATCTGGTGCATTTTGGAGTTTAGGATTACCTAGCGGGTTCATATCTTTTTACATAGTCTCTATATGAAATTATTATCCTACTGAAAACCTTCGGGTTCTCACCCCATTGTGGACTTGTTTATTTTACAAATACAGGACATGACGTACCTCGCTGAGCTTGCATGATCTCTTGTGAAAAGCAAAGACTGTCTTTTGGATTTTTATTTTGTATTAGATGTTGTTCTCCACTTTTGTATATTGTAACTGTAGATCCCTCTTAGAGATCGATTTGGGAAAAACAGACTGCATTTTGTATCTTTTTGGGCTATATTATACTTTCTACCCGGCCTTATCTTTGCAGGTCGAGACTAGTATTGTGATGTATCTCCTTTTTTAATCCTATGTGTGTGTGTGTGTGTGTGTGTGTGTGTGTGTGTATGTCTTGTTTGTTTATATTTACCGACGCTTGTTATCTTCAATATTTCGAGTATGATGCGATTTTGTTCTGCCATCTTCCTTCACAAGCTCCTAGCTATATTATTATCTTTCAATTATATGTATGTATTTTGCTTCTAGAGGTCATAATACCTCACCACTTCTGATTTACGACTATAGCGTAAGGGTTTGTGTGGTAGGATATTACAATTTTAACCATAACTTGTTATAATTACATTTTTAGCCTTATTTTTATCCAAAAATGATCGTAACACCCTTTTTACTTTACCACACTAGTTCCATAAGAGTAAAACTATTTCTCTAGCCTCTTTCAAACCTTTTTACTCAACAATTTTCTTACTTTTAGTGACTGAATTTTCAGAGGCGCAGTTTTGCATTTTTATCTACTTTTAGTGAATTTTAAGACTTAAAACTTAAATTCTAAGTGCTCTAAAGTGTTCGGATATTTTATACAAAATTCAAAGGCAAATAAACTTCATATTTTACTTAAATAACAAGCCAAAAATAGAGTTACATCACAGAATTTCCAGAATTATAAAACAAGCACAAATTGAGCGCAAAGTGGCTCATATGAACACCAAATAAAACAAAAACATATTCTAACTAATCCTAACTCTTACCTCTTGTTTCATTCAGCCCTTAAACACTTTAAACTTAAGAAATTATTCAAACAAATGGAGAAAGATAATGAATGTATTTTTAGTGCTTCTTGGCTGAAATAGTGTCACAAAAATTGATGAACTTACAACCACTTTGAGCTTAAATTTTCTTGGCTCCTTAGACATTCTCCATATGTGCTTCAAGAAGAATTTTTTAGACATAGAAGAGAGTAGAAATTCACCTTAAAATCAGTTTAAAAAACCAAAAAGAAGGGGTGAAGAACAAGAACTTACCTTGTTGGAATTTTGGTGAAAGTGCTAGAATTAGCAAGAATTAACACGGAATTGTACTTGAATGGCTTGAAGAACAAGTGAAGAACAATGGAACCACTTGAATATGGGCTGGAATTATGAAAAGAAGTTGTAGAATTTTTCCTTTTTTTCCTCTAAAAACACGACACTTTTCTCACCAAAGTGTATCAAGTGTTTTGTCAAATTTTGGCCTAAGTGTTCCTTAAATAAAATTCTAAAATTTGACTTGAATTAACGCGGTAAAAGGATGTGAAAATTCAGAAGAGAATGGGTGGAAAAAAAGAGAAGGGGCATGATTCCAAGGAAGTACAGTCAGCCTCATAATGACATGCTTATTCGTAGTTAACCGCAATTAGTTATTCGAGGTTAAAAATACTACTAAGAGGGATAAATAGCAGAGATAATATCGGCTATATGAGTGAGAGGGAGGGACGTGTTGCTTGTGAAATAAGCAAGAGGATTTGGGATCTCTAGGAGGTATTTGCGGAATATTAGTCAAAAGTTCGCTTTGGTAACTTTTACCGCGTGGTAAAATAATGAGCGGATAAGATTTATTCTTAAAGGAATAAATCAAGAGTGAATGGCTAATTATTCTTGTAACAAAATTATCAAGGTAGAAATTACTTTTACCATCGGTTACGAGGTTTTTCAAGTGCTAACCTTTTTCTGGCGCACGCAAAACCGTCACTAAAAGTAAATCCCGGCTCAAAAAGCCTCTAGAGAGTAATAATGGACCAATGGAAAGTGAGTATTTATTTTTACTAGTCAAATTTGACTTAAAGGGAGTAATTATCCTCACAAAGTCAAGTTTGACCTATTAATTATTTTTTTTTATTTATTTTTATTTTTTTCACCATTAGGTCTGCCTCACTAATCCTTAATAGGTCCTAGTCACAAATTTTGCGAAATAAGCTATAAAATAGCCAAAAGAGTCACTTTCAGGATATATTGAGTATTCAGGTTTCAAATTTGGTAAAATGCTAATATATGTAGGTGCACTATAATTAGAAGTAACAACATAAAAAGAGATTAGTTTAACATAAAAAAGAGTATGATATGGAAATAAATTCTCATAAAAAAGTACATTCCTTGTAATATATAGTACTAGTTTTAAATAAACCTTTATATCCTTTGTGGTTAAAATCATATCCTAGAAATAGACAAAGTTGTGATTTGAAGTCCAATTTGTTCTTATTATATGGTTTTAATAAAGAATAGCAAGCACAATCATATACTTTCATAAAGGTGTAATAAGGTTTTTATTTAAAAGGCATTTCAAAAAGACCTTTGGAATCTAAAACATGTGTTGGAACTTGGAAGCCTGTTAATGATTTATACAATAGTAGTGAAAGATGAATCCCAATAAATAAGGGGCATAGATACAATGGCAAGTAAGAAAAGGCCAATTTTTATAATGTACCTAGGTTTTTTTTTTTTTTGCAGAAAGTAAATGACAAAACTTACTTGTAAAGCACAATAAAAGAAAAGTGGAAAGAAACCTACAAAAATCTAATATAAGACATATTAAGTTTAGTAAACAATAATCATATTTTTGGTGATGACAAATATATTTAATTGGGTTTAAAAACCCAATGTTGTTTGATACATATATTAGTGATGCAAGCTCAAATTTAATTGTGCAGTCCAAACAAATAAAATCATCAGGCCATTATGTTGCTACTTGGACAATAAACCAGCAAGTGGATTAATAATGCAAACATGCATCGTCAAGCTAAGTTCAACCCACTGGAATTAAGAAAAGAAAAGATGGCTGTTGCCAATCTTCATCACTTTGGGTAAAGCAAATTGAAAAAAGTGATTCACTTTTTTCATTAAACACCAAAGAAGAAGGAGGAAAAAGCAAAAATTGGAGCCAAAGTCAAATCAATCGAGCCATGAATCAAATTTAGGGAAGATCTAGTTCAGAAGAAAAATGGTTTATTATTTCTACTTTTGTGCAAGTCAAATGGCTTAACAAAGCTACCTCATCTCTACATTCACAATTCAGGTAAGAAGAAGAAAAATGGAGGTTGCTGGTTATGATTTGTATCCAAGGGTTAAAAAAGAAACTTGGGACCAAAGCATAAGTTTAAGGGTGTTGATTTGGCAAACACATTAAGGACCTCATACATATGAAGCTGTTGCAATCCATCTCACCTCTGCACCACATTACTCTGTTCTTAATTTCTGATTTTTTGGTTTGATTTCTTGAAAGAAGGAGAAGACTTCAGCTGGTTCAAAGTTCAAGGTATTAACTCTTGTTAACAGCTCGAGCTTGGGTAACATTAACCCATATAAAAGGGAGTAACCAGAAAAAGATTGAGGCAAGGAGAGTGAGCGCATTGTTTTGGATCTTCATAGCTTTTGAGCTATACCTTCTTCTCCTTCATGGTTCATTATTGAATATTTTGTTTTGCTCAGTTTTATCTTTCTTAGTATCAATGAGAAAAGGCATTTAAGTGAGGTATTGAGAAAAAAGTCATTGAAAGAAAAGACAAATAGAGTTAGCTTGGAGAAAAGCCAAATGATTATGTCAATCTCTTTTGTAATCTGTTTCTGTTTTGTTTCTTTTATCTGAGAGGTATCCCTTGCTAAGTTGAATGAGCACTTAGTGGTTGAAAGTCTAGAGAGTGAACCTAGCCAAATCAAGTTTGGGTAGAAGTTTGGTTTGTCCCTGATAAGATTGGATAGAATTCTTGAGAATTGGTGAATGTAAATCTTTGAAAAGATAGTGAAAATTCTACAATAATTGCAGTGGAGACTGGATATATGTCACATTGCACAAGGTGGTTGAACCAAGATATTTTCTTGTGTACTTCGCTCTTCTTTTCTCTATTTTCTTTCTGATCGTTATTAGAAAAAATTATTTTGTCTCCTGCATAATCACTTTTGCAGACTCAGCAGAAACAGTTTTTGGTGTTAAAATTTAAAAGACATTAAAAAAGGTCATATATTCAACCTCCCATTCTCTAAGCCATTAAAAACCTTCAAGACGAAAATTAGAAAATCATTAGGATATGAGTGTGTGTGAGTATGTTTCTGAAGAGAATTTTCAACCATTTGCTCCTCAACCACCTCTCTATTTATAAACACTTTCAATAAATCTTTTCTTGACACGTCACCATATACAATTATCTCGTCAATAATCGTTCTCGCCAAAGACTTTTCACTTTCTCCGACATCAACCTCCTCTTCGACCATATCCTTTTAATATGTCGTAGCTCTTTGTCCACTTAAATGCTTCTATATGGAAATATTCAAGCTCTTTGATACTTTACCTCTCTCTTCAATCGAATCTTCCTGGTCGACTTCGACACAAATTTTGTTGAGTGACAAGTTGATTACTTTTTTTCTTTGACGACAACTGCTCTTTGTCAAACCTTGTCTTGCCTTACCTTCCTCGGTCATCATGTACTAAATAAAACTCCCATATAGCAACTTATTTTATTTATTTTTAAGAAAAAGTATAGGGTACCAACATATTATTTGCCAATTTATTACCAACAATAATTAATTATTATATTTTAAATACATATATAAAGAGACACATCCAGAAAATATATTTATAAGGACACTTCTATTAAACACAGCTATAAAAAAGACATTTTTATTAGACACATCTACAAAGACACTTCCATTAAACACAGTTATAAATAAGAGTTGGTAGAAGTTGGCAGAAATGCTGTTGGTAACGTAGCGGGATTGTATTTTTAAACCCCCAACCTTTGAATGTCGAACACGTATATGTTTCATGTCAAACATGCATATACCACTTCATCACCAAATATACATGCATTCTTATCACATTGTTCCTAATCATCCATAATAATGTTAAGCACCACCATGACAAGTATTTTAGCAATTTGAGGTACAAGCAGTAATTTCTTTAGAATAAAACCATGATTATTTGACGAGTTTGTCAAGATAGAAGTACCAATCTATTTTATACTAATACCGAATCCATTTGCTAAGTAGAGCAGATCTGGTCCAATGTATTCAGAAGAAGAGATCAAACTAGAACTATCATTAGTGAGATGGTGACTTGTACCTAAATCTGGATACCAAGATGTGTCTGAATTTACTGATGGTGTAGCAAGACAAGTGTGTGGTTGATGAAAGGATGCAGAAGGTAGAGGTGGTTGATTTTGGTAAAAATTGGAAGATGCTGATGAAGAACCAGATTGAAGAGAATTTTGATAGCTATGATCAAATCTATAATAACAATTCAATGCAGTAAGACTTAGTCTATTGCAAACTTGCCAAGAATTCCTTTCATCTCTGAAGAACCTACCTCCATGATTCCCTCCTCTTCTTCCACCAAATCCTCTAGTATAACTCCTGGGTGTTGCTGAAAGATTCTAAACAAGATTGGCTTGTGCCAGGAAAAGAGATACTGAACGAATTTTCAACTTCACTTATGCTACACAGCTCTGGTTTTGCTTGAAAACGGATGATGCAACTTGAATGATCTTCAGGGAGTCCTCTACAACCAGCTTCAATGTAATCTTCATTAGTGATTTGGTAACCAATTGCAATTAAAGAATCTAACAATTTTTTTTATTTGAGAGAGATATTCTGTGATTGCAAGATTCTTTTTCTTGATTACCTTGAGTTGATTTTTCAATTGCTTAATCTTGGATTTTGTAATTTCAGCAAATTGCTATTGTTGTTATTCTGATGTTAGAATTGTTATCTACATTTGGCACACACACACATTTATACACACTATGTGACTGCTAAAGCTACTATATTCTCTACACATCCTTTTTCTTGGAAAATATTATTTTTTGACATAACATTATGAGAATGATCATGATAAATGGGCTCTATAGTTAGAAAGAATATAAGGTTTATTACGGAAAATATAATTATCAAAATAGAATACATATATTATGTAAAATGAAATGTACTTGATTTTCTTTAACTTAAATGTCTTCTGTTACTTTAATAACAATAATTTATTTAATTAATTAAACGAACCATATATAATAACAAGGTCTTTTTTGGTCGCTTACACACGTTTGTTTGTTCATATATTCCACAACTAGAAGTTATATAAAATAAATTCATATTTTTGTACCGCCTTTTTATTAAAATAAATAAAATGAAAATGATAGGCAGTTAACAAATATAAAATAAAATAAACTGATAATGGAAAACATATGGCATAGTGCATGGATGAGTCATCAATTATGTAAGCTGTCAAAGGAGATACATTAATAGTTTTCTATTTGTGTTATCTTAAAAATCTTCTCTTTTAGAATTATCAAGAAATCAACTCTAAGCCTTTTAATTTCGTCGTAAAAATTTTAAAATGATATTACAAACAATTTTTGTCTAAAAATTTAAGAAAATAAGCAAAAAAATTCTTTTTTTTTTTTTCAAAAACGACGACATTGCCCCCCTCCCCCCTCTTCCCTCCCCGCTGATCTTCAAGCTGTCGGAGATAAAATGCTTCGAATCGATCGTCCTAATTTTCTACTGCTAGGATTAGTTAAGAAGATGATGAGTTTACCAAATTGCAAAGAGATGAATATATGAATAATTATAGGCATTAGTTCAACGCCAACGACGTTAAATTCAATTATTCATGCATGAAAAAGTACCACAAAAAAGATTGACTGCTATAACTAGAGTACATTTTTTATGCTTTTTATCCGTTAATTTTGATAATACAAACAAATAGTAAATAAGTATATGATGGAAGAAGAAAAATATTTAATTTACGCCTGAGAGTAAATAAGAATTTCTTTGATTTATTCTCCATGCCCGCAAATACTTCCTCTAACAGTTTTAAATTTTTAATAGTGTTGACAAAAAAGAAAAAGAAGAACTTCAATGGAGCACCTTAAGTATCACTTTTGTTACCTATAAGTAGTGCATTCATTTAGAATTGAATATGTATTGTTACAAAAAAATTATCCATTCAGCTAGTCTTAAAAAATGAAAATTAAAATGACAAAAGCTAATTTGGCTTTAGAAACACTTTAGTGGGAGTTTTTTATTCGAGCGGTGCGCATCGCTTTTCTATATTAAAAGCTATATTTTTGGGAATTAGAATAAGTTACGCTTTTAAAATGATAAACTATTGAACTAAAGGTTATGCCTTTTATTACTCATTTAAAAGAATAGGCTACACTTATCTTTGCTAATGCATCATCTTAAATATGTAGTAATATTATATATTTATAGCTACTTTATATAAGTATAACTTTATGTTTTTCACTTTTTTTTTAATTTTCGTATATATATATTCCAATAATCTTCTTCTCTAAAAAAATTTAATATTTGATTATACACAATATATTTAATATGATTATACACAATATAATGCTGCATTTTTAACTAAATTAGTCAGATATTATGAAAAAAATGCATACACAATAATACTATACAATATTTTTTAAATAATAACAATTATCTTTAAATAAAATATATTTATAATGAACTAAAAGTATTGAGATCATCATAATTGTGAATATTCATAAACCTCGCACTAAAATAAACATACATGTATCAAAATAATTATATGGAAAGATTAATCAACCATCTTTCAATTTCTAACACTCCATCTTTGACAATAAACAATTATTATAAGAAAAATACTGAGTACCGTCAGAAAAACAAATAAAATTCGACGAAAAGTTAATTACTGATGAAAGGAATCCAACGGTATAAACCTAGCCAATAACGAGTTATCATTGGATTTTTTTCATCCGACGGAAATTAACATCGAATTCTGCAACGGATTACCTGCCCGAAAAATTATTTGGTTATTGGCGAATTTTTCTAACGATAACGTTGGCATCAAAATATCTTGTTTCCCGCACTATTACTGTCGGATTATGCCATGGGTAAATCCGACGGTAATGTCAATTATTTTTTTTAAAAAAATATTGTGGCGCAATCTTTTTTAAACTTTTTTCTTTCTTATTTAAATTTATTTTTCACACAATTAGTGGTAAAATTGTAAATTATAGAAACTAATTATATAATATTAAATATCAAATGTTCAAATAAATTAAAAGTCTAAATTAAATACGATGAAACAGTAAAAAACAAAGCCCTAATTCTAAAGATCTTGGTAGTCGTTGTCGTCATTCCCGTAGTCCTGCTGAGGCAGCAAAGAAGGCGGTGATGTCTGTGTCCCACCAGTAGCGCCGCTGCCATTGGCGCACATCTGAGCCTAATACACCGACATATGCTGCTCCATTTGCTAAAGTCACTCCAGCTGCTCCCCCCACTCTAGCCTAAGCTCATCCATGTCCGTCACACATGTGAGGATCTTCTGATACCTCTTTCGAGTCTTGTTCAGCTTCTGAGCCTGTTCGTGAAGGCTCTGCGTGAGCTCCTGCACCTGCAGCCTCAAATCAATGCCTTCCTTGGCATAGATCTATGGCTCGACTGGTGGCAGAGGCGAACGATGGCCTCAACGTAGAGGTGTGGAAGCTGCTGGCGAAGAATGACCTCAACCTGTATACGCAGTTCTTGTACAGCGTAGATGCGATCTCATACCAAACTGCATCGGGATGACGACTGAAGCAGCAGAGCTATTGCCATCTTCCCTACTTTGCTGAGATTGCTGAGTTGCAGCATCTAGTCTCTATGTGTAAGATTCCTATGTAACACATGTTATTATGATTAGGACGACAGCTGTACAGTTAATTGAAAATTTATATCACAAGATGTTTACTCACATAATGATCCACAGACTCTGATAAGCAAATATCTCCTTATTCTCCTTCAAATTGTGGGTGTACTTGAAGGTTTCCACCAATGTCGCATCACAATCCAATGACTTCGACTACACATGTTGCATTGAAACAATATGTTAGAATGCCTACTAATGATATGTCCAAAAATATAACTAAGTTAATAACAAAATTAGAGAAGCTACATACCAACCTGACCTTAGTCTTCATGAAGGTCGCTGAGCCGTTGGTATACTTGGATGACCTGGCCGATGCCTTGTTAGCTCTGTTGTGAGACGCTGATGCTTGAATCCCTCATCGGTCTCCCAATGAACGTACAGAGCCTTCTTGATTTCTGGGCGAAGCCAGGAAGTGAGGTGGTCATGCCTCTCACGTACATCCTCCAGCATCTGTTGGAGTCGCCTACCCATTCGATGATCGTATATCTTCCTAATGAGGGGATCATGTTCCTTGTCCCATATAAAGTTGACATGCACAAAGAAACTGTAAAATTAATTAAGCAAAATATATCGTATTAAGCAAAATAGAAGATATAAACTAGCTAATAAGGTTGACTATGTTAAGCTTTTACCACCCACTTCTAAAACCATCGCTCTCTAGTCTCAGCAGGGATCTTCTTGTAACTCGGCCATGGATGGTCGTACATCAGCTTGATGACGTTGGTCATCTCTTGATAACATGCATTGTTGTTTAGCACAAACGTATTAACAATTCACAAACAAACCAGTATGGCAATATAAATTAAAACTTCAGAAGCAAATAACGATAATATATAGAGATTTTTTTAGAAATTTTGACAGAGTTTCATCTATAACTGGAATGCGTCACAAATTCTATCCATCAACAATTAACTTAAACAGCACCAATTGTCAACAATCAATAAACAACAATCAATAATCAAGAAGCAACATTCATAAATCCACTAAATCTACTAAACTAGAATCAATAATCAAGAATCAATAATCAGGATATATCAAACACTTTCAGCAGTTCATACCTACAACTCTAAATCTATTAAATTAGAATTAATAATCAAGAGTCAATAAGTAGGGTATATCAAATACTTTCAGCAGTTCATACCTACAAACCTAAATCCCCTAAAACTAGAATCAGTAATCAAGAGTCAATAATCAAGATATATCAAACACTTTCAGCAATTCAAACCTACAACCCTAAATCCACTAAAAACAGGAACCACCAATCACAAATTATCAAACACTTTTATCATATAAAAGACTTAAAGTAGTAGTTACGCCATTCTGCCATCAGGCCAAATCATCATCTATACGATGGGAGGTGGTAGAGGGGTGATAAACCACTATTTTATGGTTTATTTTGTGCTTAATTGAGTGGATTTTATCAACTCTTTACCCACTTATTCATACTATTTGCATGGTTTTACATTTGCCTTCCTAATTATGTGCTTTGATTGAAAACATGATTCTTTGGCCTTAAGTTCCCTATGTTTAATCCTCTCTTATTACCATTAGATGCCTTGATATGTGTGTTAAGTGATTTTAGAGATTACAGGGCAGGAATGGCTCAGAGGATGGAAAGGAAGCATGCAAAAGTGGAAGGAATACAAGAAGTTGGAGAAATTGCTAAGCTGTCCAGCCTGACCTCTTCGCACTCAAACGGCTATAACCTTAGCTACAGAGGTCCAAACGATGCAGTTCTAGTTGCGTTGGAAAGCTAACGTCCGGGGCTTCGATTTGATATATAATTTGTCATAGCTGTCCCAAAGTTAGGCGATGCGAACGCGTGAATGACGCGCCCGCGTCGCATCTGCGAACTTCAATCCGCGCGGACGCGTGGACGACGCCTCCGCGTCACCTTCCCGCGACCTGAACGTAACAGAAATCACTCCCAGCGATTTTTGGGCTATTTTTGACCTAGTTTTCAGCACAAAACATAAAGATTAGAGGCTATAAAGTGGGGGAATGCATCCATTCATAATCAAGCTCTCATAATTCACAATTTTAAGATTTAGATGTAGTTTTTAGAGAGAGAGGTTCTCTCCTCTCTCTTAGGATTAGGATTTAGTATTTCTCTTAGTTTTAGGAGTGCCTCTAAATCCCAGGTTCAATGTTCCTTTTATTTATTTTTCTAATTTAATTTATGAACTCTTCCATGTTACATTTGATATCTTTATTAGTGCTAATTGAGGTATTTCAGTTTATTATTGCTTTCTTTTATTTACATTATTATTATTCCCATCTGAAGACATTTTTATTCCAGTAGATTTACTTTTCTCCTTTTGGTCTTGGTTAATAAATCAGTAACTCAGGAGTTATCAAACTCAAACATGATTGATAATTGTTATCTTTGTTAATTAAATTGAACTTCAATAATCCCAATCTTTTCTTAGGAAATAAATAGGATCCGAAGATCAAACCAATTAATTCATTGACCTTCCTTTGCCTTAGTAAAGGTTAACAAAGTGGAATTATGATTCAATTTTCATCATCATTGATAAGGATAGCTAGGATAGGACCTCTAATTTCTCATACCTTGCCAAAAGTGTGTTTTTACAATTATTTATTTATTTTACAGTCTTTTACTTATTTTTGCAATTTAAATTACTTGTTCCTCATCTTCACAACCCAAATTTACAATCTTCATAACCAATAATAAGATCATACTTCCCTGTAATTCCTTGAGAAGACGACCCGAGGTTTGAATACTTCGTTTATCAATTTATTTAGGGGTTTGTTACTTGTGACAACCAAAACGTTTGCACGAAGGGATTTCTGTTGGTTTAGAATCTATATCTACAACGCAACTGTTTTTATAAAATTCTTTACTAGCAAAAATCCTAACGTCAAGGGGCATCAGCTTTCTGGTTTCCATGAGAGGATTCCAGCACCACAGTGTCCGTCGCTAGAGGTGCCATCGCCAAGACGGTGGGCTGCTGAGCGGATGGAGGCAGTATTGTTACCGTAGATGCAAGGATGTAGCTAGGGTTATGGACCATAATGAACGATTGTTTTGATACACCCGCAACCTGTGACATCACTAGAGTAGTTAGAGTAAAGGGAGAGGATCCAAAGTTCACAGGGGTACCGGCAGAAACCCTCCTTCTACCACGACCACGATCACGACCATGACCACTAGGATGATCCGCAACACTTGTACCTATCGTCATGTCTGCATATTAAAAATGTGCTAAACATATTCACAAGGTCATTCAAAAAGCTTAATCAAAATAAACTACATTAAACTTAGTTAATGAAATATATTATTCTGTTGGTTTAGAATCTATATCTACAACGCGACTATTTTTATAAAATTCTTTACTAGCAAAAATCCTAACGTCAAAATGGCACCGTTGCCGGGGAATTGCAAACGTGTGCCTTATTATTGGTTATTGTAAATATTTGCTTTTTACTTGTTTATTTGTTTTTATTTTTGTTTTTATTTTTACTTTTTCGTAAATTAAGAGGTTATTGGTTTTTATTTAGTTATTAAAAAATTTTTTTCAAAAAAATTTGTTCTTGGTGTTCATCTTGATCTTCAAGTTGTTCTTCGCGTTCATCTTGACCTTCAAGTTGTTCTTAGTTGTTTTCTTCGTTTTGATCTAAAAATTTTCAGTTTGGTGTCATTTTATTGTTTTTCTCTTTCCTCATTAAATTCAAAAATTCAAAATTTAAAACTCAAATTTCAAATTTCAATTTTCAATTTTCAAAATTCAAATTAAAATTATTTTAAATTCAAATTTCAAAATTTCAAATTTCAAAATTTAAATCTTTTTCAAAAAAATCATATCCTTTTCAAAATCTTATCTTATCTTATTTCAAAAATCAAATTTCAATATTTAAATTTCAAATTTCAAATTTCAAATTTCAAAATTCAAATTTCAAAATTTAAATTTCAATAACCTTTTAATTTCAATTTGTTTTTATTTTCATTTTTAATTTTTATTTGCTATCATGAGTTCTCACCCCATCGCTATGAGTCTGGTTACAATTATGTTGCAGGAAGAGGAAATTACAATGAGAACAGGCATCAAGTTTGGAACAATCAGAGATGGGAGGAGTCACAAGGATTTGATCAACCCTCTTGGCAACAACCACCTCCAATGGACTATCAACAACCGTTCTGTGATGCATATCAAGGCAATGGCTATGGTGAGCGCTCTTCTGATTATCAACAACTACCACCATATGCCTATGAACCCTCTCCTCAACATCACTTTGGACCACCATATTCACAAGCCCCTTTCTACCATTCACCTCTATATGACCCTAACCCGTATCCACCATACCAACCACCTTATGAGCCAAATGAACCATACACAGAACCACCACCATTCCAACACAACTACTCTCATGAACCACCACCTCAATATTCACCATCTCCATATCATTATCAAGATGAACCACCTTCCTATTATGAACCGTCTCTCCCAACCAATGAACCCTCATATCCACCCCAACCTCCAATGGATGACAGACTTCGTGTTATTCTTCAAAGGCAAGAAAGGATGAATAAGAGTGTGCTAAATTTTACAGCCGCCTTAGGCGAGTTAGTAAATATAATAGCTTCCTAATATCTGAGCACTCAAAGAACTCCCATGGCTACGTGTGGAGAATCAAAAGAAGAGCAAAGGATGAAGGAGACACTAGAAACTTCGGTGGACAATGAGGAACATGGCTTTGTATTGGAACAAGTGGAGGAAGCCATAATAGTTGCAGAGGAAGAAGTGGTTGAAGACTTAGGAGATGCTGAACCTCCATGGGAAAGTCAAGACATAGAGCCTCCTTCCAAGACAGTTGCATTTGATGTTGAGGAGGGTGTACAACCCCCAAGGCATATCATAGTTGAAGACTTGGAAGAGGTTGGTCAAGAAATGGAGATTAAAGAAGAAGAAGCACATCCTCCCATGCCCTTGGTGAGCAATGAAGAAGAGATCAAATTGGAAGAAAGCTACCAAGAGGAAGAGGTTGAAATTGAAGAAGCTTGCAAAGAGGTGGAAGTTGTCAGAGAAGATCACAAGGGAGTGGAGCTTACAAATTCATTAGAAATACCTCCCCCTAAGTTGCCATCATCCTTCACAACATTCAAGTGGGTAAAATTCATATCCCTTAGCTTTCTAATCCCACTTGAATATGGGCTACTGGAGACAGATGGTCAACTTAGAGCTCTTTGTGGCATTAAGAGTAAAAGGAAGATGGCCAGTGGTAAGAATCGTCCTGCAAGGTTCATTATGGTTGGAAGCTTTAAGTTTAAACGCAAAAGTTGGTATAAAGCTCAACTGAATGGGTCTAGGAAGCTGTTTGGATGTCTCAGTGAGAATTCCGACTGTTCACCACCCAAGTGGAAAAATGATGATCAACAAGAAGATGGGTGCAAAGGCAAGGTCTGGGACCCCGGAATTCAATCTAGAAATCAGCACTCTTGGGGCCTTGTCACTTGCTTTAACTTACTTGAAGGCTTTCTGTGCCTAGTTTGGAATCCCGGAGGCCATTAGAATTACAAACATTGGTGGAGATTCCTGGATGAGTTCAAGCACAAGCCACCATAACAGGAAGCTCATCAAATGTCCAACTTAAGGACTTTAACTAAAAGTGCTAGGTGGGAGACAACCCACCATGGTATGATCGTTCCTTTTTCATTCTTATTTAGTTTTATTTGTTTTCGTGTTTTATTTTATTTTATTATATTGAACCTAGAGTTTTGCATCACATTCATATTAACACTGCATTCTGCATTTTTTTTAGATTAAAAAAAAAAAAGCACGCACGCGACGCGGCAGCGTCGCTGACGCGTCCGCGTCACAAGTGCATTGGAGAAAAGAAAAGTGAACAGAGAGTCACGCGAGAGCGTGGCTAGAGGCGTGCCTTTGGCACAAAATGCTCCACGCGACCGCGTGCCCTGTAAATCGACGTAAAACGGTGTATGGCTGAAAGTTGAGCTGGAATTGAGTTGGACTCGTGCTGGAAGCCCAAGCCCTACCACGCGACCGCGTGCCCCACGCGGTTGCGTCATTTTTAAAAGAAAGGCCATTCACGCAATCGCATGCCCCACTCGATCGCGTCACCCAACATTTGGCGCAATAAGAGTTTGAACAGAGAGTTGTGCAAATGCGAGGCTGCACTCGCGCCACTAGCACAAATCGAGTCACGCGATCGCGTGACCTACGCGTCCGCGTCACCTGACCTTATGGCGCACCACGCGACCGCGTCACCCACGCGTCTGCGTCGCTTGTGCCGCACAGCTTTCCTGATTTGCCAAATATCTTATCTTTTCTTCTCCAATCCTAATTTTTCCTCCCTCCTTTCTTACTTACTTCTTTTTCCCTCCTTTCCCTTCTTATTCTTCTTATCTTTCATTTTATTTTACTTAATTTATTTGCATATTTCATTCATTACATCTTAATTTTGTGCATATTTTTTTCTTTTCTAAATTAATTATTTTTCCTTTGGTGTTAAAATTTTCTTATTCAAACTGTTGCATCTTCTCTTGAATTATCCTGGTACTTCATGACTTGTTTTATTCTGATTGGATAATATTATTTAAATCAATGCTAATTTTTATAATACTGATATTTCTTTTGCATTGACATGAACTTACATTGTCTTTCGTTACCCACTCTCTTCCCCATTGTTGCAAATTTTGTACCACTGGTATGCCATGGCTTCTATTATTTTCTCACGTACATGTTGAAGCTTCCATGTAAATGAGACCCTTATCATTTGGCATTAACCCAATCATACTTCATTTATTTTCTTATCTTTATTATTGGGTTACCTTTCTTCCCTTTTTCTTTCAGGATGGCCACCAGGAAGCGAACCGGAAGACGTTTACGTGGGGAGACAAACAAGTCCATCTGCACAATCCTTGAAGGAAAGCATCAGTTAGAACAACCCGTCCACCCGCACATCTCAGCATGCACCGAGGACGGTGAAATCTTTAAGTGTGGGGAGGTCGATACCGATCTCCATGGGTTAGTTACTCTTCTATCTCAACACCAATGGTTTATTTTTCTTGTTAGTTGTTGCATTTGCATATTTGATTGCATGTTTATTTGATTTTATGCATTTAGTTACTACTTGGTTGAAGTAATATTTTCTTTTTTAAGAAATTTTTATAGTATTTCACTAATTTAAATTGGAAAATTTTTGTGTTAAATTGTTTGAAGTTGTATCTGGAACATGGTTTTTGAGCCAAAGAACACACAACCTGTGAGATTTGAGCTTATTTATATGGTTACATTATTTAACCATAAATATTTTATTCCTGTGTATTTCCTTCTCTATGATTGTAATCTATATTTTGTTCCAATCTATATGTCAATTATTTAGTGTATTTACATGCTTGCATATGATTGAGGCCATTGTTTGATTTTAGCTCACTTATCCCAAATAAGCCTACCCTTTAAATCACCCTTGTCAGCCACTTTGAGCCTTTTAATCCCCATTTGTTCTGTATTTTACCACATCATTAGCCTTAAGCAGAAAAATAATTAAATATCCCAATTGAATCTTTGGTTAGCTTAAGATAGGAATTGTGCAACAATTAAGTATGGGGAAATTGTGGAAACATAGGTTAATGAGGGAATGTATCATGTTTCTAATTTATTTGAATATTGGAAATTTGGGAACCTACTCATGAAAAACTAAAATAGAAAAATAATGGAAAATCCATGTGCATTGATAAGTTATGTTTATTTCTCTACAAAAAAAAAGAGAAAAATCCAAAAATATTCAATAAATAAGTAAATAAATAAGGGGACAAAATTACCCCAATGCTAAGTTAATAAAAAGATCAATGCACATGTGATAAAAGTAAAGAAATATAAAAAATTTGGTACATGAGTATGGAAATCATACAAAAGTGGGAATTATGGGTAGTTAGGCATGAATTTAACAGTATATAGAGTATATGTATATTAGGTGAGAGATTAGGTTAATTAAAGATTCATATTATAGCTCACTTGGCCATACATATATCCTCGCCCTTACCTTAGCCCCATTACAACCCTGAAAAGACCTCATGATGTTTGCATTGGTGATGAGCGGATAATTTATACGCTTTTTGGCATTATTTTTAGTATGTTTTTAGTAGGATCTAGTTACTTTTAGGGATGTTTTCATTAGTTTTTATGTTAAATTCACATTTCTAGACTTTACTATGAGTTTGTGTATTTTTCTGTGATTTCAGGTATTTTCTGGCTGAAATTGAGGGACTTGAGTAGAAATCAGATTCAGAGGTTGAAGAAGGACTGCTGATGCTGTTGGATTCTGACCTCCCTGCACTCAAAATAGATTTTCTGGAGCTACAGAACTCAAAATGGCGTGCTTCTAATTGCGTTGGAAAGTAGACATCCAGGGCTTTCCAGCAATATATAATAGTCCATACTTTGCCCAAGAATAGACGATGCAAATTGGCGTTCAACGCCAGCTCTCTGCCCAAATCTGGCGTCCAGCGCCAGAAAAGGATCAAAACCTGGCGTTCAACTCCACAAATGGCCTCTGCACGTGGAAAGTTAAAGCTCAGCCCAAGCACACACCAAGTGGTCCCCAGAAGTGGATTTATGCATCAATTACTTACTTCTGTAAATCCTAGTAGCTAGTTTATTATAAATAGGACCTTTTACTATTGTATTAGGTATCTTTGATCAGTTGGATGCTATCTTAGATCACGTTTGAGGGCTGGCCTCTCGGCCATGCCTGGACTTTCACTTATGTAATTCTAACGGTAGAGTTTCTACACTCCATAGATTAAGGTGTAGAGCTCTGCTGTTCCTCAAAGATTAATGCAAAGTACTACTGTTTTCTATTCAATTCATCTTGTTTCGCTTCTAAGATATTCATTCGTACTTCAATCTGAATGTGATGAACGTGACAATCATCACCATTCCCTATGAACGCGTGCCTGACAACCACTTCCGTTCTACCTTAGACTGAATGAGTATCTCTTAGATCTCCTAACCAGAATCTTCGTGGTGTAAGCTAGAATGATGGCGGCATTCAAGAGAATCCGGAAGGTCTAAACCTTGTCTGTGGTATTCCGAGTAGGATTCAATGATTGGATGACTGTGACGAGCTCCAAACTCGCGATTGCGGGGCGTTAGTGACAGACGCAAAAGGATAGTAAATCCTATTCCAGCATGATCGAGAACCGACAGATGAATAGCCGTGCCGTGACAGGGTGCGTTGACCATTTTCACTGAGAGGATAAGATGAAGCCATTGACAAGGGTGATGCCTCCAGACGATTAGCCGTGCCGTGACAGGGCATTTGGATCATTTTCCCGAGAGAAGACCGAAAGTAGCCATTGACAATGGTGATGTATCACATAAAGCCAGCCATGGAAAGGAGTAAGACTGACTGGATGAAGATAGCAGGAAAGCAGAGGTTCAGAGGAACGAAAGCATCTCCATTCGCTTATCTGAAATTCTCACCAATAAATTACATAAGTATTTCTATCCCTATTTTATTATATTATGTTCGAAAACTCCATAACCATTTGATATCCGCCTGACTGAGATTTACAAGGTGACCATAGCTTGCTTCACACCTACAATCTCCGTGGGATTCGACCCTTACTCACGTAAGGTATTACTTGGACGACCCAGTGCACTTGCTGGTTAGTTATGCGAAGTTGTGAAGATATGTTTAGACCATGGTCCTGTGCATCCGTTTTTGGTGCCATTTCCAGGGAATCAATTTCGAACAACAATTTACATCCTGAGTAGCAATTTTGCATACCAAGTTTTTGGCGCCGTTTCTGGGGATTGTTCGAGTTTGGACAACTGACGGTTCATCTTGTTGCTCAGATTAGGTACTTTTCTTTTTATTTTATTTTCAAAAATTTTTCAAAAATATTTCGAAAATTTTTCTTGTGTTTTCGAAAAAAAAAATTTTATTCAGAATTTTTAAGAATGAATTCTAGTGTTTCATGAAGCATGTGAAGCCTGGCTGGCTGTAAAGCCATGTCTAAATTCCTTTGGACTGAGGCTTCTACCTATCAGTATATGAAGTTGGATGAAATATCAGCTGCTACACGACTGTAGGGTATGTCAGGCATGTCATGTCTGAATTACATGCTGAAGCTTGGCTGGCCATTGGCCATGTCTAGTGTTTTGGACCGGAGCTTTCATTGAAAGCTTGGCTGGCTAGTGAGCCATGTCTAATTCCTGGACTGAAGCTTTAGACTAAGAATGCAAGATTCCTGGAATTCATATTAAAAATTTTGGAATCCTTGTTTTTTCCTTTTTCAATTAATTTTTGAAAAAATCCAAAAAAATTAGAAAATCATAAAAATCAAAAATATTTTTGTGTTTCTTGTTTGAGTCTTGAGTCATGTTATAAGTTTGGTGTCAATTGCATGTGCATCTTGCATTTTTTGAAAATCATGCATTCATAGTGTTCTTCATGATCTTCAAGTTGTTCTTGGTAAGTCTTCTTGTTTGATCTTGATGTTTTCATGTTTTGTGTCTTTTCTTGTTTTACATGTGCATTTTTCGTTTCTTAGAGTCTAAACATGAAAGATTTCTAAGTTTGGTGTCTTACATATTTTCTTTGCATTAAAAATTTTTCAAAAATGTGTTCTTGATGTTCATCATAATCTTCATAGTGTTCTTGGTGTTCATCTTGACATTCATAGCATTCTTGCATGCATTCATTGTTTTGATTCATAACTTTCATGCATTGCATCATTTTTCTTGTTTTTTTCTCTCATCATAAAAATTCAAAAATAAAAAAAAATATCTTTCCCTTTTTCTCTCTCATAAATTCAAAAATTTGAGTTGACTTTTTCAAAATTTTTTTTTAAAAAAAAATCAAGTTGTTTCTTATGAGTCAAATCAAATTTTCAATTTGAAAATCTCATCTTTTTCAAAATCTTTTTCAAAAATCAAATCTTTTTCAAATTTCTTAGTTATTTTCGAAAATTTCAAAAATATTTTTCAAAAATCTTTTTCTTATTTTTATCACAAATTTTCGAAAATAACAATAACAATTAATGTTTTGATTCAAAAATTTCAAGTTTGTTACTTGCTTGTTAAGAAAGATTCAAACTTTAAGTTCTAGAATCATATCTTGTGATTTCTTGTGAATCAAGTCATTAATTGTGATTTTAAAAATCAAATCTTTTTCAAAATTAATTTCAATCATATCTTCTCAAAAAATATCTTCTCATCTTATCTTTTTCAAAAATCTAATTTCAAAATATCTTTTCCAACTTCCTAACTTCTTATCTTTTCAAAATTTGTTTCAACTAACTAACTAACTTTTTGTTTGTTTCTTAACTTTTTCAAAACTATCTAACTAACTCTCTCTCTCTCTAATTTTCGAAAATATCTTCCCTCTTTTTCAAAAATTTCTTTTTTATTAACTAATTATTTTTATTTTTGATTTAAAAAAATATTCTCGAAAAAAAATTACTAACCTTTTTCAAAAACTATTTTCGAAAATCACTAACTTTTTTTTCAAAAATTATTTTCGAAAATTCTCCCTCTCCTATCTTATTCTATTTATTTATTCATTTACTAACATCTCATCTCACATCTCTGCCCTCCTCACAGTTGTGTTTCTTTCTTTACATCACATTCTTTGTCTCCCTCTTTTCTTCCACTCACAAAGGGATCCCTATACTGTGGTATAAAGGATCCATATTATTATTATTATTTTTTTCTGTGCCCTCTTCTTTGTCATATAAGCAGGAGCAAGGACAAGAATATTCTTGTTGAAGCAGATCCAGAACCTGAAAGGACTCTGAAGAGAAAACTAAGAGAAGCTAAATTACAACAATCCAGAGATAACCTTTTAGAAATTTTCGAACAGGAAGAGGAGATGGCAGCCGAAAATAATAATAATGCAAGGAGGATGCTTGGTGACTTTACTGCATCTAATTCCAATTTACATGGAAGAAGCATCTCCATTCCTGCCATTGGAGCAAACAACTTTGAGCTGAAACCTCAATTAGTTTCTCTAATGCAGCAAAACTGCAAGTTTCATGGACTTCCATCTGAAGATCCTTTTCAGTTCTTAACTGAATTCTTGCAGATCTATGATACTGTTAAGACTAATGGAGTAGATCCTGAAGTCTACAGGCTCATGCTTTTCCCTTTTGCTGTAAGAGACAGAGCTAGAGTGTGGTTGGATTCTCAACCCAGAGACAGCCTGAACTCTTGGGATAAGCTGGTCACGGCTTTCTTAGCCAAGTTCTTTCCTCCTCAAAAGCTGAGCAAGCTTAGAGTGGATGTTCAAACCTTCAGACAGAAAGAAGGTGAATCCCTCTATGAAGCTTGGGAAAGATACAAACAGTTGACCAAAAAGTGTCCTTCTGACATGCTTTCAGAATGGACCATCCTGGATATATTCTATGATGGTCTATCTGGGTTATCTAAGATGTCATTGGATACTTCTGCAGGTGGATCCATTCACCTAAAGAAAACGCCTGCAGAAGCTCAAGAACTCATTGACATGGTTGTAAATAACCAGTTCATGTACACTTCTGAAAGGAATCTTGTGAACAATGGGACGCCTATAAAGAAGGGAGTTCTTGAAGTTGATACTCTGAATGCCATATTGGCTCAGAACAAAATATTGACTCAGCAAGTCAATATGATTTCTCAGAGTCTGAATGGAATGCAAGCTGCATCCAACAGTACTCAAGAGGCATCTTCTGAAAAAGAAGCCTATGATCCTGAGAACCCTGCAATAGCAGAGGTAAATTACTTAGGTGAACCTTATGGAAACACCTATAACTCAACATGGAAAAATCATCCAAATTTCTCATGGAAGGATCAAAAGCCTCAACAAGGTTTTAATAATGGTGGAAGAAATAGGTTTAACAATGGTAAACCTTTTCCATCATCCACTCAGCAACAGACAGAGAACTCTGAACAAAATACCTCTAATTTAGTAAACTTAGTCTCTGATCTATCTAAGGCCACTGTAAGTTTCATGAATGAAACAAGGTCTTCCATTAGAAATTTGGAAGCACAAGTGGGCCAGCTGAGTAAAAGGATCACTGAAATCCCTCCTAGTACTCTCCCAAGCAATACAGAAGAGAATCCAAAAGGAGAGTGCAAGGCCATTGACATAACCAAAATGGCCGAACCCAAAGAAGGAGAGGGGGACGTGAATCCCAAGGAGGAAGACCTCCTGGGACGTCCAGTGATCAATAAGGAGCTTCCCTCTGAGGAACCAAGGGACTCTGAGGCTCATCTAGAGACCATAGAGATTCCATTAAACCGCCTTATGCCATTCATGAGCTCTGATGAGTACTCCTCTTCTGAAGAGAATGAGGATGTTACTGAAGAGCAAACTGCCAAGTTTCTTAGTGCAATCATGAAACTAAATTCCAAATTATTTGGCATTGATACTTGGGAAGTTGAACCTCCCTTGTTCATCAATGAACTAAGTGATCTGGATCAACTGACATTGCCTCAGAAGAGACAGGATCCTGGAAAGTTCATAATACCTTGTACTATAGGCACCATGATCTTTAAGGCTCTGTGTGACCTTGGTTCAGGAATAAACCTCATGCCCCTCTCTGTAATAGAGAAACTGGGAATCTATGGGGTGCAAGCTGCTAAAATCTCATTAGAGATGGCAGATAATTCAAGAAAACAGGCTTATGGACAAGTAGAGGACGTGTTAGTAAAGGTTGAAGGCCTTTACATCCCTGCTGATTTCATAGTCCTGGATACTGGAAAGGAAGAGGATGAATCCATCATCCTAGGAAGACCTTTCCTAGCCACAGCAAGAGCTGTGATTGAAGTGGATAGAGGAGAATTGATCCTTCAATTGAATAAGGATAACCTTGTGTTTACAACTCAAGGATCTCTCTCTGCATCCATGGAGAGGAAGCAGAAAAAGCTTCTCTCAAAGCAGAGTCAAACAAAGCCCCCACAGTCAAACTCTAAGTTTGGTGTTGGAGAGTCTCAACAATGCTCTGAACATCTGTGAGGCTCCATGAGAGCCCACTGTCAAGCTATTGACATTAAAGAAGCGCTTGTTGGGAGGCAACCCAATTTTTATCTAACTATATTTTTCTTAGTTATATGTCTTTATAGGTTCATGATCATGTGGAGTCACAAAATAAATATAAAAATTGAAAACGGAATCAAAAACAGCAGAAGAAAAATCACACCCTAGAGGAAGCATCTGCCTGGCGTTCAACGCCAGAACAGAGCATGGTTCTGGCGCTGAACGCCCAAAATGGGCAGCATCCTGGCGCTGAATGCCCAGAACAAGCATGGTTCTGGCGTTCAACGCCAGAAATGGCAACAAATGGGCTTTGAACGCCCAAAATGGGCACCAACCTGGCGCTGAACGCCCAGAGTTGTGTGCAAGGGCATTTTACATGCCTAAATTGGTGTAGGGATGTAAATGCCTTGACACCTCAGGATCTGTAGACCCCACAGGATCATCTCAGGATCTGTGGACCTCACAGGATCACCTCAGGATCTGTGGACCCCACAGGATCCCCACCTACCTCCACTCACTCTCTTCTCTCTTCTCAATCATCCTCTATTCCCAATAAACACTCTTCCCTATTAACCCTTTACCACTCACATCCATACACCCACTTTCCTTCAAAATTCAACATCTCTTTCCCACCCAATCCCACCCATATGGCCGAATACACACCTCCCTCCATCTCCTCCATATCTTCTTTTTCTTCTTCTATTCCTTCTTCTTTTGCTCGAGGGCGAGCAACATTCTAAGTTTGGTGTGGTAAAAGCATAGCTTTTTTGTTTTTTCCATAACCATTGATGGCACCTAAGGCTAGAGAAACCTCTAGAAAGAGGAAAGGGAAGACAAAAGCTTCCATCAAGGGTCTATAGCTCAGTGGTAGAACACTTGACTGTAAATCAAGAGATCCCTGAGATACCTCAGGGGATACATTTTCTTCCACACAATTATTGGAAGCAACTAAGGGTGGAACATCAAGAGCACTCCATCATCCTTCATAAAATTAGAGAAGATCAAAAAGCAATGAGGGAGGAGCAACAAAGACAAGGAAGAGACATAGAAGAGCTCAAGGACATCATTGGTTCCTCAAGAAGGAAACGCCACCATCACTAAGGTGGATTCATTCCTTGTTCTTATTTCTTCTGTTTTTTCGTTTTCTATGCTATGTGCTTATCTATGTTTGTGTCTTCATTACATGATCATTAGTAGTTAGTAACTATGTCTTAAAGTTATGAATGTCCTATGAATCCATCACCTCTCTTAAATGAAAAATGTTTTAATTCAAAAGAACAAGAAGTACATGAGTTTCGAATTTATCCTTGAACTTAGCTTAATTATATTGATGTGGTGACAATGCTTCTTGTTTTCTGAATGTATGCTTGAACAGTGCATAGGTCTTTTGAAGTTGTTGTTTAAGAATGTTAAATATGTTGGCTCTTGAAAGAATGATGACAAGGAGACATGTTATTTGATAATCTGAAAAATCATGAAAATGATTCTTGAAGCAAGAAAAAGCAGCAAAGAACAAAGCTTGCAGAAAAAAAAAAGGCGAAAAAAAAAATAGAAAGAAAAAGAAAGAGCAAGCAGAAAAAGCCAAAGCTCTTAAAACCAAGAGGCAAGAGCAAAAAGCCAATAACCCTTAAAACCAAAAGGCAAGGGTGATAAAAAGGATCCCAAGGCTTTGAGCATCAGTGGATAGGAGGGCCTAAAGGAATAAAATCCTGGCCTAAGCGGCTAAACCAAGCTGTCCCTAACCATGTGCTTGTGGCGTGTAGGTGTTAAGTGAAAACTTGAGACTGAGCGGTTAAAGTCAAGGTCCAAAGCAAAAGAAGAGTGTGCTTAAGAACCCTGGACACCTCTAATTGGGGACTTTAGCAAAGCTGAGTCACAATCTGAAAAGGTTCACCCAATTATGTGTCTGTGGCATTTATGTATCCGGTGGTAATACTGGAAAACAAAGTGCTTAGGGCCACGGCCAAGACTCATAAAGAAGCTGTGTTCAAGAATCATCATACTGAACTAGGAGAATCAATAACACTATCTGAACTCTGAGTTCCTATAGATGCCAATCATTCTGGACCTCAATGGATAAAGTGAGATGCCAAAACTATTCAAGAGGCAAAAAGCTACAAGTCCCGCTCATCTGATTGAAGCTATGTTTCATTGATAGTTTGGAATTTATAGTATATTCTCTTCTTTTTATCCTATTTTATTTTCAGTTGCTTGGGGACAAGCAACAATTTAAGTTTGGTGTTGTGATGAGCGGATAATTTATATGCTTTTTGGCATTATTTTTAGTATATTTTTAGTAGGATCTAATTACTTTTAGGGATGTTTTCATTAGTTTTTATGTTAAATTCATATTTCTGGACTTTACTATGAGTTTGTGTGTTTTTCTGTGATTTCAGGTATTTTCTGGCTGAAATTGAGGGACTTGAGTAGAAATCAGATTCAGAGGTTGAAGAAGAACTGCTGATGCTGTTGGATTCTGACCTCCCTGCACTCAAAATAGATTTTCTGGAGCTACAGAACTCAAAATGGCATGCTTCCTATTGCTTTGGAAAGTAGACATCCAGGGATTTCCAGCAATATATAATAGTCCATACTTTGCCCAAGAATAGACGACGCAAACTGGCGTTCAACGCCAACTCTCTGCCCAAATCTGGCGTCCAGCGCCAGAAAAGGATCAAAACCTGGCGTTCAACTCCACAAATGGCCTCTGCACGTGGAAAGTTAAAGCTCAGCCCAAGCACACACCAAGTGGGCCCCAGAAGTGGATTTATGCATCAATTACTTACTTCTGTAAACCCTAGTAGCTAGTTTATTATAAATAGGACCTTTTACTATTGTATTAGGTATCTTTGATCAGTTGGATGCTATCTTAGATCACGTTTGAGGGCTGGCCTCTCGGCCATGCCTGGACTTTCACTTATGTAATTCTAACGGTAGAGTTTCTACACTCCATAGATTAAGGTGTAGAGCTCTGCTGTTCCTCAAAGATTAATGCAAAGTACTACTGTTTTCTATTCAATTCATCTTGTTTCGCTTCTAAGATATTCATTCGTACTTCAATCTGAATGTGATGAACGTGACAATCATCACCATTCCCTATGAACGCGTGCCTGACAACCACTTCCGTTCTACCTTAGACTGAATGAGTATCTCTTAGATCTCCTAACCAGAATCTTCGTGGTGTAAGCTAGAATGATGGCGGCATTCAAGAGAATCCGGAAGGTCTAAACCTTGTCTGTGGTATTCCGAGTAGGATTCAATGATTGGATGACTGTGACGAGCTCCAAACTCGCGATTGCGGGGCGTTAGTGACAGACGCAAAAGGATAGTAAATCCTATTCCAGCATGATCGAGAACCGACAGATGAATAGCCGTGCCGTGACAGGGTGCGTTGACCATTTTCACTGAGAGGATAAGATGAAGCCATTGACAAGGGTGATGCCTCCAGACGATTAGCCGTGCTGTGACAGGGCATTTGGATCATTTTCCCGAGAGAAGACCGAAAGTAGCCATTGACAATGGTGATGTATCACATAAAGCCAGCCATGGAAAGGAGTAAGACTGACTGGATGAAGATAGCAGGAAAGCAGAGGTTCAGAGGAACGAAAGCATCTCCATTCGCTTATCTGAAATTCTCACCAATGAATTACATAAGTATTTCTATCCCTATTTTATTATATTATGTTCGAAAACTCCATAACCATTTGATATCCGCCTGACTGAGATTTACAAGGTGACCATAGCTTGCTTCATACCGACAATCTCTGTGGGATTCGACCCTTACTCACGTAAGGTATTACTTGGACGACCCAGTGCACTTGCTGGTTAGTTATGCGAAGTTGTGAAGATATGTTTAGACCATGGTCCTGTGCATCCGTTTTTGGTGCCATTGCCAGGGAATCAATTTCGAACAACAATTCACAACCTGAGTAGCAATTCGCATACCAATTAGTATACTAAATATTTGTTGATTGGTTAGATGAAGAACAAAGTTTAGAAAGCATGACTAGGGAAGAGTGGAGTGATTAACCTTAGACACTTGAGAGTTAGAGTGATATACACCACCAGTAAGGGTTCAATGCTTGACTCTATGTTCCATGCTTTCATGAGCTATCTTCTTACAAGTTTACTTGTCTTTTATTATATAATTTGAATTAGTGGAATTTGATTCATATTTATCTTGGAGAACTTATTTACTTTTAACCAAGTAGGTAGAAACATTTTGCATGTAGTTGCATTCATATAGATAGGTTGCATTTCATACATTCTATCATCCCTCTTCACTCCTTTATAGCTTCTCTTGAGCTTAGCATGAGGACATGCTATTGTTTAAGTGTGGGGAGGTTGATAAACCACTATTTTATGGTTTATCTTGTGCTCAATTGAGTGGATTTTATCAACTCTTTACCCACTTATTCATACTATTTGCATGGTTTTACATTTGCCTTCCTAATTATGTGCTTTGATTGAAAACATGCTTCTTTGGCCTTAAGTTCCCTATGTTTAATCCTATCTTATTACCATTAGATTCCTTGATATGTGTTTTAAGTGATTTCAGAGATTACAGGGCAGGAATGGCTCAGAGGATGGAAAGGAAGCATGCAAAAGTGGAAGGAATACAAAAAGTTGGAGAAATTGCTAAGCTGTCCAGCCTGACCTCTTCGCACTAAAACGGCTATAACTTTAGCTACAGAGGTCCAAACGATGCGGTTCTAGTTGTGTTGGAAAGCTAACATCCGGGACTTCGATTTGATATATAATTTGCCATAGCTGCCCCGAAGTTAGGCGATGCGAACTTCAATCCGCGCGGACGCGTGGACGACGCCTCCGCGTCACCTTCCCGCGACCTGAACGTAACAGAAATCGCTCCCAGCGATTTTTGGGCTGTTTTTTACCCAGTTTTCAGCCCAGAACACATAGATTAGAGGCTATAAAGTGGGGGAATGCATCCATTCATAATCAAGCTCTCATAATTCACAATTTTAGGATTTAGATGTAGTTTTTAGAGAGAGAGGTTCTCTCCTCTCTCTTAGGATTAGGATTTAGGATTTCTCTTAGTTTTATGAGTGCCTCTAAATCCCAAGTTCAATGTTCCTTTTATTTATTTTTCTAATTTAATTTATGAACTCTTCCATGTTACATTTGATATCTTTATTAGTGCTAATTGAGGTATTTCAGTTTATTATTGCTTTCTTTTATTTACATTATTGTTATTCCCATCTGAAGACATTTTTATTCCAGTAGATTTACTTTTCTCCTTTTGGTCTTGGTTAATAAATCAGTAACTCAGGAGTTATCAAACTCAAACATGATTGATAATTGTTATCTTTGTTAATTAAATTGAACTTCAATAATCCCAATTTTTTCTTAGGAAATAAATAGGATCCGAAGATCAAACCAATTAATCCATTGACCTTCCTTTGCCTTAGTAAAGGTTAACAAAGTGGAATTAAGATTCAATTTTCATCATCATTGATAAGGATAGCTAGGATAGGACCTCTAATTTCTCATACCTTGCCAAAAGTGTGTTTTTACAGTTATTTATTTATTTTACAGTCTTTTACTTATTTTTGCAATTTAAATTACTTGTTCCTCATCTTCACAACCCAAATTTACAATCTTCATAACCAATAATAAGAACATACTTCCTTGCAATTCCTTGAGAAGACGACCCGAGGTTTGAATACTTCGGTTATCAATTTATTTAGGGGTTTGTTACTTGTGACAACCAAAACATTTGCACGAAGGGATTTCTGTTGGTTTAGAATCTATATCTACAACGCGACTGTTTTTATAAAATTCTTTACTAGAAAAAATCCTAATGTCAAGGGGCATCAGCTGTCTGGTTTCCATGAGAGGATTCCAGCACCACAGTGTCCGTCGCTAGAGGTGCCATCGCCAAGACAGTGAGCTGCTGAGCGGATGGAGGCAGTATTGTTACCGTAGATGCAAGGATGTAGCTAGGGTTATGGACCATAATGAACGACTGTTTTGATACACCCGCAACCTGTGACATCACTAGAGTAGTCGAAGTAAAGGGAGAGGATCCAAAATTCACAGGGGTACCGGCAGAAACCCTCCTTCTACCACGACCACGATCACGACCATGACCACTAGGATGATCCGCAACACTTGTACCTATCGTCATGTCTGCAAAGATCATAGCAATTAAAAATGTGCTAAACATATTCACAAGGTCATTCAAAAAGCTTAATCAAAATAAACTACATTAAACTTAGTTAATGAAATATATTATCCATTGAAATCAAATAAAATAAGAGGTAAGTGCAAATTCCAACTACACAAACATTTAGCAATATGTCAATTTGAATAGAATAACTTGAACTATGTAAAATATATGCATTCAAACTTGAGCATAACCAATTTACTAAATTCAATTCCAATTCAAAACCAACAGTACACCAACAACAATATGATATCATTACAGCATTAGAACTCACATAAGTCTAATAACCTAATCTAATCCTATCTTAACCACGTAAATTCACTAAATAGAAAAATTATTTCTAACTAAATCATAATACTAATTAACAACTGAAACCTAAATTAATCCTAAATTTAACAAAAATAAAAACAGAAATTTATTTACTAGAGAATGTAGACACAGAGGTGGACAGGAGAATGTTAGTGGTAGCCGGCGCTGTTGGTGGCGGCCGGTAGAAGTGGATGGCGGCAAGAGGGAGATGGGCTGCTGGTGGCAGGGCTGACGCGCGGTGGGAAGGGATATGGTTAGAGAGAGAGTGAAAGAAGAAAGGGGAGAGAAAGACAGATTGAAGAGGCGGTGGTGGGGCTGACGGTAGCCAGACGGCGCATCTGATGTAGCGGCATAGAGGGAGAGGGTTAGAGAGAGAGTAGGAGAAGAAAGAGTAGAGAGAGAGACAGACAGATTCGAAATGAAGGGGGAGAGCATTCGCGCTTCGAATATAGGGCAAAATTAACGTCGGATTGCAGGTCATCAAAACACAGTGTTTCACTAAATAGATTTCCCGGTGAATTTTTCCGACGGTAAATCCGATCCAACATTACGCGCTTATTTTTTTGTTTTTCCTCTAATTATTACCGACAAATTTACTGTCGGAAATGCTAAATTCGTCGCTACTCTGCGACGCTAAATTTGATGGTAAATCCAATGGTACTCAGCATTATACTTATTTATGACATATGGTCTTTATAAATATTGATGTAGCATTTTGTAGAACCCAAAATAAAATTGAAATAAAAATTAAACTAGCATTATACTATAATAGTTGTTTTAACATGGATCAACTGTATTTTCTGTAGTGTCATTTATTTATTCTGGTAACCATGTACTAAAATTTGGGTTACAACAATTATGACATATCTTGACTGATATTAGTGTAAGACAAGCAACTAAGGTAAATTTAGTAATAGCGATTGTTATAATTATTTATCATCTAGAGAATTTGTACCTCAGACATAGATCTTCTTCTGTTTATTATTTTTCATATTTAATGGCTACTAACTACGACTCTATCAATAGTGTTACTTATGGTAGATTATGTAATGAAAAAGTTTGAAAAATAAAGGCAAGAATTATAAGGTTATAGAAAGTCTCATCCAAATTTGACAAGAGCAAGATGACTTACATAGAAATGATTCTCATGGATGATAAGGTAAGTTGATTATTTTCTAGGATTCTTTCAAGTGATGCTAGGTCCATTTTATATATATTTTTTGTTCATATTTTAATTTTATTTGATAAGTAAACCCTTGCACGAATCAAATGCAGTGCGATTTCATAGATTTATAAGTGCTAATAGCCTTTATATTTAATTTGTTTTACATTGTGATAAAATTCATTGTTTAATCAAGAACTATTTGACAAAGATGTTTGAGAATGATCTGATCGAGAAGAAGGTTTATGTCTTCTCAAATTTTCTGATTGAGAAATCAGGCGGAATTTATCTACCAACTGCACACGCGTGTAAAATAACTTTTAAAAAGGTGTCACATACAGTAAATACGGTCGATGATCGTAAAATTCCTGACAATCATTTCAATTTTTGTGCTCATGATAATATGTTGAGACAAACACATGAAAAATCTAACTTATTTGGTATGTAGTAAATTTGTATTATTATTATTATGTTATTCATTTATTTGTCCTTAATTTGATGCTTTTAATTCGTTATTTTTTCAATTAAATGTTATTGGACTCTTAACCGAAAAAAGAGAGCTTATATCATGGTCAAAAGCAGAAAAAAGTGGCCATTACATTATGGTTGATCTTCATGATTTACAGTATATAAAATTTTTATATTTCACAAAGAGATTTTGTTTTGTGCAAAGTCTTTTTTTTATTTTATATTACTACTTATTTCTCTTAATTTCTACTTTTATTTAGAAATGAGAAAAAAATAAAATGCACACTGTAGGATCAATTTATAACTCAAGTACTCAATTATCTACCTGATCACCAAACAACCGAGTACATACTTATTCTCTAATTTACAAAATTTAACAAAGATATTGGTAAACATATATACTGATTTAACCTTTTATTTGACATGTTTATTTATATTATATCTGTAATCAAATTATATTTATTCTTAGTTCACAGTAAATCAATATATAAAAATTTGTTAGTAGATTTAACTATTATTACTATATTATTTATGGTCACATTCAGTATATATGTCTGATTTATTGAAAAAAATAAATTACTAAAACCGATTAATAATTATTTTAAAATTAATCCAATTAATACTAAATTAAAAAAAATAAACAATACATAACATGTTACTTTTTTATTAATCAAATTATTATAATTCAAATTAATTTTTAAAAAAATAATTTAAAATTAGAATTTTAATCTTATCATGCCACGAATAATTGCACTCATTCTTATTATCAACTTACGCTTATTGATAGGAGAAAACATGTCTTCTGTCAAATCACATTTTTCATAACTTATATCAACAATGACACAAGAAAATAAACCAAATAATCAGGGGCAAGCAAACGAACCAGAGATAAAAAATACTTTAAGAACATGCCAAGTTATCAAAAAATGAAATTTTTAAAGTATGTAAACATACATTATATTATATTATGTTAACTATTTTACTAAATTTGACTTTATATTAAAATAATTAAAAATATTAAAGTAACCAAATAATTTTTGTATTCAAGTTTAATTAAATTATAGGACTAAATTATATTCTCTTTCCTCACACATATACTATATATTCTCATCTTTCTATTTTTTTTCTTTTTTTTTCATTTTTTTCTTGCGCTTCTTTTTCTTCTTTTACTCATTTTTTCTTTGTGCATCTCGTTTTTTTTCTCATATGTTTTCTTCTTCTTCTCCTTCTTCTCTTACACATTTTTGCAGCCTTTTAATTTTTTTTTTGGCTAGAATATATTAAGATCAATTAACATTTATTAGAATTATTTAGCATATCTAAATATTTATTATAGGATATTTTGTCTTTAATATTTCGATTTTCTTAACACCTATAAATACTCTTCTATATTATATCATTCTATACAATTTAAATAGACACAAACCTTTTTTTTACTGTTCTCTTTTATCCCTTTCTAACATTTTTAATTTTATGAAAAAGAAAGAAGAAAAATAAAGAAATAAAACTGAAAAAAATTAAAAAAAAAAAGAAAAAATAAATAAAAAATACACAAAAAATTTTATGATAAAGACATAAAATTTTGCATATAATATAGAAATTTATGCGTTTATGCAGTAAAAATTTATGTTTTGTAGTTAAGAATTTATGTATTTTTTATTTTGTCTATATAACTTCTGTGTTTAACTTTACAAATTTAGGTATTTTTTGTTTAAACATAATTTTTATAACAAAGTTTGAAAAAAAACACAATTTTTTGCAAAAAAAAAAAAATACAAGAATTAGATATGTATCATTTATGTATTGTTTTTTGGCCTCTTCTTTGGCGTTAAACACAAATGTTTTTATGATAAATACATAAATTTTGAAAAAAATATGGGAAGAAAATTAAAAAAATCTGGATTTATTATGTTTATTAACATAATTCTGAAGTAAGTTTAGGTATGACCTATATTAAGTTGAGTTCTTTTATTTTACGAAATTTCTATACTTGTGTAGTAAAGATTCTTGTGTTATATGGTTAAAAATTTTCGTATTTTTACTTTGTCTACATATTTATTATCTGTTCACCTTCATAAATTTTTGTATTTTTTTTAACTGAAATTTCTGTACTTTTCATTTTTGTTTTAAATTTGAGTGACAAACTTTAATTTCTACGTAAAAACTTAAAAACAAACACATAATTCTTTTAAGTAAATCACGTATATTTGTATGTTATATATGTTTTGATTTTTTTCCCTCTTTTTTTGGGGATAATTAGAGAAATATTTTTGACAAGCACGACTTATCAACTATAAACGCAAATCTTTTTAACGAAAACATAGAAATTTGGAAGAGAACCACATAGGAATATTTGAAGAAATCACATAAGTTTTGTACGTGTTTTTGTGTTTTATTAAAATATAATTTTGTGTTTAGTTTTAACAATATATGTTTCGAGAGTTACCTGAAATTGAGTTGTTTATTGGGTCAAGATGTGAGGTCCAAGTTCCCTATATAGCAGCGTCCGATTTCTTTTACACTATGTTTGTTTGAAGAGAAAATGGAAGGAAAGAAAAGAGAGGAAAGAAAAGAGGAAGAAAAATGATCATTTTTCATTGTTTGGTTATGAAGAGAAATTGGAGAGAAAAGAAAAGGGGTGGAAAAAAACTGGTGGACCCACCAATTTTTTTTCTCTCCAATGTTGGAAAGAAAAGGGAGGGAAAACATTTTTCTCTCACAACTTCCAATATTACCCCTTCACTTTTTTCAATGTATTTTATAATACAAGGATAAAGTTGTCTTTTTATAATATTTCTTTCCTTCTTATTTTTCTTTCATCCAAACACATCTAAGAAAAATAAAAATCCACTCAATTTCTTTCCTTTCTTTTCTTTCCTTTCTATTTCTTTCCTTCCAACCAAACATACCCTTAGCGCCAAGAGGTGCGGCCGTCCATGTTCTTCGTGAAGAGGTGGGGGTGGTACCTGCAAAAGACTCCGATACCTAAGTCAACAAGCAAGGGTTTAAGCAGGGTTTTAGTAGATTAGGTAATGAATATACTTAAAGCTTGTCAGTGTATTTATAATAGAGAAAATAATCATCTTTAGAGTAGTTTCATCTTTAATGATAGATAGTCATATCCCTTTTTAGGGAGGTTGAGATCTCCCTTCTAGATAAGTAGAAAATATCTTTTGGGATTTAACTACTTATTTGGATAGGTAGAAATCTCCTTTACTTGGTGAATTCTTATTTTTTTAGGTCTAGTTTTATTTTGAGCTGATATCAACAGTAAGTGTATATATATATAACTATTCTATATGCAACTTCACTAATTTCTAGGCTTAGTTTTCACAAACTTTTGCGTGTTATTGTTATTGAAGTTTCCATGTTTTTCATTTTTTATTTTCAAATTTCTTCTAACAAGAATTTCGTGAAAGCACAAAATTTTTTAGATAAATTAAAAATACATAAATTTTATATTTTATATTTTTTTGTTTTTTGTTTTTTATTTTTTTTAGAGGTTGATGAATTAAGATTAATTTTTAACAATTATTATATTTATACTTAGTTATAAAGATAATAATTTTTAACCCTTAACTTTAACTAAAACTTTTAATATTTGAATTTTTTATTTTTTATTAGTTAATTGTCTTAATCATTTTTAGTTTAATTTAGTTGTTTCTTAGTGTAGTTATCATTTTAATTGTTATCTTTTTATCTCATGCTTTCTTAATTAGTTCTTTACTTGTCCATTTATTCTACTTTCTTGCAATTTAGTTACTGATTATCTTTTTAATTTCTAGTCAATTTAAATTTCCGTAATTGTAACAAAATTTTCAATTTCTCATAACTAATCATTATGTACTTTATTGTGATTCTAAGGGAGGATGTCTTGGGATTTAACTCTCAGTTATTGTTTTAAATTCCAACATTTTAAACTAAACTTTTATAGTGTTGAATCTTGATTTAGAATTATTTACAATGAATTTTGAGCTTTTTCAATTTTAAAATTTTTAAGTAAGTTTTTAGCACTAATCAGCTCACCAAGAAGGCCTAACCCCACGTACATGGATTCTGAATAACCAAGATAGTCTTATGTATGCAACCTAAATTTCATTGCCAAAATTTACATAATCTTGCTTCTGTGGCCTTTCGGTGCATGCATATCCCCTCGCATACATGGTGTTGAGTTTAAAGAAATAATAAATTAAGTAATGATGACTAAACATTATTATTGGGTTAAAGTCTAATTTTATGTGTGATTAGTTTATTTATTGTGCAGAAGATTATTGGAATCATATAAGACCCAATAACAAGCTAACAAGGCTCTAAAATAGTTTAGGCCCATAAGCACTCATTCACCAACTAATGGCCCAAGAATTGTTGCATATTACTACCCAAAAAGGAAAGAAACAACACATTTCTATTTGAACCAAGTTTGTGATCGATCCCAATTTCTCTCCTCTCCCTTCTTTCATCCACGTGAAACACTCCAAAAGAGAAGCCAGAAAGAGGAAGTCTGATTAGGGTTCAAATCAAAGAAGAAAAAGTGGATTACCAAATTTAAGCAAATCAAAATCTAAGGTACATAAAGCTAAGATCAAATCAAAAGGTAAATAAAAAAATCTTTTTCATCTTGGTGCTTTATTGATAACGTGTTAAAAATGCTATTCTTCCTTAAGCACCGAATTGAAAAATTGAAGAACGTGGAGGCTATGAAGCTCTGCTACAAATCAAGGGTCAAGAATCAAACTTTGAGCCAAAATTTTGATATATGACTGAAATCTTTGAAGAACATTGAAAAAAGATGAAAAAGAAGCAGCAAGGTTTGTTTGCATGTTTGCCTTAATCACCAATGCTGTCATCTATGTTGCTGCTGCTGCTGTGATATTTGAAAAAGAAGAAAGTCAACTGTTCAACCCAAGGGTTCAAGCTTTGGAAGCTTTACTCCTTTATTAAAGGGGTAAATGGTCAGAGATTGATTCAAGAAGTGAGCATACTATTTTGGTTTTTATAGCTTACAAGCTATCCCTTTCTTCTCCTTCAGAATTTCACATTGAATTTTCTATTCTTTATAGTTCATCTTTTCTTTGTTTCTTTTCAATGAAAAAAGACATTAAGTGATAAATTAGTAAAATTAGTATTTGTAATCTTGTGAAAGATAGTTAAAATTCTTGTATTGTTGTGGGAGAGACTGAATGTAGGTCACATTGCACGTGGTGGCTGAACCAGGATACATAATTGTGTGATTTTTTTCTACCCTTCTTCCGTTTCACTTCGTTATGAGATAAAATAATTTTATCTCCTATACTATATATATCTCAGAAGTCACAACTATTCAAAAGTGAAAATTTGCTATGTTCCTGAATGCATCGTGAAGAGATAATAAAATTGTCTCCTAGATTTTAAATTGACAGACACTTCAGCAACTAAAGTCCTATTCAAACTCGAAAGATGGAAAAAGAAATTCAAAAAGGAGGCTATAGATTTAGGCCAATACTATGGTGCTGAAAGAAAATTTTTTCAGTTGGTGCTGAAATTATGTGTCATAAAAAAAAGAACAACACATGTTTATGTTGTTGGTAAGTCCTAGATAATTCTGCAGTGTGCCAGAGAGTACTATATGAGATAATTAGTTACATAATCTGTAATACCCTAATATTCATTTCCTTATGCTCGAGTCATAAGTCAATGATATTATGGTGGTACGACTCATAGGTGGATTTTTAATACATAAATAAAATATAATTTGAAAGGAGTATTGATCGAGAAGCCTGAAAAGAGTCAAAATAAAATCACGAAGTTGTATCACTCACGCATCGATAACTAAAAGATAAAGTGTGAATTCGAAATCATTATAAGGATAAAGTCATAAAGGAGAATAAGAGAAGGACAGTATATAGATATATAACATAAGTAAATAGCCACTAGTCGCGACCCGTGAAGTTTAGGTTGGCTAGGGTACAGTATGAAAGTAGTTGACAAAAGTATCTCCTAATTTCTCCTAAAAGAAATATAAGAGCCTCTATAGACAAGTTCAAAAGAGTTCAATACATAATATAAGCTTTTCCAAATAAAGGTGGAGAGGTTCTAAGCAAAATATAAAGTAGAGAATATAAAGATCTTCGCCATCTCTCAGATGAACCACAGTTCACTTCTGAGCATCTGGACCTGTATCTGAAAAACAAGAGATATATACGGAATGAGAACCCCCGACCCATGGGTTTTCAGTACGGTAAAAGTGCCAAATAAATACAATGCATTGTAATAAAAACTCACTAAGCATCCTAAACTTTCTTTCACCAAACATTCACCCTATGTTCTCGTTAATCCATAAATAGGTAACTGTCATAAGGGAATGCTAAGTCTAATTCATATTTCTCATGCTTCCCAACTTTCTAACTCTTCGACGATTCATAATCAGAATTATAAGCGAAACCATTCCCAGCCATTTTGTCTCAGCGGTTCTATATCGTTACTTATATCCTCACCTGGAGTAAGTGAAATCACTTCACTGCGTCTACCTAGGAAACTCAATTACCTCATTCAATAGTCATCATCATTATTCAATTACATCATCAACTCATCTCATCAAGAACAGCCCTCAGCGTCAACCGACACCAGCATGAGGGACCTCTCAGTTGTACATACAAAAGTAATACAGGCAAGTAATACACAATAAGGTACAAGTAGAACAAATACCACATAATCAGGTAACATAGCATATATGATATAGCAATCCAAAAAAAAATAGGCAAACCCAAACAATTCAAACATATGCAAATGATTTATGCATGTCCTATGGCTGATAATATCATCTGTCGGTTATATAGCCAACTCGACACGTCATGGTAGCTAACCATGGACAGAAACACCTATCGCGAAGCAAGTAGGTTTGAGTTATAACCCCCTTGCTACTACCCGCTCAACCTAGAGCCACTGGAACAACCACTACTGCGGCTACTACCCAGGAGGGTGTTTAAAAGCTCAACCTGGAGCGAGTGGAATCACCACTACTGCCGCTACTACCCAGGCGTCACAGTCTCTGACCTGGAGCAAGTGAGATGAACCACAACCCTTGCTACTACCCAAGTAATTAGAGTATTGGCTCGAAGCAAGTGGGACGAACCATAACCCTTGCTACTACCCAGGTAATTCAAGCATTGGCCCGGAGCAAGTGGGACGAACCACAACCCTTGCTACTTGAAGAACGAATGATTGGCGGTTTAGAATTCAGAATAAATTCCCGTTGTAAGTATAGTTTCTAAACCAAGCAATCATCCTTTCTTACAAACGTTTTGGTTGTCACAAGTAACGAACCCCTTTTAAAATTGATAACCGAAGTATTCAAACCTCGGGTCATCTTCTCAAGGAATTGCAGGGAGGTGTTCTTATTATTAGTTATAAGTTTTGTAAATTGGGGGTTTTAAAAGTAAGGAACAAGCAATTTAAATGACAAGTAAAATAAACAAATTATAAAATAAACTCTTGGCAAGGTATGAAAATCAGAAGTCCTGTCCTGGTTATCCTTATCAATGGTGATGAGAATTATATTTTGCTCTCCACTAAGTCAACCTCTAACTATGAAGGTAAGTCGAGTGGATAAATCAATTTAACACCTAAAGTCCTAGTCAATTCCTAAGGAGAGACTAGAGTTATAGGGATTTAAATCAATCAGCAAAGATAACAATTATGAATCACGATGAGTTTGACAACTCAAGAGTTACCAATCAATCAACCAAAGGCAAAAGGGGAAAATCTAAATTATTTATATAAATAAAGAAAAGCAATCATAATTCTGAAATACCTCAAATTATATTAAATAGAAAATCAAATCTAAACATGAATGGTTCATAAGCCAAATTGGCAATAAAAGTAATTAAAGGAAAGCATTAAAAGATCTGAAAGCAAAAGAGAAATATAAAGTAAAAGGGATATTGAACCTGATAAAGAGTTGGAATACTAAGTTGAAATAATAAGAAATCCTAATCTTAAAACCTAAGAGAGAGGAGAGAATCTCTCCCTCTAAAAACTACATCTAAATTGTAAAAAGTGACTAATTCCAGAGCTCCCTTTGAATGGATGCATTCTCCCACTTTATAACCTCTAATCTGTGCTTTCTAGACTTGGATCTAGGCCAAAAAGGGTTTCAAAAATTGCAGGGGGCGTTTTCTGCAGTTTCTGGTGCGTGGCATCTGTCACGCGTTCGCGTGGGTCACGCGGTCGCGTCATCTAGAGTTTTCCTTATCACGCGTTCGCTTCGGTCATGGGTCCACGTCATCTGTGTTCTGCTTAAGGCGCGCGTCCGCGTCAGTCACGCATTTGCGTCGCTGCCTTTTCGCGCTAGGCATGTGGCCGCGTCGTCCATGCGTTCGCGTCGCTGCCAGTTTCTTCAAGAACTCCATTTTGTGCTTTTCTTCCATTTTTGTATGTTTCCTTTCCATCCTTTAAGTCATTCCTGCCTTAGAAGATCTAAAACTTCTCAACACACAAATCACGGCATTGAATGGTAATAAAGGGTAATTAAAATAAATAATTTCAAAGCATAGGAAACATGTATTTCACATATATCACATAATAAGGAAGGGAAAGTGAAACCATGCAATTTACATGAATAAGTGGGTGAAGGGTTGAATAAATCACTTAATTTGAGCACAATATATATCATAAAATATGGGTTTATCAACCTCCCCATACTTAAACAATAGCATGTCCTCATGCTAAGTCCAAGATAAAGAGTAAGGTAAGGTTAAAGTGGTGGAATCTCATGCAATGCAATCTACTCTAAATGCAAATTACCTAAATGAATTATGCAATTCTAATTGTTATTCACTTGTATATAAAACTTACATGTAGTTAAATTAGTTCACATTCTCAAGGAATCATATATGCATAGCCAAACCCTAGATATTGTTAAAGCACTTTTACAATTGAGATAGGTAAAAATATTTTACAAACTTGCAAGACAATTAATAATTTAAGCAGAGATATATGGTGATGAGCTATTGAACCCTCACTGGATTTTGTGTTTACTCTCTAGTCACTCAATGTTTATTGGGTTAATCACTCTATTCTTCTTTTTATCCTTACTTTCTATAACTTTGTTCTTCATCTAACCAATCAACAAATATAGAATATAGGCATACAAAAATCATGAGGTCTTTTTCAAGGTTGTAATGGGGCCAAGGTAAAGGTAAGGGTATATGTATAAGGCTAAGTGAGCTAATAATTGAATCCTTGATTAGTCTAAGATCTCACCTGACATACATATTTTATAAATCAAAGTTTCTTAACCTATTTGCCCAAACTTTGTATTGCAAGCTCATGCATTAACTTTAATTTTATCCCATGTGCATTGATTCTTTTTATTTTTGCAATTGGAGAATTTGCATCCCCTTAATTAAATACCGAAAATGTAAAAATTTTTTTAATATGCAAGTATGCAATTATGTAGTATGCAATTCTAATGCAAATGCGATGAATAACATCCAGGTTCAATAAAAATAATATAAAATCAAATTAAATAGTATGAAATAAAAATTAAAAAAAAAAAGAAACGACCATACCATGGTGGGTTGTCTCCCACCTAGCACTTTTAGTTAAAGTCTTTAAGTTGGACATTGGATGAGCTTCCTGTTATGGTGGCTTATGCTTAAATTCATCCAGAAATCTCCACCAATGTTTGGAATGCCAACAGCCTCCGGAGTCCCAAACTAGGCATGTGAAGCTTTTAAGCAGCTTCAAACAGGTTCTCAGGCTCCCGGGGTGACGAATGTCAGAATAGATTCCAGGATCCCAAATTTTGCTTTTAAATCCGCCTTTGTCTTGATCTATATGCTTCTATCTGGGCGGTTTAGAAATTGTATTCTCACCAAGATGACCAAACGTCTTCCGTGACCCATTCAATTGAACTTTATACCAATCCTTGCACTTCAAATTGAAACGTGGAACCTTGTTGAATCTTGTACACCAGCTCTGAGTGCGAGCCATTTCCCTCTTACTCTTAAAGCCGCAGAGAGCTCTAAGCTGGCCATCTGTTTCAAGCAAACCATATTCAAGTGGAAAAGTAAAGATAAAGGTTAAGGATTGTACCCACTTGAAGCTTGTATTAGGTGGTAATGGCCTTGGGATAGGTGTTTCCAGTGGTTCTGTAAGTTCTACTCCCTTGTAATCTTCTGCGAATTCCTCCACTTCTTTGCAAACTTCTTCAAATGCAGCCACGTCTTGATCAAAGTCTTCGATATCTTCCGCATCGCTCAAGTCATAAGTTGGAGGTCGAGAAAAATCTACCTCCGCATCATCTTCGTATTCACTTGGGGAAGATTCTTCAATCTCAGAGAATTCACTTGCGGATGCAAGCTCATTACTAGGAGAACTTGACTTGAGACTATCATCATCAAGGAAACTTGCGTCTTGGGTTATTCCGTCTAGTTCTTCATAAAATACCTGCTTTGGGGGGTTGTGCACTATCCTCCTTAGCATCAATTGTGACGTCCTTGATAGAATTTTTCACAATTCTGGACTCCCATGGAGGTTCAGCATCTCCTAAATCTTCAATCAGTACTTCTTCTTCTTGGATAATTTGGGCTTCCTCCAATTGTTCCAGAACAAAGTTATGCTCATTACTGCCCACTGGGGTTTCTAGTGTCTCCTTCATGCTACATTTGTCATCAGATTCTCCATATAAAGCTATTGGAGTTCCTTGAGTGTCTAAACGCCTGGAAGATAATTGTTTTATTGCTTGCTCCAGCTGATGAAGGGTTGTATGAAGTTGATCTACTGTTTCCTTGAGGCGAGCCTGTGATTCTCGAGGTGATGGATATGGACATGGTACATAGCGAGGTGGTGGTGTTTGGGAGTAATTGGATTGGAATTGGGGTAAATAAGGGTCATACGGTGGTGAATGGTAAAAAGGAGCTTGTGAGTGCGGTGGTTCGAAGTTATGTTGAGGGATGGTCTATAAGCATAGGGTGGGGCTTGCTGGTAACTACCAGGAGGTCCACCATATCTATCAGCTTGGTATTCATTGTAGAATGGTCTTTGTTCATGATATCTTGGAAGGTGTTGTTGCCAAAAGGGTTGATCAGATCCTCTTGGCTCCATCCATCTTTGATTGCTTAGACCTTGATGCATATTCCTGTCATAGCTTCTATTCCTTTCAACAAATTCAGAACCAAACTCAAAGCGAGAGGGGTGAGAGTTCATAGTAGCTAAATAGAAATAAAAGAGAAGAGCGAAAATAAATAAACAAGTAAAAGAAAAATATTTACAATAACCAATAATAAGACACACATTTGCAATTCCCCGGCAACGGCGCCATTTTGAAGAACGAATGATTCGCGGTTTAGAATTCAAAATAAATTCCCGTTGCAAGTATAGTTTCTAAACCAAGTAATCATCCTTTCTTACAAACGTTTTGGTTGTCACAAGTAACGAACCCCTTTTAAAATTGATAACCGAAGTATTCAAACCTCGGGTCGTCTTCTCAAGGAATTGCAGGGAGGTGTTCTTATTATTAGTTATGAGTTTTGTAAATTGGGAGTTTTAAAAGTAAGGAACAAGCAATTTAAATGACAAGTAAAATAAACAAATTATAAAATAAACTCTTGGTAAGGTATGAAAATCAGAAGTCCTGTCCTGGTTATCCTTATCAATGGTGATGAGAATTATATTTTTCTCTCCACTAAGTCAACCTCTAACTATGAAGGTAAGTCGAGTGGATAAATCAATTTAACACCTAAAGTCCTAGTCAATTCCTAAGGAGAGACTAGAGTTATAGGGATTTAAATCAATCAGCAAAGATAACAATTATCAATCACGATGAATTTGACAACTCAAGAGTTACCAATCAATCAACCAAAGCCAAAAGGAAAAATCTAAATTATTTATATAAATAAAGGAAAGCAATCATAATTCTGAAATACCTCAAATTATATTAAATAGAAAATCAAATCTAAACATGAATGGTTCATAAGCCAAATTGGCAATAAAAGTAATTAAAGGAAAGCATTAAAAGATCTGAAAGCAAAAGAGAAATATAAAGTAAAAGGGATATTGAGCCTGATAAAGAGTTGGAATACTAGTTGAAATAATAAGAAATCCTAATCTTAAAACCTAAGAGAGAGAGGAGAGAACCTCTCCCTCTAAAAACTACATCTAAATTGTAAAAAGTGACTAATTCCATAGCTCCCTTTGAATGGATGCATTCCCCCACTTTATAACCTCTAATATGTGCTTTCTGGACTTGGATCTGGGTCAAAAAGGGTTTCAGAAATCGCTGGGGGAGTTTTCTGCAGTTTCTGGTGTGTGGCATCTGTCACGCGTCCGCGTGGGTCACGCGGTCGCGTCATCTGGAGTTTTCCTTATCACGCGTTCGCTTCGGTCATGCATCCGCGTCATATGTGTTCTGCTTAAGGCGCGTGTCCGCGTCAGTCACGCGTTTGCGTCGCTGCCTTTTCGCGCTAGGCATGCGGCCGCGTCGTCCATGCGTTTGCGTCGCTGCTAGTTTCTTCAAGAACTCCATTTTGTGCTTTCCTTCCATTTTTGTATGTTTCCTTTCCATCCTTTAAGTCATTCCCGCCTTAGAAGATTTGAAACTTCTCAATACACAAATCACGGCATCGAATGGTAATAAAGGGTAATTAAAATAAATAATTTCAAAGCATAGGAAACATGTATTTCACATATATCACATAATAAGGAAGGGAAAGTGAAACCATGCAATTTACATGAATAAGTGGGTGAAGGGTTGAATAAATCACTTAATTTGTGCACAATATATATCATAAAATATAGGTTTATCACTACTGCCCAGGTATCTCAAACATATATTCATTCAATCTCAATTCATATTATCAATCTTCATTGTTACCAAATCTCAAACATTAACCTGGAGCAAGCAGGACGAACCACCACCCTTACTACTACCCAGGTATCACAAATACACATTTATTCATAATCACCCTTCATTATTATCAATTCTTAGATAATGACTCGGAGCAAGCGGGACAAACCACGACCCCTTGCTACTACACAGGTATCACAAATACACATTTATTCGAAACTCTATAATTAAACCCATTTATCATAATTCTCCTTTCCCATCTCATACCCGGAGCAAGTGAATAACGCCACTGCCTACTACCCAGAGTCACACGTCACATTCAACATTTTTCCATCATTATTCATTTACCACATTCATTCATTAATCTTATATGTATTTCCGGCATACTCGCCACATGTTCAAGCCTCCTCCATCAATCATAATCATTTAGTCATTAATCATATACATATACATGCTCATCCATAATTCAATGCTTATCACAGCTATCCGGTTCATGCTATACACGGCACTTTCACCATCATCCTCAACAACTCATATAACCATCATTACTCATCACTCATCATTGATTTTCACTTTACTTCATCCACAAGTTACCACATGTCCTAGCTTCTCTTCATTACTAGGTATGCTATAAAGATTTAGGACCTAGAGGATGAAAATGGAGGCTTAGAAGTCCGGAATTCGGCTTTAAAAACTCAAAATCAGCTTTGGAGTAAAAACGGGGTCACGCGTGCGCGTCACCTATGCGCACGCGTGGAAAGAAGGAAAGTTACAGTGACACGTACGCGTCCCCCACGTGCACGCGTGGATGGGAGAAAAGCCAAGTGACGCCTGCGCGTCAGCCACGCGTACGCGTGGGTGCGTTTTGTGCCCCAGGCACAAAACCAGCACAACTCCGGCACAACTCTCGGAAATTTTGGCTGGGCAACTAATTTAGCCCATCGACGCGTATGTGTCGGTCAGGTGCATGTATGGATTGCGAATATTTGAAAACGACGCATGCACGTCGGCCACGCATACGCGTGGGTGTGCGTTCTGCCAAAAAATTTACTAAGTTAAAAAAGCTGCAGAACTTCATTTTTAAACCTCAAACTCCCACCGCACAATAATTTCTTCTACAAAATTCCTTTTTCAACCATTTCGGAACTGTTGGAAAGATCTTTGAATAAACTTTCATAAGAATTCATTTTTGAAGAATTCTGAACTCCGTGGACCGAGTTACAGACCGCCAAAGTTGGTCAAAAATAAGTTTTTACCCCAAAACTAGAAATCACCAATTTTTCTAATGTTCACAAGCCAAATTCATTTCCACTCATCCAAATGACCACAACCGAACCACATTCACATAACTACACTCAACCAAACCAAACCTACCTTCGCTACACAATTTCATCTAGAACTATCAAATTCCACACCTCAAATCTTCAAACCTTATTATTCAATAACCAAACCAGTTATTCACACATTCAATAACTAAAATCCATCCAATCTCTTATATCATCACACAACACACATATCAACTTACCTTCCTTACCACTTTCCGGCCTCCGGCCCAAATTCACAATTTAAATGCATATTACACAAACCAATATTCATTATTCAATTCATCAAATTTTCAACACAACAAACATACAAATTCACACAATTCTCAACTCAATCATCAATTCTCATTACATAACAACTATACATATTAATACCAACTATTTACACAATCCAAACTTAATCCTAGGGGCATCTAGCCTAGGAATTCTCATCACACCACACAGTACTTAAGTGAAACCTAAACCGTACTTCTTGTAGCCAAATTAATTGAGCTTCTTCTTGGAAGTCTCCACCAACCCTTAGCTCCAAGCCTCACCAAAGCTCCACAAGCAACACCAACCTCTCAATTGTGCACCAAAATCACCAAATACACTAACATAACCAATTTCACATATATATATCAACCTAGGGTTCATGAAAATGATAAATCACAAGGGTTTGAGTACTTCTTATCTCAGTCCATATGAAATAGGGATAGAACCCACTTAGAATCTATGTTAGAGTACCCCTAAATAACCAAAATCACAAGATTTCAACACTAACTACTCAAAAACGCATAACAGTGGGAAATTTCGAAAATTGGACAGAGATGAATAAGATACTCACCATAAAACTTAGACAAAATTGTAGAGGATGAGAAGAGCAACGCATGGCCGCAAACGGCTCGTCAATCGGAGTTTCGTAGCTCAAGTTATGGTGATTTGAAGTTGGAACTAGGAGTAGGTTTTTTCCTCTCTTCTCTCTTCACCAAAGTTGCGCCCCAAACCCTTTTCTTTAGGGTAAATGAGCTGAAATGCTCATAACTAATGTTTATATATGTTGGGTCTTGGGCCCGGTTCACTTATTTTTGTCCGTTGGCCCAATTTCGGGCCAAAACCTTCAAGAGTAGAGTTTTAAATCGCATTTTAAATATTTGTACCTTCCCTAATTATAAATCCTAATTTCTTAATTTTATTTACTTATAATCACTTTTCTCAACTGCAGTACTAGACAGATTTCGGCCGGTACTGTCGGTTAAAACTCCAGTGCGCGCAGAAAATTATATTTTCCGACTCAGAAAAATTCACTGAACTAAATATTATATTTAAATTATCAAATTCCGATTGTTAAATTTTCTAACCATATGAAAGAAAAAGATGTTTTGCTGAATCAATTTTCTAACTAAATTATGCAAGAATCAATTTAGTTAATTTTAAAAAGATGTTTTGTCACTTTAATATGAAAGAAAAATGTATAAATTATATTTTGCTGAATGATTGTACAGGAATCAATTTAATTAGTTTTAAAAAGATGCTTTGTCACTTTAATATGAAAGAAAAATGTGTAAATTATATTTTGCTAAATGACTTAATGTGTAGTAACACCTAAAAAGTTATCTCACGTTAATCTTTGTCAGCTTTTAATTACATGCATGCATTTATAGTTTTTTTAACAGGTGTAATTTATTTTTATTTAATTTTAAAACAAAAATAATAATAATTTATTTAATTTAACATTTATGATAATAAATAAAATCATTTTTTATAAATTATTTAATATAAAAAAATTTAATTTATGATTATAATTAATATATATATATATATATATATTATCTATAAATAAATAAAAAAATAATAATTTCCTAACAATAATAACCATGTTAGCAATAAAAATTTGTTTATATTAAGTACAACATAATATACTAACATACAATATTAACAATTAAAACAATCTCTAACTACACCAACAAAACTTAGTATTAGTAAGGATTAAGTATGATTTTGGTTCTTAAGATATAGGTTAATTTTTTTTTTTGTTTTTAATTTTTTTTTGCATATAAAATCGTCCCTAAAATTTAAAATTAAGTTTTAAAATTGTCATTTATTTTATTTAAATATTAAAATTTTGGACTAAATTATTCATAACCAAAAATTATAAAATAAAAAAATAAGAGAAAGAGAATGTTTTTATTCCTAAGAAGAGAAAAGAGAAGAAGAAGAAAGGAAAAGGAAAGAAGAAAAAAAGAAGTTATCTATGATTTACCTCTATCTCTATTTCCACCGTCACTTCTATATAATTTTAGTCCCTAAAGTAAAGATGATTTTAAAATCAAATTAAACTTTAAAAACGATTTTGTATAAAAAAAAAATTGAGAACCAAAAATTTTTTTTATCTATATATTAAGAATCAAAATCATACTTAACCTATTAATAAGTAATAACAAAAAAAAAATCACAAATATAAGATAATCTAGATATTCGACAATAATAATATAATATCTTCACGTGTGAGATCATAAACTATTTTTATCTTCTTGTACCTTTTCTCTTCTTCGGTCTTAGTCTCTTTCTCTTCCGCAGTTCTAGTTTTCTCTACTCTCTCAAGTCTTAACAATGAGTTTTGCTTGCTGAATAAAAATTGGACTAGGCTGACTCACACTACAACTACACATACATTATTGTCTATTGATAGTCATGGACATACTGTGCATGTTACACGCGGCTAACTTTAGCAAGACACGTGTCGGAGCTCGGCAATTCAGTATATTGATCTCAATCAATATCCCAAAAAAAAAAAAAAAAAAATTCTGAGCACGCGTTGAAATGCATTTCGATCGGAATCATTGCAAGCAATTGAAATGATGGTACACTACATTCTTTTCTTTTTACGTGATAGTAATTATGGGTCACTTGATGTTGCCACTTTTAAAATGGAAACACATGATAAGTTGTGTCTAAAACTGCCTTCCAACTACCAAGTGCAGGAACTATAATAATAATATAACAAATGAATTTATATCACTCTTCAGCTTTGATGCAGCTGCCCCCACAAGTTTCAATCCGAAACAAGCTCATGATACTGAATTATTGACATAACATTTGGTTTTTCCGACACATATCATGCTTGTGTCTTCAATCAATCTAGACCAACAGAAACTTATGGAATATATATAATAATTAGTTTACTGATCATTGATCATGATCATAACATCATCATGTTTCCATACCCCACCCAGGAGATAACTATCATAATTAATGAAAATTTGTAGAGGGACAAGGACAATATCACATTGCCTTAATCAAGAAAAATGTCACCACAACAAATATAAGATTTAGCAACGTCAAAAATTACTACACCTTACGTAATAATTCGAAATTTCGTATCACAAAATTTTAAAATCTTTTACCGTTAGAATTTGCGAAAATTGTGTATCACAATTTGACTCAACTTAATGAGACGAACACGTATAAAAAATAAAAATATTTTGAGTTACGTAATATTCTCAAAAATAATATTTTATTAGTGAATAATAAAAAAAATTATATCATATATTTACCGAGTTCAAATTCAACTAGTTTGAGATTTTTATCAATACTTTTAATTTTAAAAATTTGTACCAAAATTTTAGAAATATTTTAGAGTTGAATTAATTTAACATACTAATGTTATATGAGATAACTGACCAGATAAAGTAACAATCAGTGCTCACATAATTACAGCTCTTGATAATTATCTCTTAAGGAGATATTTTGACCACAAATCTCATTCCTTATCCTTAAAGTTTGGCCACCTCTTTCCTTATCTCTCATTTTTTTTTTAAATTCTCATCGTAAAAATGTAAGAGAGAAAAGGAGAGAAGTTCAAATATCAAGCTTATGTTCATTCTTGATTTATGAAGAAACCAAATTTTAAATCTAAATTCTATTCCGGTCTTTTTTCTCTTCATCCTCGTACCAATTTTTTAAAGGTTCATCAACAAAATTTTCACTTTTCCTCTTATAAAAGGTTCAGCCATGAGAAATAACCATGGATGATCCATTTTTGAGCCTTCATTGTTTAAGAAATCATATTCTAGTATCTTTAAAAAGTAATTAAGAATTACAAACCTTCAATTTCAAAACATGAAAAAATTTATTTTCCTCTTCAAATTCGGCCACGAGGCCAAGAAGTGCATACTCCTTTTTTATCATTCTTTGTTCATTAATCATGCTTTAGGATCTCCAAGGAATAAAGAATTATAGGTTTCAAGTTTTAATGGTGAGAAAATATTTCCCTTTTTTTCCTAGACAATTCGACCATCATAGCTTCATGAATGACAATTATGGTTTCGAATGAAATTAGGTACTTTTGGGTGTCTAAAAAACCACAAGAAAATGATGAAGAAGCTTGCAATTGAGAAAAGGGTTAGGTTAGTAAAATTGGCCTCATATATGTCATGAAATTCTATTGGTACGATTGATGATGAATAGTAAAATTAGATACCTGAATATTTTCTTAGTAATATTTGAATGTGAATGAATATTTGTAATGAAGTATAAGTGTTTAGTGTAACGACCCAATTTTCGTCAGATTCGAATCACTGTTAATTATCAGTGTCACTTCTCAGTAATTTTATAAAATTCTAAACTCAATAATATTTACTACATATGAGTCTTTTGTACTAACAGAATTACGTATGTTAACTTATTTTTATCATATTCTTTTTCTTAATAAAGCCATTAGCAACAAATAAAAACATTATCAGAGATATACAATATAAAATAAATACCAAACTAACAACAAAATCAAATAGCATTATATATATATAAATATATAAAACTGATAACTTCCCAGATACTTGGTTCATATAGAAAACTCCTAAACTGGTGTCCAGACTAACAAAAAGAAAGAAAGTATCAAGTCTTATCCCTAAAAAATGCTATATAAGTGAGGGAAAGCAAGGTCTAAGGAACAAAGACCATCTATCCTACATTCTTTTCACCGTCGAGGCACAAGTCTACAGACATCATCTCAGGACTAATCTCGAGCATCTCCTGTAGGGTCCGGAATCACCTGCTCCTTTGTTACCTTTCTGAATATAACTCTAGTGGCGATAGTCAAGTCAAAATCTTTCATCTGTGGGGAAAAGAGAAAAGGAAGGAGTGAGAAGCTATATGGTTCCCAGTAAGGTGTAGCGCAGAAAACCTATCCCGCTCGTATGATATAGAGTTCTGATTCTAACGTAATGACTCGCTTGCTAAGTCTCTTGGCTATTTTTGTATCGTAAATCATGTCATAACTCTATCTTGGCATCTTCCTTTGGGGTTCATGCCGCTCTATACGCTGTTCTCTATGATTGTTATTCCTAATTTACCATTTTATTCTAAGCATTGGAGAAAGTTAAATCATAACTTTAAAATACAGACAAGAAGCAGAGAATGGAAAATTATCAAGAATCACATGTCACATAGCAGAAAGAACGAACAGTAAATAATCACAATCAAATGCGCAAACAATTTATGATGCATGCCTGTTCCTAGTGCAAATCATGAGCTCACGCGTCGGTTGTCTATCCGCAGTCCAACATTATCCATAATGGATTTCGAATATGGTTTCTCCACTGAATCAGTTAGCATGGGTATCACATGGGTGTCCCTATATCAGTCAAATAACAAAGTCACATGTGTTTACCCATGTCATTCAGGCTAAAATCATATTCATATAATTACTGTAGCATATGTGCATTCAGTGAAAAATAGGGTACCATATGGGTGAACCCATATCAGTCAGATACCACTTGCCTTTTAAAGTGGGCGTCCCCACTTAGCAACTCTACCCAACTAGTACATTTTTCCTAACCAGGGTCTCTTCCCAGTCAATAGGTTTATTTGACTAAGGTATAAGACATGTTGGGCTTTCTTAACCTCACGGGGTTCATCTTTACTTTCGGTACTTTAATATCATTATTTCACTAACATCTTAAATTCTTATTCATTTTCCTTATTTGTTTAGCCTAATACTTTTTTGGCGACCAGTCTTCTATTTAATAATTAACATAACAAACGATCTTAGAATTGTGTAAATTTTACATTCACGCATGAAGAACTGAAGATTGATGGTTTAGAGGTTACAGAAACTCTCGTTGTAAGTATAGTTACTAAACCAAGCAATCAACCTTTCTTACAAAAGTTGTGGTTGTCACAAGTAACAAACCCCTTTTAATATTGATAACCGAGTATTTAGACCTAGGGTCGTCTTCTCAAGGAATTGCAGGGAGGTATGTTCTTATTATTGATTATAAGTTGTAAATTGGGGGTTATGGAAGTAAGGAAGCAGTATGTTGCACAAAAAAAAATAGTAATAATAAACTTTTGGCAAGGTAAGAAAACTGGAAGTCCTGTCCTTATCAATTGTGATGAGAATTGGGTTTTAATCCCACTTTGTTAACTTTTACTAAACAAAGGAAGGTTAAGTGGACTGATTAGCTTGATTCTCAAGTCCTAGTCAACTCTTGTGGAGAGACTAGCTTTAGAGCAATCCTAGTGCAATTAGAATCTGCCAATTTCAACCATTGTTTTATTTGACAGCTCAAGCGTTACCAATCAATCAACCAAAGCCAAAAGGGAAAAATCTAAATTATTTATATAATTAAAGAAAAACAATCATAGATCTGAAAATACCTCAAATTAGCACTAATAAAGATATCAAATGTAACATGGAAGAGTTCATAAATTAAATTAGAAAAATAAATAAAAGAAATATTGAACCTGGGATCGAGAGACACTCTTAAAACTAAAGAGAAATCCTAAATCCTAATCCTAAGAGAGAGGAGAGAACCTCTCTCTCTAAAACTACATCTAAAACATGAAAAGTGAATTGTGAGAGCCTTCTCATGAATGGATGCATTCCCCCACTTTATAGCCTCTAATCTGTGTTTTCTGGGCCGCAAACTGGGTCGAAAACAGCCCAGAATTCGCTGGTCTCGAATTCAATCACGCTGGATTTCCGTCACTGCGATGCGGCCGCATGGAGCACGCGGTCGCGTCGCCTAGCATCAGAGAAACTATGGCATATTATATATCAAATCGAAGCCCCGGACGTTACCTTTCCAACGCAACTGAAACTGTGTCGTTTGGATCTCTGTAGCTAAAGTTATAGCCGTTTGAGTGCGAAGAGGTCAGGCTGGACAGCTTAGCAATTTCTCCAACTTATTATATTCCTTCTACTTTTGCATGCTTCCTTTCCATTCTCTGAGTCATTCCTGCACTGTAATCTCTGAAAACACTTAACACACATATCAAGGCATCTAATGGTAATAAGAGAGGATTAATAATAAGCAAATATAAGATCAAAGAAGCATGTTTTCAATCATAGCACATAATTAGGAAGGCAAATGTAAAACCATGCAAATAGTATGAATAAGTGGGTAAAAAGTTGATAAAAACCACTCAATTGAGCACAAGATAAACCATGAAATAGAGGTTTATCAACCTCCCCACACTTAAACATTAGCATGTCCTCATGCTAAGCTCAAGAGAAGCTATAAGAGAGTGAAGAGGAATGGTAGAATGTATGAAATGCAACCTATGAATGCAACTACATGAAAAATGTTTCTACCTACTTAGTCAAAAGTAAACAAATCCTTCAAGAAGAAATATGAACTGGATTTTACTAATTCAAATCATGAAAATGAAGTACAAATAGACTTGCAAGAAGAAAATAGCTCATGAAAGCAGGGAACAAGGAATTGAGCATCGAACCCTCACTAGTAGTGTATACACTCTAATCACTCAAGTGTTTTAGGTTCGATTTTCTCAATTCTCCACTAACCTTGCTTTCTAAGGCTTGCTCTTCATCTAACAATCAACATAAATTTAATGCACAGATACACATATCAAGAGGTCTTTTAAGGGTTGTAATGGGGTTAGGGTCAAGGTAGGATTGTATTTGGCCAAGTGGACTAAAATCTGAATCCTTAATTAACTTTAACTTTCCACCTAACTTAAACAATCCATGTAATCATAATACAAAACCTAACTGTCCATTAACCATGTTTGCCACATATTCATGCATTCTAATTTCAAGTACAGTACATATGCATTGCTTTCACCATTTACTTTGGGGCATTTTGTCCCCTTTTTCTTATTTGCTAATATATATATATATATATATATATATATATATATATATATATATATATTTTTTTTTTCTCAATGCATATGATTAATTTATTGAATGTATGAATCATGTTCTAAACATTTCTTTCACATTTTCATAAAGATATATAATACCCAATTCTTAAACCAAATGTTTCCAAATTCACTTTTTCCCACACTTAATTCATGAGCACTTTCACTAGTCTAAGCTAACCAAGGATTCAAATTAAGGACATTATTATTTTTCTGCTTAGTGTTAGTGATGAGCTAAAGTAAAGAACAAAGGGGTAAAATAGGCTCAAAGTTAGTTTGCAATGGAAAATGAAAGGTAAGGCCATATGGGTATGTAAGCTCAGTGAAACAAAGGCCTCAATCATGTAAGTGTATGCATACAAAAAATAATGGAAATATAGAATTAAGCAAGACAAAGATCACAATTTTAGAGAGAAAAATACACACTAAAACAGAATTTTAGTTGATAAAATGCAACCAATTCAAATAGGCTCAAAAATCTCATAGGTTTTGTGTGTTCGAGTTCTAAACCATGTTCCAGTATAATATCTCTTCAAACAAGTGTAACATTAAATTTTATTCAAATTAGTGAAAATCTCTAAAAAGGTTTCTTGAAAAAGAAAATATTACTTTAACCAAGTGGTAAAATATGCAAAAAAAAAAAATCAAACAATTATGCAATCAAACATGCAAATGCACAATCAAACAAATAAAATAAAAAAATTGGTGTTGAGTCAAGAAATAACTAACCCATGGAGATCAGTATCGACCTCCCCACACTTAAAGATTGCACCATCCTCGGTGCATGCTGAGATGTGCAGGTGGACGGGTTGTTCCAACTGATGCTTGTAGATGGAGGTGTCTTGGTTGGAGATCTCTTGGTTCCTTTCCTTGCTGGTGTCTTGTCAGTGACCTTCTCTTTTTCTTTCTTGGTACCCATGCCTAAGAAGGAAGAAAAAGAAAGAGTGTAAAATATAGAAAACTAAGACTGGAAGGGAGGAAATTCCAGGTGATAAGGAATGCCAAAGGAAAGATGATAGCCCAACTACATGGTAGCTACAACATGTAGGAAAGACAACAATAAAGATCAAAAGGGGCAATTCAAAATAATTAGAGGCAAGAGGATAAAAACATGCAAATAATAGGCATGAGAAGCATAGTTCAAGCATAAATGTGCCAAATTAAAGAGCATGTGTAATGATGACAATTGTGAATGATAATCTCAAATACATTGGGTGTGCAAGTTAAAAATAGGGATGAAAATAATGTAATCCAAATGTATACGAGAACCATAAGTAAATGTCAATTGTCCAATCTTTCCTCAGAATAGCCACATGCTTAAATAAATTAAGGCACTTATCCAAATAAAACTCCAACACCAACATGAAAATGCATGAAAAAGAATTGAAAAAGAAAAAGGAAAGAACAAATAAATGCATTAAATTAAAGGGATAGAAGAGTAGAAGGGGAAGAAGGAGAGAAAGAAAGAAAGGAGGGAGGAAAAATTAGGATTGGAGAAGAAAAGATAAGATATTTGGCATATTAGGTGAAGGTGTGCGACGCTGGCAACGCGGTCGCGTGGGTGACGCGGTCGCGTGGTGCGCAATAAGGTCAGGCGACGCGGACGCGTGGGGCACGCGATCGCGTGACTTGATTTGTGCTAGTGGCGCGAATGCAGCCTCGCGGTCGCACAACTCTCTGTTCGAAACTTGGTATTGCCAAAATCCAGGGTGACGCGGTCGTGTGGTTGACGCGATCGCGCGGGTGGCCTTATTTTCAATATGACGCGGACGCGTGGGTGACGCGTTCGCGTGGCAGGGCTTGTGCTGCTAGCACGGGTCCAGCCCAATTCCAGCTCAACTTTCGGCCATACACCGTTGTTACGTCGAATTACAGGGTCACGCGGTCGCGTGGGTGACGCGGACGCGTGGATCAATTTGTGCCATTAGCGCGCCTCTAGCCCTGCTCCTGCGTAACTCTCTGTTCAATTTCTTTTCCTCCTAACGCACATACGACGCTGACGCGTCGGCGACGCTGTCGCGTCACGTGCGAAAATCCATTTTTTTTAATCTGAAAAAAAATATGCAGAATGCAGTGTTAATATAAATGTGATGCAAAACTCCAGGTTCAATATAATAAAATAAAATGAAACTCAAAAACAAATAAAACTAAATAACAAAAATGAAAAAGGAACGATTATACCATGGTGGGTTGTCTCCCACCTAGCACTTTTAGTTAGAGTCCTTAAGTTGGACAATTGGTGAGCTCCCTGTTATGGTGGCTTGTGCTTGAACTTATCCAGGAATCTCCACCAATGTTTGTATCTCCAGTAACCTCCGGGATCCCAAACTAGGCGCAGAAAGCCTTCAAGTAAGTTAAAGCAAATGACCAGGCCCCAAGAGTGGTGATTGATAGAATGGATTCTGGGGTCCCAGACCTTGCCTTTGCACCCGTCTTTTGGTTGAGCAATATTGTTCTCTCCGAGTGGTAAGCAGTCTGAATTCTCACGTAAGTGGCCAAACAACTTCCTAGACCCATTCAGTTGAGCTTTACACCAACCTTTGCATTTAAACTTTGAACACACAGCCATGTTGAACCTTGCTTGACAATTCTTATCACTGGCCATCTTCCTCTTACTCTTAATGCCACAAAGAGCTCTAAGTTGACCATCCGTCTCCAGTAGCCCATATTCAAGTGGGATTAGAAAGCTATGGGATATGAATTTTATCCACTTGAATGTTGTGAAGGATGATGGCAACTTAGGGGGAGGGGTTTCCAACAACTTTGGCAAGGTAATTTCAAGCTCCACTCCCTTGTGCTCTTCTTTGACATCTTCTACCTCTTGATCAACCTCTACAAAATCTTCAACCATGATCTGCCTTGGAGGTTGTACGCTCTTCTCAACATCAACATCAAACACCGTGGAAGGAGGCTCTGTGACTGGACTTTCCAATGGAGGTACAACATCTCTTAAGTCTGCAACCACTTCTTCCTTTTTAATAATTGCTGCTTTGTCCAGTTATTTAAGTATAAAATCGTACTCATCCTCGATGTTTTTCTTTCTATGACAACTCCTTTCAACTATTCTTTCATCTTCAAGGGTCTCTCCTACCCTTACCCGTAGGGCCTCCTCTAGCTCTTTATGAAGTATGGATTCGCGAAGATGATTCCTTCTTTCCTGTTCCATATCAATAGCATAATTGGGATCATCTTGCTCTTGGATTGATGGATGTGGGTGCTCTTCCATGGATGGTGGTGATGGGATGGAGAGATTATTCTGTGGTTGACAAGGAAGTGCACTAGAGCTTGAGGGTTGATTGTTGAAGGTATTCGGTGGTCTGATTTGGGTGAAGAGAGCTTGTAGAGTAGAGTTTAGATCGGCAAGTGCTTTCTCCATAGAGGTTTGGGGTAGATAGGAGGGTTCATTTGGTTCATAAGGTGGTTGGTATGGTGGATGAGGGTTAGGGTCATATGGAGGTGAATGGTGGAAAAGGGCTTGTGAGTATGGTGGTCCCAAGTTGTGTTGAGGAGGTCCATGGGCGTATGATGGTGGTTGTTGATAGTCCATTGGGGGTGGTTGTTGCCATGAGGGTTGATCAAATCCTTGTGGCTCCTCCCATCTTTGATTCTTCCAACCTTGATGCCTGTTCTCATTATAGTTTCCATTCCTAACAACAACATTGGAATCAAACTTGAAGCGAGAGGGGTGAGAACTCATAGTTAGTTAATAAAAATTAAAAAATAAAAGTAAATTTAAATTAAAAGGTTATTTAAATTTTAAATTTGAAAATTAAATTTTGAAATTTGAATTTTTAAATTTTGAAATTTGAAATTTTGAAATTTGATTTTTGAAATAAGATAAGATAAAATAAAAATTTTAAAATAAAAACCAATAACCTCTTAACTTAAGAAAAAGCAAAAATAAAAATAAAAATAAAAACAAATAAACAAGCAAAAATAAAATATTTACAATAACCAATAATAAGACACACGTTTGCAATTCCCCGGCAACGGCGCCATTTTGAAGAACTGAAGATTGATGGTTTAGAGGTTACAGAAACTCTCGTTGTAAGTATAGTTACTAAACCAAGCAATCAACCTTTCTTACAAAAGTTGTGGTTGTCACAAGTAACAAACCCCTTTTTAATATTGATAACCGAGTATTTAGACATCGGGTCGTCTTCTCAAGGAATTGCAGGGAGGTATGTTCTTATTATTGATTATAAGTTGTAAATTGGGGGTTATAGAAGTAAGGAAGCAGTATGTTGCACAAAAAAATAGTAATAATAAACTTTTGGCAAGGTAAGAAAACTGGAAGTCCTGTCCTTATCAATTGTGATGAGAATTGGGTTTTAATCCCACTTTGTTAACCTTTACTAAACAAAGGAAGGTTAAGTGGACTGATTAGCTTGATTCTCAAGTCCTAGTCAACTCTTGTGGAGAGACTAGCTTTAGAGCAATCCTAGTGCAATCAGAATCTGCCAATTTCAATCACTGTTTTATTTGACAGCTTAAGCGTTACTAATCAATCAACCAAAGCCAAAAGGGAAAAATCTAAATTATTTATATAATTAAAGGAAAACAATCATAGATCTGAAAATACCTCAAATTAGCACTAATAAAGATATCAAATGTAACATGGAAGAGTTCATAAATTAAACTAGAAAAATAAATAAAAGAAATATTGAACCTGGGATCGAGAGACACTCTTAAAACTAAAGAGAAATCCTAAATCCTAATCCTAAGAGAGAGGAGAGAACCTCTCTCTCTAAAACTACATCTAAAACATGAAAAGTGAATTGTGAGAGCCTTCTCATGAATGGATGCATTTCCCCACTTTATAGCCTCTAATCTGTGTTTTTTGGGCCGCAAACTGGGTCGAAAACAGCCCAGAATTCGCTGGTCTCGAATTCAATCACGCTGGATTTCTGTCACTGCGATGCGGCCGCATGGAGCACGCGGTCGCATCGCCTAGCGTCAGAAAAACTATGGCATATTATATATCAAATCGAAGCCCCGGACGTTACCTTTCCAACGCAACTAAAACCGCATCGTTTGGATCTCTGTAGCTAAAGTTATAGTCGTTTGAGTGCGAAGAGGTCAGGCTGGACAACTTAGCAATTTCTCCAACTTATTGTATTCCTTCCACTTTTGGATGCTTCCTTTCCATTCTCTGAGCCATTCCTGCCCTGTAATCTCTGAAAAAACTTAACACACATATCAAGGCATCTAATGGTAATAAGAGAGGATTAATAATAAGCAAATATAAGATCAAAGAAGCATGTTTTCAATCATAGCACATAATTAGGAAGGAAAATGTAAAACCATGCAAATAGTATGAATAAGTGGGTAAAGAGTTGATAAAAACCACTCAATTGAGCACAAGATAAACCATAAAATAGAGGTTTATCAACGCATCCGTGACGGACTAAAGTTTATAGTGGTGCCCTATAAGCAGGATTTTGATGCCCGAACCTGAGATTATCCATGAAAAACGGGGACTATTATATGCAGATTTTTTGACTCAACATCCATTGAACTTCTATAGTACATATATGTCGTGAAAAGCTCAAGCACTGAATCTTTAATTTATAAAAGCTAATTCTGTAGGTTTAAGATTTAATATAAAACTGGTTTTGAGGCAATCCATTTAAAATTGAATTTGTACTAATTTTTCAAAGTTCTGCTATCATTTTAGGAAGGTGCAGAAAAATAGTAGACAACAGTAAGTTTAATAAATTCATTAGAAATACAATTCTAACCTCTTGCCCTTCAAAATGGTTGACCTAAAATAAGACTCATCTAGCTTTAAAAAAAACTAAATTTCAGATCGATATCATGTCGTATGAAAAAGTTATATAGTTGGGAACGTAGCCCTGTTTTATAGAAAACTGTTTTCAAAGTTTAGTGAGCTAGTCACCTTCCCATCAGCATATTTAATTCGCTAAACATGGTATTGATCTGAAAGTTAAAGTAAAAGTTATAGACATAAAAAAATTTAAATCATCGTTAGTTTCAACTCAATAACCTATGATAAACCACTATTTTATGGTTTATATTGTGTTTAATTGTGTGGTTTTATCATGATTTTTACCCACTTATTCATATAATCAGCATGCATTTATATTTCCTTCCTAAAATTATTACACGATTGAAAACTTGCTTCCTAGAGACTTTTAATTATGTGATTTAATTCTTCTTTATTCCATTCGATGTCGTGATCTGTGTGTTAAGTGTTTCAGGCTTTATAGGGCACGAATGAGTTGGAGATTGGAAAGGAAGCTTGCAAAAATGGAAAGAACACAAGAAATTAAGGAGATGACCAACGAGAAGTGACGCGGCCGCATGGATCACGCGACCACGTGAAAGAGAGAAAATCGCATTGACGCGACTGCATGGCTCACGCGACCGCGCGGATGGAATAGCACAAGCGACGCGGAGGCGTGGACGACGCGCCTGCGTAGAGAAGCAAAACGCCGAATGACGCGTCCGCATGAATGACGCGATCGCGTGACGTGCGCGATCTGCATAATCTGCAGAATTGCTGGGGGAGATTTTAGGCCCTATTTCAACCCAGTTTTCGGCCCAGAAAAGCAGACTAGAGCCAGGGAACATGCAGAGACCAACAACAACATTCATTCTAGATAGTTTTAGTTTTCTCAGATCTAGTTTTCCTCTCCTCTAGATTTTCTCTCTACACATTCATAGTTCTTAGGATTTTTAATTGCTTTTTGCATTGGGATATTGAGAAGAGTTGTTACCTCATCAAGACTTCGTCATTCTAGTTCGTTTTCTTTACTTGGCTTTACTCTTCCATGTCCTTTAATTTATTTCAATCTTACTGTTGGATTATTTTAGAATTTATCAATACAAGAGTTATTTTTATTTTTATTTAATTCCTTTGAGTTTTATTTATCATGTCTTCCTTTAATTTCCTTTCCTATGTTATGAATTCCACATTCACAATGAGCGAGTAGTTCCCTAACTTGATGGGGAGTTGATTGAAAAGGAACCCTTGAGTTGGAGTGCTCAAGGGAGAAATTGTAATTGGGTTTATTATTGGTTTGCTCTCTAGTCACTAATGCCAGTCCTTCCAAGGAAGCGGATTGGGACTTGTGAATAGAAACAGCATTCCAACTTGTTTGACTTTTCCTTACCTAGTAAGGGATAACTAAACAGAACAACCCCAATTATCAACTAATCTTGAAAGTACTGTAACAAGAATAGGGCTTCCAACTAATCTACTCCCAATCAAGGCTTTTATTTAAATTACATTAATTCTCTGATTTAATTTTCTGTCATTCAACTCAAATCTTTTTGAAAACCATCTGATTAATAAAATAACACACTTTCCTGCAACTCGTTGGGAGACGACCTGGGATTCATACTCCCAGTATTTTTATTTTAATTTCTGTGACACCCTTTTTAAATTGATAAGCGGATTTCTGGTTGGTTGAGGACTATACTTGCAACGCATATCTTATAACAATTCTTAACTCGCCAATTTCCGCCACGTCAATTTTTGGCGCCGTTGTCGGGGAGTTGCAATAGAGTGCTAAAGTTATTGATTGGATTTTATTTATTTGCATTTTATTTTATTTTGCTACTATGAGCTGCTTGTTTCTTTCGCTAGATGACGCGTTCACTTCCTGATCCAAGCTTGCCAGTATTCGACCCTGAGATTGAAAGAACTATTTCACAAATAAGGCAAGCTCGGTGTCGGTTAGTCCTCTCTGAGGGCGGGTCTGAAACGTCATTTGAGCAAGAAACTAGCCCCCGTTCTCCTGATTCGGTTGATTTACGTATAGGTGACATGGCAGCACCTAGGAGAGTTACTATCCAGGAGGATGGAGCCCCTGATTTTACAATGCAACCGTTTCAAGCGCATCATCCAGCGGTGGCTACAGACTTTGAAATAAAGACCGCACTGCTCAATTTGATGCCCAAGTTTTATGGCTTACCTGCTCAAGAGCCTATCAAGCACCTGAGAGATTTTCAAGCAGCCTGTTCTACTGTCAGGCGTGATGGTGCAGATGAAACTTCAATTTTGCTGAAAGCCTTCCCGTTCTCTCTTGAGGAAAAGGCAAGAGAGTGGTACTACACTCAACCCGCTGCAACTGTATCCAACTGGGATACACTCAGAAGAGAATTTTTGAAAAAGTTCTTTCCAGCTGAAGTTACTGATAAACTGAGGAAGGATATTTCCATGATTGTTCAGGATGAATCTGAAACTTTCTATGAGTACTGGGAGCACTTCAATAATCTTCTGGAAGCTTGCCCCCACCATATGATTGACAAGATAGTGTTACTCGGCTACGTCACACAGGGCATGAGGCCCCAAGATAAGACCACATTGGAAAGTGCTAGCAATGGGTCTATGAAAAAGTACAAGACCACTGATGAGGCATGGCAATTGATCAGCGACTTAGCTGAATCTACTAGGAATCACAGGCAGAAACAAGGCCGTGCAAAGGCCGTTGCAAAAGTATCCTCTAGCAAAGAGACTGCTGCTTTAACTCAGAGTATCTATAAAATGACCAACTTGCTGAAGTAGATGCAATTGAACCAACAACAAGTTCAGCAAGCCCAACCTTCTCTACCACAGCAAAACCAATAGTTAGTCCCACAGAGAGTTTGCAGAATTTGTATTGATTATAGCCACTATACTGATGAATGTCCGCAGCTCCAGCAGGAAGACAACATCGTGGCAGCCACTCATAACTTCTATGACCGCCCCAACCAAGGGTACAATCAAAGTGGCAATTACAACCATGGGTGGCAGGACAATTCTAACCAGAATTGGAGGGACAACAACAACAGAGGAGGCAGAGATAATCAGGGAAATCAGAGGTGGAATAACAACAACAACAGGCAGCAGAACCAGTACCAGCCTTACAGAGCACCTCACCTGAGGCAATCCCAAGGACCACAGAATACCCAACAGCAGACCTCTCAAATTACTTATCCTTCTTCTTCTGCTAATGATGACTTACTACAATCTATTGATCGGAGACAACAGACCATAGAAAATAACATTAATGCCACTCTGAATGGTCTGAACGCTACTTTGCAAGCTCTTGTCTCACAGATTGGTTCAATGAATAACTCCAATAACCAACCTTTGAGCTCCAGTGGAATTCCCTCTCAACCATTATCCAATCCCAAGGGTGGTATTAATGCCATCACCCTAAGGTCCGGAACCACACTGTAGGAGAGGAACCAGGAGGAGCCAAGCCCACCAGAACACACCTCAGCTGAAGAGGTAGTGGAAATATAAGATGTTGAAGAGGAAGAAGACATACAGGACATAACTGAAAAAGAAGAAGTTCAACCACAGGAGAAAGCATCAAAAGGCGCAGACACTGTAGAAGACACCACTCCTATTCCATTTCCACAACTTGCAAGGAAGCCCAGGAAGCAGCTGGAACCTGATCCAAAAATGGTAGAGATATTCAAAAAGGTTGAGGTAACTATTCCTCTATTTGATGTCATTCAACAGGTACCTAAGTATGCAAAGTTTCTAAAAGATTTATGTATACATAAGGACAAAATTAATGAATTAGAAACTATTCCTTTAGGAAGTTCCATATCTGCTTTAATGGGTGGTTTACCTGAAAAGTGTAGTGACCCAGGTCCTTGTATGGTTAATTGTACTATTGGTGGTGTAGTATTATCTGATTGCATGTGTGATTTAGGAGCATGTGTGAGTATACCTTTGTCTATATATGATATTTTGAGGCTTCCCCCCTTAAAAAGCTCGGCAGCTCGTTTTGTGTTAGCAGATAAAAGCATTATTACAGTGGCTGGAGTTGCTGAAGATGTATTAGTGGGCATTAAGGGACTCACGTTCCCCACTGATTTTTATATCCTGGAAATACCCCAAAATGACTCAGAGAAGCCATCATCAATCCTACTCGGAAGGCCATTCCTGAAGACCTCAAAGTTTAAATTAGATGCTTTTTCAGGAACATACTCTTTTGAAATAGATGGCCGAGTAGTGATCTTCAATCTGAATGGAGTTATGAAGCATCCTCCGGAGGATTACTCTATCCTCAAGTGTGACATTATAGATGAAACCGTGGCTGAAGTCCATCAGGAGGAATTTGAAGAGAAGCACGCAGGACAAGGTCCAAGTGTGGGGACATTCTCAGAGGACAATGACAGTGCTTTGCCATTGTTACCAGCTCCAGACAATCCAGAGCCTGACCATGATCAGAAGTTAGAACTAAAACCCCTTCCTCTACACCTCAAATATGCTTACCTTGAAGACAAGCAGAAGTTTCCAGTTATCATTGCAAGGGAACTTACTTCTCAACAAGAAGAGCAGTTACTTAGTGTGTTGAGGAGGCACAAAAAGGCAATTGGTTGGAGTTTGGCAGACATAGTAGGTATAAACCCTCAAGTCTGTGAGCATAGAATATTTTTAGAAGAGGGAGCAAGACCTGTCCGTCAACCCCAGAGAAGACTGAACCCCACTATCTTAGAGGTTGTCAAAAAGGAAGTGACCAGACTACTAGAGGCAGATATCATCTATCCCATCTCAGACAGTGAATGGGTGAGCCCAGTACAAGTAGTGCCAAAGAAGTCTGGAGTCACTGCAGTGAATAATGAGCATGGAGAGCTCCTGACAACTAGAGTTCAGAACGCCTGGAGGGTCTGCATTGACTACAGACGCCTCAACCAAGCAACCCGCAAGGATCACTATCCTCTTCCATTCATTGATTAAATGCTGGATCGTCTGTCAGGTAAATCACATTATTGTTTTTTAGATGGGTATACAGGTTATTTCCAGATTCATATAGCTCCTGAGGATCAGGAAAAGACCACTTTTACATGTCCTTTTGGGACTTATGCTTACAAGAGAATGCCCTTTGACTTGTACAATGCACCAGCTACTTTCCAAAGGTGTATGATGAGTCTTTTCTCTGATCTTATTGAGGACTGTATGGAAGTTTTTATGGATGATTTTAGTGTATACGGCGATTCATTTAGCCTTTGCTTAGATGGATTATCTAGAGTATTAGATAGATGTGTCAGTACAAACCTTGTATTAAATTTTGAGAAATGTCACTTTATGGTAAAACAAGGTATTGTACTAGGACATGTTGTGTTTAATACTGGCATTTCTGTAGATCCAGAAAAGGTGGATGTCATTTCTAGTTTACCTTACCCCTCTTTTGTGAGGGAAGTCCGTTCGTTTCTTGGCCATGCAGGTTTTTACAGGAGATTCATTAACAACTTCAGTAAGGTAGCACTTCCCTTATCCAGGCTACTGCAAAAAGATATTGAGTTCGAGTTCAGTGAAAATTGCAAACAAGCGTTTGATAAGCTGAAGACTGCCCTGACTCAAGCTCCAATTGTGAGAGGACCAAACTGGAGCCAACCATTTGAAATAATGTGTGATGCTTCCAACCATGCCGTAGGAGCAACACTGGCTCAGCGTGAAGGTAAGGATCCTTTTGTTATTGCTTATGCGTCTAAAACTTTAGATGCCGCTCAGTCCAATTACACTACTACTGAGAAAGAGCTTCTTACTATTGTTTTTGCTCTGGATAAATTCCGAGCCTATTTACTTGGTACTAAAGTAGTAGTGTATTCAGACCACGCAGCTCTAAAGTATTTATTAGCTAAAAAAGAGTCCAAACCAAGGCTTATACGTTGGATACTGCTATTACAAGAATTTGATTTGGAAATTAAGGACAGGAGTGGTAACCAGAATTTAGTGGCAGACCACTTGAGTCGCCTTGAACATATTACAGATGACTCCACTCCTATAGCTGATAATTTTCCATTTGATAACCTGCAAGCAGTATCTGAGATAGTCCCTTGGTATGCACCTGTAGCTAATTATCTAGTTAGCCGCACCTTTCCTCCAAACTTTTCTAAGCATCAAAGAGACAAGCTGAAAAGCGAGTCTAAATTTTATATATGGGATGACCCATATTTATGGAGATGTGGCGCTGACCAGGTAATTAGACGGTGTGTGCCTCAATCAGAAATCCAGTCCATCTTAGAGGCCTGTCACTCATCTGAGAGTGGAGGACATTTTGACCCTCAAAGAACTGCTAGAAAAATCTTAGACTGTGGGTTCTGGTGGCCTACTCTTTTTAGATACGCTGCTGAATTTTGTAGATCTTGTTTCCCATGCCAGAAATTTGGTAATATATCCAAGAGGGATGAGATGCCTCAATAAATTATGTTTTTTTGTGAAATTTTTGATGTTTGGGGTATTGACTTCATGGGTCCATTTCCAAATTCTAATGGTTATTTTTATATATTGTTAGCTGTTGATTACGTTTCCAAATGGGTGGAAGCAATTTCTACCCGCACTGATGATGCTAACACTGTTGTTTCCTTTATGAGAAACCACATTATTTGTCGCTTTGGATCACCACGAGCAATCATGAGCGATCAAGGCACCCATTTTTGTAACAGAAGACTAACTGGATTAATGAAGAAGCACGGGATAATTCATAAGGTTGCAACAGCATACCACCCTCAGACTAATGGGCAAGCCGAGGTGTCAAACAGAGAAATAAAGTGTATCTTGCAGAAGATAGTCAAACCTCATAGAAGAGACTGGAGCACCAGGCTGCAAGATGCTTTTTGGGCGTACAGAACCGCATACAAAACACCCATTGGGATGAGTCCGTTCTGCTTAGTTTATGGAAAAGCTTGTCATCTCCCTGTTGAAGTAGAGCACAAAGCCTTCTGGGCAGTAAAGGAGTGCAACATGGAAATTGAGAAAGCCGGAGCTGAAAGGAAATTGCAACTGCAAGAATTGGAAAGCCTTTGCTTGGAAGCTTATGAGAACTCAAGACTATACAAGGAGAGGATGAAGGCTGCACATGATCAGCACATCAGGAGGAAAGAGTTCCAACCTGGGGATTTAGTCCTCCTTTACAAATCTCGACTGAGGCTCATGCCAGGCAAGTTGAGATCAAGATGGGAAGGTCCATACAGAGTAGAAAAGGCCGAACCGTACGGAGTTTATCACCTAAGCCATCCTTCAAGCTCTGAACTTATCAAAGTTAATGGACATCGTTTAAAGCTGTACCATGGCGAGCAGCTGAAGAAAAACAAGGAGCTCGAGATCTTCCTCTTGGAAGATCCCCACATAGCCGAAGGTTGAGCTAGTAGAGCGTCCAACTTACGGACGTTAAAGCAAAGTGCTAGGTGGGAGACAACCCACCATGGTATGATCGTTCTCTTCTTTATTTTTAACTTTCCTATTCAATAACTCTTCAATTTATTAGTACATTTTGTGCATCTGCATTTACATACCTTAAAAAAAATGTTACGCGACGCGACCGCATCATTGACGCATCCGCGTCGCAAGGAGATGGGAGAAAATAATAAACGAACAGAGAGTCATGCAGGAGCGTGGCTGGAGGCGTGCCCGTGGCACAAATCGTCCCACGCGACCGCGTTGCTAACGCGTCCGCGTCGAATGGGAATATTGGCCTCCCACGGGACCGCGTGCCCCAAGCGGCCGCGTAACCTGGATTTCGACGTAACAAGGGTGCACAACCGAAAGTTGTGCTAGAGTGGTGCTGGATTGGTGCTGAGCGCATAATCCTTCCCACGCGGCCGCGTGATCGACGCGACCGTATCATATCCTTCTAAAAGCCCACTCACGCGATCGCATGCCCCACGCGATCGCGTCATCCAAAAATTTGGCACTAATATGATTTTGAACAGAGAGTTGTGCGAGTGCGAGGCTACCCTCGCGCCATTAGCCTAAAACGGGTCACGCGACCGCGTGACCGACGCGACCGCGTGACCGACGCGACCGCGTCAATCAGTTTAAGCGCAAGTCGCGCGACCGCTTGCCTCACGCGACCGCGTCGCTTGCGCTGCACAGTTTTCCTGATTTGCCAATTATCTTATCTTTTTCTCCCCAAATCCTATTTTCTCTTTTCCCTCCTTATTTCTTTTTTCTTCCTTTTCCCCCCTTCTTCCTTCTTTCTCACTTTTTACACACACTCTCTCTCACCCCCATTAACAAGGTTTTTCCTTTTCTCCTTCCCTCATTACTTTTCTCTTATTCTTCTTATTTTTATATTTTATCTTCTTTTCTTTTCGTTTTACCTTCACTATTCATATTTTCTTTTTCCTTTCTTTTTCCTTTTTATTTGGTGTTATAAATTTATGTGAGTCATTATATGCTTGTGGATTGTTATAAATTTGTTTGACAATTATATATTACTTTTTCAAGGGATGCTTGCATGTTCAAATTCATGCTTTCAATAACTTAACTATCATGCATGCTATGTGTTTGTGAAAAGGCCCATATGGCATTAAGCATTTTTTCTACTTTATTCTACTTTTTAATGCTTGCTTTTCACAAAACCCTTTTTATATTTTATTAATTTAATATAATTGTTATTACAAACAAATTGTTAGTTTGAAAGACTTGGTAATCTCACTTGGACATTGAATTCTTGATCTATGCTACTCATGCCTTTGCCTGCATGCCAATAAACCCCTTGCATTTAATTGTCCCCACATGCACTTGCTATATTTTCATTGATGAACTTTTCACATGTAGTCATGACCATGTGTTAACGTCGTTCTTCTTTATTGTGCATTGATTACCACTTTCCCGCCCTCTTCCTTGCTCTATCTCTTTGAATTTAATTTACTTTCTCTTTCCTTTTTAAGGATGGCCACCAAGAAAGGAAAGGAGAAAGCTACTCCTAAACAACCAACAAGAAGAGGAACAAAAAGAGCATTAGTGGCAGAACCCTCTTCAACTGCGGTTAAGCCCTCAACAAAGAAAATTAAGAGGATTATAAAAGTTGATGATAAAGAAAGAGCCTTCCCAGCAAAGGACACTGCGCGATTTCTCAATCGCTACTGTGAGCAGATGTTCCCCATCCTGGCAGAAAGGAGTTACAACAACGAATACCTTCTTCTCCTCCCGCCCAATATTGCTACCTTTGTTGAGCCGCAAATTACCCAAAGACAATGGGATTTCCTACAGAGACAGCCACGGCAGGTCAATCTTTCTTGGGTAGTCGAGTTCTACTCAAACTTCCACCTGCCAACCCTGCAGTCTGTTTTCGTCTGCCAGAAGCAAGTCCCCATTACAGAAGAGGCCATTCAAAAAGCTCTAGGTCTTCCCCCTATTCCAGAAGGATTAGACGCCTTTCAAGAAGCCGCACTCAAGCGCCAGATGTACCAATTTGACTGGGACGCTGTTCTCAGAGTTATCGCACTACCTGGCAGCCGATGGATCTACGGATACCATCGTACCCGCCCTAAGGGAATATCGGCTTCAGCACTTACCTTGGAGGCTCGCGTATGGGCACAGATCATGTCCCATTACGTCTTCCCGAGCACTCACGAGTCCTCCTTCACTGCGGACATGGCCGTTCTTCTATGGTGCATCCTTACAGACCAACCTCTGAATCTACCTAGACATATCCGGAATGCCATGGGACACGTACAAATTACGGACAACTTACCTTTCCCCGCCCTGGTCTCAGATCTTGTCTCAGCAACCAGAGTCTCCTACAGAGCTGGGGACACCAAAGCCATGCTTCCCCCGGAATGATCAGTATGTCCCTAACGGGAAGTACCTTAGACTTCCAGTAGCCACTACTAGCCAGCCTACTGAACCAGTTGAAGATATTCCTTCTTCAACACCACAAGCACCTACAACAGACCAACTGCTCCAGCAGATACTTGCAAGGTTGGATCGGCAGGAACAGAAAGCTAAGATGAGAGAGCGCCGTAACAAGCGCCGATTCACATACCTCAAGAAGCTGATTTTGGGAAAATTCAAGGACTCAGACACCTCGGACTCTACTTCCTTTACCAGCACAGGGAGCCATGATGGCCCCAACGATGGAGATACTGCTACCAACCCACCTTTGTTCCTGACAGATAGCACCGAGGACGGTGCAAAGCCTTAAGTGTGGGGAGGTCGGTCAGTACCTGACTTCCGGAGGTAATTTCTCTTCTCTAAACACCAATAAATTAGGATATTTAGTTAGATTTTTCTTATGTAGAATAGGATAAATTGCATAGTAATAGATTAGTTGCATGCATATTCTGCTTGATTAAAAAGACAATAAGTTTCTTCTTTGGAACAAAATTTCACTAATTTTAATTAAAACTTTTATGTTAAATTTGCTTGAAGTTGTATTTGGAACATGATTTTTGAGCTAAAGAATACACAACCTGTGAGAATTGAGCCTTTATGAATGGTTACATTATTTAACCATAATTATTTATTCTTGTGTGTTTACTTCTCTATGATTGTAATCTATATTTTGTTTCATCCTATATGTCCAATGTTTATTATATTTATATGTTTGCATATGATTGAGGCCATTATTTGTTTAGCCCACTTATCCAAATTAAGCCTACCCCTTTCAATTTCCTTTGTTAGCCACTTTGAGCCTTTAAATCCCATTTGTTCTATATTTTACCACATTACTAGGCTTAAGCGGAAAAACAATTATATATCCCAAATTGAATTTTTGGTTAGCTTAAGATAGAATTGTGTGAGTCAATCAAGTATGGAAAATTGTGGGAACAAAAGATAATAAGGGAATGTGTCATGATAATATAATGGGAATTTGGGTACATACTCATGTGAAACTATAAGAATTAAAAATCTATGTGCATTGATAAGCTATGTTATTTTTATGTTTTTATTTTAAAAAAAATTCAATAAATAAATAAGGGGACAAAATTACCCCAATGTTAAGTTAAGAATTCAAGGATCAATGCATGTAAGATAAAATTAAAATAAAAAGTTGAAACATGAGTATGGAATGTGAAAGAGATTTCTGGGTAGCTAGGTATGAATTCTAAAGTTATATAAAATATATATAGGTTATGTTAAAGCTTGGGTTAATTAAAGATTCAAGTTATAAGCTTACTTAGCCATATATGTATCCTTACCCTTACCTTGGCCCCATTACAACCTTGAAAAGACCTCATGATGTTTGTATTGGTATATTAAATGTTGTTGATTGGTTAGGAGAAGAACAAAAAAAGAAAAATTAGAAAGCATGATTAGAGAAGAATAGAGTAATTATCTTATACACTAGAGAGACTAGAGTGTACATACATCTTCAGTGAGGGTTCAATGCTTGAAATTCTATGTTCCCTGCTTTCATGAGCTATCTTCTTGCATTTTTAGCTGTTCTTACTGAATAAGAATTGAATTGGTGGAATTTGATTTGTAATTGTTTTGAAGAGCTTATTTACTTTTGATCAAGTGGACAAGAATCATATAGTTGTATTTATATATATAGGTTGCATTGCATTGCATGAGTTTCACATGTTCCTACTCATTTATTTTATCTCCTTCAACTAAGCATGAGGACATGCTAATGTTTAAGTGTGGAGAGGTTGATAAACCACTATTTTATGGTTTATATTGTGTGGTTTTATCATGATCTTTACCCACTTATTCATATAATCAGCATGCATTTATATTTCCTTCCTAAAATTATTACACGATTTAAAACTTGCTTCCTAAAGACATTTAATTATGTATTTTAATTCTTCTTTATTCCATTCAATGCCATGATCGATGTGTTAAGTATTTCAGGCTTTATAGGGCACGAATGAGTTGGAGATTGGAAAGGAAGCTTGCAAAAATGGAAGGAACACAAGAAATTAAGGAGATGACCAGCGAGAAGTAACGCGGTCGCAAGGATCACGCGACCGCGCGGATGGAATAGCACAAGCGACGCGAAGGCGTGGACGACGCGCCCGCGTGGAGAAGCAAAACGCCGAATGACGCGTCCGCATGAATGACGTGATTGCGTGACGTGCGCGATCTGCATAATTTGCAGAATTGCTGGGGGCGATTTTGGGCCCTATTTCGACCCAGTTTTCGGCCTAGAAAAGCAGACTAGAGCCAGGGAACATGCAGAGACCAACAACAACATTCATTCTAGATAGTTTTAGTTTTCTAAGATCTAGTTTTTCTCTCCTCTAGGTTTTCTCTCTACACATTCATAGTTCTTAGGATTTTTAATTGCTTTTTGCATTGGGATATTGAGAAGAGTTGTTACCTCATCAAGACTTCGTCATTCTAGTTCGTTTTCTTTACTTGGATTTACTCTTCCATGTCCTTTAATTTATTTCAATCTTATTGTTGGATTATTTTAGAATTTATCAATACAAGAGTTATTTTTATTTTTAATTAATTCCTTTACGTTTTATTTATCATGTCTTCCTTTAATTTCCTTTCCTATGTTATGAATTCCACATTCACAATGAGCGAGTAGTTCCCTAACTTGATGGGGAGTTGATTGAAAGGAACCCTTGAGTTGGAGTGCTCAAGGGAGAAATTGTAATTGGGTTTATTATTGGTTTGCTCTCTAGTCACTAACGCCAGTCCTTCCAAGTAAGCGGATTGGGACTTGTGAATAGAAACAGCATTCCAACTTGTTTGACTTTTCCTTACCTAGTAAGGGATAACTAAACAGAACAACCCCAATTATCAACTAAGCTTGAAAGTACTGCAACAAGAATAGGGCTTCCAACTAATCTACTCCCAGTCAAGGCTTTTATATAAATTACATTAATTCTCTGATTTAATTTTCTGTCATTCAACTCAAATCTTTTTGAAAACCATCTGATTAATAAAATAGCACACTTTCCTGCCACTCGTTGGGAGATGACCTGGGATTCATACTCCCAGTATTTTAATTTTAATTTCTGTGACACCCTTTTTAAATTGATAAGCGGATTTCTGGTTGGTTGAGGACTATACTTGCAACGCATATCTTATAACAATTCTTAACTCGCCAATTTCCGCCACGTCATCCTATCAGAATTAAAGTTAAGTGGGTTGGAAGTTGAGACTTCTGCAGCAAGATAACAGAATTTTCTACAGAAACCAACAATTTTCTAAAATTCATTTCTCTCAACTTACTCAACAATAAATTCTGAAATTTTTACAGGACATTCACGACACATCAAGGTTTTATAGAAAAATAATTTTATCCAAAATGGTGGTCTGAATTATGCACAAAATCTGTTGCAAGCCACGGTTAGTTATGCAGAAAATTCTGCATTGAGCAATTTCACAATCTTATATACCAAATTTTATATCTAAGCTTATAACTCTTCTAAAACCATAATTATATCTTTCTTTTTACTAATCAAAGTTTCTAAAATGATTAACACAACCCCAATACCTTAGAATCATCAATTCACATTTTTATAAGTGCATATACGTAATTGAATATTCACTTTTCTGCATCGTATCATAATAGAAATTCAATATGCACTCCTCATCAATCAAACATATAATGAACCATCAATCATTACAAGAATACACAATAGAAAACATAATATTTTATCTATCCTCTTCCTTACTTTCTTGACGTTCAAGAACATAATTTCTGCTCTCTTGCTCTCTTGAATCAGGAGCCCTAACATACAAAAAAATTAGAATTTTGTTATGGATTCATGGCCATTTGGCCGAACTAGAGAGTGGGTAAGAGAAGGGTTCTTACTCTTGTAGGTAGCTATTCTTGGGGTTCGGTCAATCTAGCAAGAAATGGAGCACAATAAAGTTGGATTTTTGGATTGAGGAAAAAGAGGAAAGAACAGAGGTTACTGGATCTTACCCAGTAGTGAAGCTATGAAGAAATTAGATGGAGAAGAGGATGGAGTGATAAACCACTATTTTATGGTTTATCTTGTGTTCAATTAAGTGGATTTTATCAACTCTTTACCCACTTATTCATATTATTTGCATGGTTTTACAACTCATTCCTGATTTTGTGCTATGATTGAAAATATGCTTCTTTGATCTTATATTTGCTTATTATTAATCCTCTCTTATTACCATTAGATGCCTTGATATGTGTGTTAAGTGCTTTCAGAGATTATAGGGCAGGAATGGCTTGGAGGATGGAAAAGAAGCATGCAAAAGTGGAAGGAGTACAAGAAGTTGAAGAAACTGCAAAGCTGTCAATCTGACCTCTTCACATTCAAACAGTCATAACTTGAGCTACAGATGTCCAAACGACGCAGTTCCAGTTGTGTTGGAAAGCTAACGTCCGGGGCTTCGATTTGATATATAATATGTCATTGTTTCCCTGACGCTAGGTGACACGATCGTGTGCTCCATGCGAACGCGTTGCAGTGACGGAAATTCAGCATGTTGAATTCGCAACCAACGAATTCTGGGTTGTTTCTGACCCAGTTCTCGGCCCAGAAAACATAGATTAGAGGCTATAAAGTGGAGGAATGCATCCATTCATAAGGAGGCTCTCATATTTACAATTTTGAGATTTAGATGTAGTTTTTAGAGAGAGAGGTTCTCTCCTCTCTCTTAGGATTAGGATTTAGGATTTCTCTTAGTTTTAGGAGCGACTCTCAATCACGAGTTCTTTATTTTTATTTATTTTTCCAATTTAATTTATGAACTTTTCCATGTTATGATTTGAATATTTTATTTAATATAATTTGAGGTATTTCAGACTTATGATTGCTCTCTTTAATTTATTAATGCTCTGTGTTTATCCCAGTTATTTTCATTCAAGTAGACTTTCTTCCCTTTTGGCTTTGGTTGAATCATTGGAAACACTTGAGTTATCAAACTCATTGTTGATTGAAAATTGGAATTCTTCAAGAATTAATTCGAGTTCCAATAACTCTAGCCTTTCCCAAGGAAAGACTAGGACCTGAGGAATAAAAATTAATTCATCCACTTAACTTACCTTCATAGTTAGAGGTCAACAAAGTGGGAGAAAAATCCAATTCTCATTACAATTGATAAGGATAACCAGGATAGGACTTCCTGTTTTCATACCTTGCCAAGAGTTTATTTTATAGTTATTTATTTATTTTATTCTTCTTATGCAACATACTGCTCCCTAATTTCTAAAACCCTAATTTACAAACTCATAACCAATAATAAGAACATACCTCCCTGCAATTCCTTGAGAAGACGACCCGAGGTTTAAATACTCGGTTATCAATTTTAAAAGGGGTTTGTTACTTGTGACAACCAAAACGTTTGTATGAAAGGACTTTTGAAGGTTTAGAAACTATACTTGCAACAAGGATTTATCCGCAAATTTCTAGACCACGCAAAAGTCCTCTCATCAAAATGGTGCCGTTGCCGGGGAATTGCAAACGTGTGCCTTATTATTGGTTATTGTAAATATTTGCTTTTTACTTTATTTGTTTTTATTTTTATTTTTATTTTTGCTTTTTCATAAATTAAGAGGTTATTGGTTTTTATTTTGTTATAAAAATTTTTTTTTTCAAAAATTTGTTCTTAGTATTCATCTTGATCTTCAAGTTGTTCTTCGTGTTCATCTTGACCTTCAAGTTGTTCTTAGTTGTTTTCTTCGTTTTGATCTAAAAATTTGAAATTTGGTGTCATTTTATTGTTTTTCTCTTTCCTCATTTAATTCAAAAATATCTTTTCTCTTTATTTTTATTAAATTTTCGAAATTTCCATTAAAAAAAAAATCAGATTTTGATTTTAAAATTTTTATCTTATCTTATCTTAGTTTTAAAATTTCAAAATTCAAATATTTTTCAAAAATCATATCTTTTTCAAAATCTTATCTTATCTTATTTCAAAAATCAAATTTCAAAAATTCAATATTTAAATTTCAAATTTCAATTTTCAAAAAAAAAATTAATTTTCAAATTCAAAATTTAAATAACCTTTTAATTTAGAATTATTTTTATTTTTGTTTTTGTTTTTAATTTTTATTTGCTACTATGAACTCTCACCCTTTTGGCTATGAGTCTGGTTACAATTATGTTGCAGGAAGAAGAAATTATAATGAGAACAGGCATCAAGGTTGGAACAATCAAAGATGGGAGGAGCTACAAGGATTTAATCAACCCTCATGGCAACAACCACCTCCAATGAACTATCAACAACCACCATCATATGCCTATAAACCCTCTCCTCAACATGACTTTGAACCACCAAACTCACAAGCCCCTTTACACCATTTACCTCCATATGACCCTAACCCACATCCACCATGCCAACCACCCTATGAACCAAATGAACCATACATAGATCCACCCCAACCTCCATTGGATAACAATACACTCATCTCTAACATTATTGGTCTCACCTCTACACTCCAAAATCTTATATCCCGCATGAACCAATCCTCTACCTCCAATATTCAACCCTCAAGCTCTAGTGCACTTCCTTTTCAACCACATAATGATCTTTTCATCCCATCACCACCTTCCATGGGAGAGCACCCACATCCATCAATCCAAGAGCAAGATGATCCCAATGATGCTATTGACATGGAACAAGAGAGAAGGGATCATCTTCGCGAATCCATACTTCATAAGGAGCTAGAGGAGGCCCTAAAGGTGAAGGTAGTAAAGACCCTTGAAGATGAAAGAACAGTTGAAAGGAGTTGTCATGGAAAGAAAATCATCAAGGATGAGTACGATTTTATATTAAAACTACTGGACAAAGCAGTAACTATTGAAGAAGAAGAAGTGGTTGCAGACTTAGGAGATGCTGAACCTCCATGGGAAAGTCAGGTTATAGAACCTCCTTCCAAGGCGATTGAAATTGATGCTGAGGAGGGTGTACAACCTCCAAGGCATATCATGATTAAGAACTTGGAAGAGGTCGATCAAGAGATGAAGATTAAAGAAGAAGAAGCACAGCCTCTCATGCCCTCGGTAAGCAATGAAGAAGAGATTGAATTGGAAAAAAGCTACCAAGAGGAAGAGGTTGAAATTGAAGAAGCTTGCAAAGAGGTGGAAGTTATCAAAGAGCACAAGGGAGTGGAGCTTGGAATCACCTTGCCAAAGTTATTGGAGACCCCTCCCCCTAAGTTGCCATCATCCTTCACAACATTCAAGTGGGTAAAATTCATATCCCTTAGCTTTCTAATTCCACTTGAATATGGGCTACTGGAGACGGATGGTCAACTTAGAGCTCTTTGTGGTATTAAGAGTAAGAGGACGATGGTTCGTGGTTGGAGTTGTCAAGCAAGGTTCAACATGATTGCATACTCAAAGTTTAAATGCAAGGGTTGGTGTAAAGCTCAACTGAATGGGTCTAAGAAGTTGTTTGGATGCCTCAGTGAGAATTTTAAGGCTGAACCACCCGGATGGAATCATGATGATCAACAAGAAGACGGGTGCAAAAGCAAGTTTGGGATCCTGGAATCTGTTCTGACATCCAACACCCCGGGAGCCTAAGAATCTGTTTGAAGCTGCTCAAAGGCTTTACGTGCCTAGTTTGGGACCCCGGAGGCCGTTGGAATTCCAAACACTGGTGGAGATTTTTGGATGAATACAAGCATAAGCCACCATAACAGGAAGCTCATCAAATGTCCAACTTAAGGACTTTAACTAAAAGTGCTAGGTGGGAGACAACCCACCATGGTATGATCGTTCTTTTTTTCATCTTTATTTAGTTTTATTTGTTTTCGAGTTTTATTTTATTTTATTATATTGAACCTGGAGTTTTGCATCACATTCATATTAACACTGCATTCTGCATCTTTTCAGACTAAAAAAAAAAAGCACGCACGCGACGCGGCAGCGTCGCTGACGCGTCCGCGTCACAAGTGCGTTGTGAAGGAAAGAAAGTAAACAGAAAGTCACGCGAAAAGCGTGGCTGGAGGCGCGCTAATGGCACAAATTGATCCACGTGACTGCGTCGTCGATGCGGCTGCGTCATTTAAAAATAGCTTCCCCGCGCGTCCGCGTCACCCACGCGGCTGCGTGACCTGAAATCGACGTAAAAAGGGTGCATGGCCGAAAGTTGTGCTAGAATGGGGCTAGACTTGTGTTGGAAGCCCAAACCCTCCCACGCGAACGCGTGCCCCACGCGCTTGCATTGTTTTCAAAAGATGGCCAGTCACGCGATCGCGTCAACCACGCGACCGCGTCACCCAAATTTTTGGCAAAAAGAGTTTCGAACAGAGAGTTGCGCGACCGCGAGGCTGTACTCGCGCCAATCGCACAAAACAGGCCACGCGATCGCGTGACCCACGCGTCTGCATCACCTGACCTTATCGCGAACCACGCGACCGCGTCACTCACGCGTGCGCGTCACAAGCGGCGCACAGAATATCCAGATCAGCCAATTTTCTTATATTTTCTTCTCTAATCCTTATTTTTCTTATCTTTTCTTATTTCTTTCTTCTTCCTTTCTTATTTTCTTTCACCTCCATTCTATTCTATTTTATTTATTTACATATTTTTGTTCATTGCATTTTAAATTTTGTGCATATTTTTATTTTCTTTTCTGAATTTTTTATTTTTCTATTGGTGTTAAAAATTTTTTTATTCAATTGTTGCATCTTTTCTTGAATTTATTTTGGTAACTTGTTTTACACTGTGGGATGATATTAATTATCTGCCAATGCCAATCTTTTATGATACTTGCACTCCATTTGCATTGACATGAGCTTGTATTGATACTTCCATTACCCACACTCCTCCCCTATGTTACAAATTTCATACCACTGGCATGCCATGACTTCTATTGTTTTCTCACTTACATGTTGAAGCTTCCATGTAAATGAGACGCTTATCATTTGGCATTAACCCACCCATACTTCATTTATTTTCTTATCTCTATTACTGGGTTACCTCTCTTCCCTTTTTCTTTCAGGATGGCCACCCGGAAGGGAAGCGGAAGACGTTTACATGGGGAGATAGACAAATCCATCTGCACAATCCTTAGAGAAAAGCAACAGTTGAAACAATCCGTCCACTTGCACATCTTAGCATGCACCGAGGATGGTGCAATCTTTAAGTGTGGAGAGGTCGATACCGATCTCCATGGGTTAGTTACTCTTCTATCTCAACACCAATGGTTTATTTTTCCTGTTAGTTGTTGCATTTGCATGTTTGATTGCATCTTTATTTGATTTTATGCATTTAGTTACTACTTGGTTGAAGTAATATTTTCTTTTTTTTCAAGAAAATTTTTAGAGAATTTCACTAATTTGAATAAAATTTAATGTTACACTTGTTTGAAGAGATATTATACTAGAACATGGTTTAGAGCTCGAACATACAAAACCAGTGAGATTTTTGAGCCTATTTGAATTGGTTGCATTTTACCAACCAATATTTTATTTTTGGTGTGTGTTTTTCTCTCTAAAATTGTGATCTTTGTCTTACTTAATTCTATATTTCCATGGTTTGATATATACATGCACTTATATGATTGAGGTCTTTGTTTCACTGAGCTTACATACCCATATGGCCTTACCTTTCATTATCCTTTGCAAACCAATTTGAGCCTATTTTACCCCTTTTATTCTTTATTTTAGCTCATCACTAACTCTAAGCGGAAAACAATAATGTCTTTAATTTGAATCCTTGGTTAGCTTAGACTAGTGAGGGTGCTTATGAATTCAGTGTGGGGAAAAGTGGGTTTGAAAATGTTTGGTTTAAGAATTGGGTGTTATGTGAAAGAAATAGGACATGTTCATGCATTCAATAAATTAATTATATGCATTGAGAAAAAAAAAAGAAAAAAAAGAAGAATAAAAAGAGAGAGAAAAAGAAAGAAAAAGAGCAAATAAGTAAAAGGGGACAAAATGCCCCAAAGTAAATGGTGAAAGCAATGCATATGTACTGTACTTGAAATTAGAATGCATGAATATGTGGAAAACATGGTTAATGGATAGTTAGATGTGGTATTATGATTACATGGATTGTCTAAAGTTAGGTGGAAAGTTTAAGTTAATTAAGGATTCAGATTTTAGTCCACTTGGCCAAATACAATCCTACATTGACCCTAACCCCATTACAACCCTTAAAAGACCTCTTGATATGTGTATCTGTGCATTAAATTTATGTTGATTGTTAGATGAAGAGCAAGCCTTAGAAAGCAAGGTTAGTGGAGAATTGAGAGAATCGAACCTTAAACACTTGAGTGATTAGAGTGTATACACTACCAGTGAGGGTTCGATGCTCAATCCCTTGTTCCCTGCTTTCATAAGCTATCTTCTTACAAGTTTACTTGTACTTTATTTTGTATGATTTGAATTAGTGGAATCTGATTTATATTTGTCTTGGAGAACTTATTTTACTTTTAACCAAGTAGGTAGAAATATTCTGCATATAGTTGCATTCATACAGATAGGTTGCATTTCATACATTCTACCATTCCCCTTCACCTTTATAGTTTCTCTTGAGCTTAGCATGAGGACATGCTAATGTTTAAGTGTGGGGAGGTTGATAAACCACTATTTTATGGTTTATCTTGTGTTCAATTGAGTGGATTTTATCAACTCTTTCCCCACTTATTCATACTATTTGCATGGTTTTACAACTCCTTCCTGATTTTGTGCTATGATTGAAAACATGCTTTTTTGATCTTATATTTGCTTATTATTAATCCTCTCTTATTACCATTAGATGCCTTGATATGTGTGTTAAGTGCTTTCAGAGATTATAGGGCAGGAATGGCTTGAAGGATGGAAAAGAAGCATGCAAAAGTGGAAGGAGTACAAGAAGTTGAAGAAACTGCAAAGTTGTCAGCCTGACCTCTTCGCAATTAAACAGTCATAACTTGAGCTATAGAGGTCCAAACGACGCGGTTCCTATTGTGTTGAAAAGCTAACGTTCGGGGCTTTGATTTGATATATAATATGCCATAGTTGCCCTGACGCTAGGCGACGCGACCGCGTGCTCCATGCGGACGCGTCGCAGTGACGGAAATTCAGCTTGTTGAATTCGCAACCAGCGAATTCTGGGTTGTTTCTGACCTAGTTCTCAGCCCAGAAAACACAGATTAGAAGCTATAAAGTGGAGGAATGCATCAATTCATAAGGAGGCTCTCATATTTACAATTTTGAGATTTAGATGTAGTTTTTAGAGAGAGAGGTTCTCTCCTCTCTCTTAGGATTAGGATTTAGGATTTCTCTTAGTTTTAGGAGCAACTCTCAATCACAGGTTCTTTATTTTTATTTATTTTCCCAATTTAATTTATGAACCTTTCCATGTTATGATTTGAATATTTTATTTAATATAATTTGAGGTATTTCAGACTTATGATTGCTCTCTTTAATTTATTAATGCTCTGTGTTTATCCAAGTTATTTTCATTCAAGTAGACTTTCTTCCCTTTTGGCTTTGGTTGAATCATTGGAAACACTTGAGCTATCAAACTTATTGTTGATTAAAAATTAGAATTCTTCAAGAATTAATTTGAGTTCCAATAACTCTAGCCTTTCCCAAGGAAAGACTAGGACCTGAGGAATAAAAATTAATTCATCCACTTAACTTACCTTCATAGTTAGAGGTCAACAAAGTGGGAGAAAAATCCAATTCTCATTACAATTGATAAGGATAACCAGGATAGGACTTCCTGTTTTCATACCTTGCCAAGAGTTTATTTTATAGTTATTTATTTATTTTATTCTTCTTATGCAACATACTGCTCCCTAATTTCTAAAACCCCTAATTTACAAACTCATAACCAATAATAAGAACATACCTCCCTGCAATTCCTTGAGAAGACGACCCGAGGTTTAAATACTCGGTTATCAATTTTAAAAGGGGTTTGTTACTTGTGACAACCAAAATGTTTGTATGAAAGGACTTTTGAAGGTTTAGAAACTATACTTGCAACAAGGATTTATCCGCAAATTTCTAGACCACGCAAAAGTCCTCTCATCATGGAGCTCCCTCCCTAGCTTCAGTCAGCACCTTCCATGGTCTTTTTCCTCTTTTCTCGGTGATGGTGCGATGAAGATGATGAAGAAATCCACTCTTGCTATCTCTTTCTCCTCCTCTGTCCGTTGCTGGTTCTCTCTCTCTTTCTCTCTCTCTGTCTGTCTTTTCCCTCATTGGTTCGTATATGAAATAAGTAAGGATGAAAAACTAGTGGTTCTTTGAACAACAGAAGGGAGGTGAGATGAGCTAGTGGTAAAGAACTTTGCTGGTTCCTCCTTCTTGTAACACATAGACAGGGAATTAAATGCAAGTGGTGGAACTATGGTTACTCCTTTAGTTTGGTTCGGTGCTGGGATGCAAAAGAGTGAAGGGAATTAATCAAGGTAAGCTTTTCTTGGTTTATAACTTGTCATTCTGCTAAACCAAGGGAAAGAAAATGGAATTGTGGTTTAATCTTGGTTTATCAAATAACCAAGGGTGTTTTGATAACTCAATCAGGTGCGGTCTTGAACTAACTAATCTAATGATATATCTATTCTTTTCACTTATAAAGTCTAAATCTGCCTTTTTATTTTATGATGAGGTGATTTTCAGATATTTATCAAATTTCTCATCACATAGTTTTCGAGAATAACTCTATGGAGAATCGAGTATTACATCCTACCCACCTTACAAAAAATTTCGTCCTCGAAACTTCGAGTATACCTAAGGAATGTAAACTATTAGCAAAAATACGTCCTAACTATGGTACTATATTAACGCAATAGTTATCTTACAAGAAAAGGGATTCAATCCTAAGGACGTCCATAAGCGAAGTCGATGGAAACTCTTCACGTTCGTATCTCGTGCTACTACGCTTCTGCTGCGCATCACTCACATCGAGTCATCTTGGATTCATTATAACCATTTTCGTCATACCTGATCTTAAAGTTTACTTTGCGTAGAGCCAAGTCTGTCCCGAGGTTTTGTGTCGTAGTCACTTGGTAACTTGCTTGCACTACGCCTCATGCTTTGTGGTGTGTCCTTCGGTTAGTTAACTCCTCATACTGGTTTTGCGAAATGCCTAATCTTCCTTGGATGGTGATTCTCCTTCTCGGGTTTCTGGGTTAAGTGATACGTGCTTCAAATGTTCGAGATATGAAGAGTTCAAGTATTATTTAGAAGATATTAGTTTACATTTTTAGAATATTTTAATTTAATATATTTTGATTTTGTTTATTTAATTACTAGATTGGGCCTTATGTTTATGGGCTTTAGGATTTTTCTTTGTTTTAACCTAATAAGAGGTTATAAATACCTCCTTAGCTATTGTAGTCGTAGTATAGAATGATTTAGAGGTTTAAAAACCCCTTTTTTGGTTTTGTGATGAAACCATGGTGTGGACAACTGAGGTTGAGGAGTCCTTCTTTTGTTGCATCGGGGAATTGGGTAGAAGGTTGAGGAGTCCCTTCGATTCAATTTCCAAACTATGACGTTGACAAGTTAGGTTGAGGAGTCCCTTTCTTGTTGTGTCAAGAAATTGGGTAGAAAGTAGAGTGATTCTCTTTGTATTTAATTTCAATAAAAAGATAAACAAGACAAGAATTGAAATTGAATAGAAAAGATACAATGAAATTGAAATAAAAACAAAAAGGATAGGTTGAAATTGAATACAAAGAGAATCACTCTACTTTCTACCCAATTTCTTGACACAACAAGAAAGGGACTCCTCAACCTAACTTGTCAACGCCATAGTTTGGAAATTGAATCGAAGGGACTCCTCAACCTTCTACCCAATTCCCCGATGCAACAAAAGAGGGACTCCTCAACCTCAGTTGTCCACACCATGGTTTCATCACGAAACTAAAAAAAGGGGTTTTTAAACCTCTAAATTATTCTATACTAAGACTACAATAGCTAAGGAGGTATTTATAACCTCTTATTAAGTTAAAACAAAGAAAAACCCTAAAGCCTATAAACATAAGGCCCAATCTAGTAATTAAATAAACAAAATTAAAATACATTAAATTAAAATAGTCTAAAAATGTAAACTAATATCTTCTAAATAATACTTGAACTCTTCATATCTCGAACATTTGAAGCACGTATCATTAAGTTGTTCATACTTTGAAGACTTGAACTCATCAGGTTGATTCTATCTTTCCCTTGAGGTCTGACATAGCCTTTCAGTATTCTGCGTACATTCTGTTGTGGGCACCGTTACTAGCTTTTCTACGTGCATCCTAGCTCTACTGAAGTCACCTTAGTTCCTTTGATATATGAATGTGTTACTCAAAGTGTCACATCATCAAGATTGAGCATCTCCTCAGAGTAGGTGCACTCCTAGTTGTACGTGTCATACTTCCAAATCGAGTTGTCCACGGTTGAGGCTTGATAAATCCGAATAACAAAGATAGTTGGGGTGCGAGGATTTGACTAAAGTCAAGTTACTACCTTAATAAACTAAGCTATTCTTATCTACTCTCGTACTATTCCTATCCCAACGTCTAACAGTCAACCGTACTTCTAAGTACAGTAGCTGCGTCCAACACAAATATGGTTATCAGCATTTAAAAGTTTGATGATGGCGGTCTATCTGATAATCGCAAGTGTTGCAAGAAATACTATATCGAAAAGTTCATCTACTCAGTCATTGAGGTCCTATTCATTCCCAAAAATCAACATCAAGGTGACCAGCCTTAACATATCAGGTCAAGTTTGAATAATTTCTTAACAAGCACTTGCAGATGATCATGCTAAATGTATCAATAAAGATACCCTAACGGCATGAGAAAAAAAAGCAGAGTATGCAATGAAGCATAGTCAGTCCATTCCCAGGCTCTATTAGAAACAAACTGCTCTGGTACCAAATTGTAATGACCCAATTTTTGGCAGGTCTGGATCAGTGCCAGTCATCAGGTCTCACTTCTCAGTAACCATACAATACTCTAGACTCGGTAATATTTACTACATATGGGCCTTTTATACTAACGGAATTGCGTATGTTATCTTATTTTTTTATCATATCCTTTTTCTTAATAAACCAGTTAGCAACAAAAAAACTATCATTAGAAATATAAAATATAACATAAATACCAAACTAACAGTAAAGTCAAATAGCAACAAGATTATAAAAAAACTTTCATACCAATATTGGTGCGCGAAATTAGAACTCGCACAACTGAACCGGCAAGTGCATCGGGTCGTCCAAGTAATACCTCAGGTAAGTGAGGGTCGATCCCACGAGGATTGTCGGATTGAGCAAGCAGTGGTTATCTTGTAGATCTTAGTCATGTGAATAGAGAGTTGATTGTTGTGTTGTAGGCGCATAAACAAAACAATGACGTAAGCAATAAAGAATTGACGTAGAAACAATAGTGAGAAAATAGTTAAGGCTTCGGAGATGCTTGTTCTTCCGGATTAATACTTCTTAGTGACTACTTCAACAATGAGTGATTCATTCAATGGCAAGGCTATATGTGATTAAGCCAGGGGTAGTGGTCATTAATCTCCTCTGGTCTAAACCAAACGCCTAAACAGGTCAGTCAATCTAGATAAGGGTGAAGCTCATGCAATTCAATCTCTGATGATCCTACTCAAAATATCATAAAAAAGGTCGGATCTTCCGAATCGGAGAATGATGCTCAGAATTCTAGCCTTGATGCCGCAAAGACCTCAATTACCCATGACTAACGAGGTTTTATGTCACATACCCCAATTAGCCCAGATAACTTGTTGGAACCTGTGATGTACTCTCAAGCTGTATCCTAATACTATCCAGGTTAGGACTCGTAAAGAGCTCATGTAGAATAAGGGGTCATACTTTCGTTCCACCCCATATTCATAAAGATGAAAAACGACAATACATCATAGAATGGAATCAAACATATATTAAAGGAGAACAGTAATAATATTAATCCATGGGAATGAGCAGAGCTCCTATCCTTAACTTGGGAGGTTTAGCCGCTCATAATGTACAGAAAAAATGTATGATAAGTTTTGAGAGGCCAAAGATCCTAAACATGGTGATCTTCGCCTATATATACTAATCTAATAATTAAAAAATTACAAAAATGAAATAAACTAAGTAGAAAGGTGCGAAAACCCACTTCTGGGCCCACTTGGTGATTGTTTGGGCTGAGCTGGCGTTTAGCTTGGAAGAATGAGTGTTGAACGCCTATTAAGGGCTTGGTGGCATTGAACGCCAGGTTTGGGCATTCAACACTGGCCTTGGCCCTTTTGGGGCGTTGAACGGCAGAAAGGGGGTAATTTAGGCGTTCAACGCCCATTTTTGGGCAGTCTTCTGCAAAAAAAGGTATAGACCATTATATATTTCTGGGAAGCCCTGGAAGTTAGCTTTCCAACTCCATTGAGAGCGCATCAATTGGACCTCTGTAGCTCCAGAAATGCTCGTTTGAATGCATAGAGGTCAGAATTTGATATCATCTACACTCCTTTCTTTGCCTCAGAATCAGACTTTGCCAAAACTTACCAAATTCACCAAAAAATTACCTAAAATCATAAGAAAAACACAAAAGCTCAAAGTAGTATTTAAAATGTGATTTTTTTTACTAAAACCTACTAAAACATAGTAAAACTCAATAAAATATACTAAAAACACTAAGAAATTAGTATAAAAAAGCGTATAAAATATCGGCTCATCAGAACACCAAACTTAAACTGTTGCTTATCCTCAAGCAACCAAAAACAAAGTAGGACTAAAAAGAAGAGAAAAATACATTAAGTCTTAGAGTTGTCAATGAAGTTCCATTCCAAACATTGAATGGGACTATTAACTTTTTACTTCTGAATAGTTTTGGCATCTCACTTTCTTTTGAAGCTCAAAAATGTTGGCATCCCTTAGAACTAGAATCTGGATGATATTATTGACTCTTTTTTGTTAGCTTTTCTTGATTTTTGAACACAGCTTCTTTTGGTGCTTTGCACCTTTTTGAGTGTAGCCGTGACTCTAAGCGTTTTATTTTCCCGTATTACCACCGGATACATAAACGCCACAGGCACTTAACTGGGGGAACCCTTTGGATTCGACATTAGCTTTGCTTAAAGTCTCATACAGTGGTGCCCAGAGTTCTTAAGCGTACTTTTAGGTTTGGGATCACGACTTTAACTGCTCAGTCTCAAGCTTTTTACTTGACACCTTCACACCACAAGCATTTAGTTAGGGATAGCAGCTCATTTGAACTTTTTAGGCCAATTTTGACCTTCTGATGAGAGGAACTTTTGCATGGTCTAGAAATTTGCAGATAAATCCTCGTTGCAAGTATAGTTTCTAAACCTTCAAAAGTCCTTTCATACAAACGTTTTGGTTGTCACAAGTAACAAACCCCTTTAAAATTGATAACCGAGTATTTAAACCTCGGGTCGTCTTCTCAAGGAATTGCAGGGAGGTGTTCTTACTATTGGTTATGAGTCTTGTAAATTAGGGATTTTAGAAAGTAAGGGAGCAGTATGTTGAATGATAAGAAAAATAAAATAATAATAAAATAAACTCTTGGCAAGGTATTATAACTGGAAGTCCTATCCTTATCAATTGTGATGAGAATTGGATTTTAATCCCACTTTGTTAACCTCTAACTATGAAGGTAGATCAAGTAGATTAATTAGCTTAATCCTCAGGTCCTAGTCAATTCCTATGGAAAGACTAGAGTTATTGGAGCAACTCCCAATTTCAGCCACTGTTTTAATTGACAGCTCAAGCGTTACCAATCACTTAACCAAAGTCAAAAGGAAGAAAATATCTAAATTAAATAGAAAGCACTTATAAATAAAGCAAAACAAAATTAAATCTGAAAATACATCGAATTGCATTAATAATAGAAGATCAATCTAAACATAAAGAGTTCATAAATTAAATTAAAAAAGTAAACAAAAAGAACATTGAACCTGGGATTGAGAGTCACTCTAAAACTAAGAGAAATTCTAAATCCTAATCCTAAGAGAGAGGAGAGAACCTCTCTCTCTAAAAACTACATCTACTCCTAAAATTGTGAATGTGAAAGCTTATTTATGAATGAATGCATTCCTCCACTTTATAGCCTCTAATCTGTGTTTTCTGGGCCGAGAACTGGGTCAGAAACAACCCAGAATTCGCTGGTTGCGAATTCAACATGCTGAATTTCCGTCACTGCAACGCGTTCGCATGGAGCACGCGGTCGTGTCACCTAGCGTCAGGGAAACAATGGCATATTATATATCAAATCGAAGCCCCGGACGTTAGCTTTCCAACGCAACTAGAACTGCATCGTTTGGATTTCTGTAGCTCAAGTTATGACTGTTTGAATGTGAAGAGGTCAGGCTGACAACTTTGCAGTTTCTTCAACTTCTTGTACTCCTTTCACTTTTGCATGCTTCTTTTCCATCCTCCAAGCCATTCCTGCCCTATAATTTCTGAAAGCACTTAACACACATATCAAGGCATCTAATGGTAATAAGAGAGGATTAATAATAAGCAAATATAAGATCAAAGAAGCATGTTTTCAATCATAGCACAAAATCAGGAAGGAGTTGTAAAACCATGCAAATAGTATGAATAAGTGGGTAAAGAGTTGATAAAATCCACTCAATTGAACACAAGATAAACCATAAAATAGTGGTTTATCAACCTCCCCACACTTAAACATTAGCATGTCCTCATGCTAAGCTCAAGAGAAACTATAAAGGTGAAGGGGAATGGTAGAATGTATGAAATGCAACCTATCTGTATGAATGCAACTATATGCAGAATGTTTCTACCTACTTGGTTAAAAGTAAAATAAGTTCTTCAAGACAAATATAAATCAGATTCCACTAATTCAAATCATACAAAATAAAGTACAAGTAAACTTGTAAGAAGATAGCTCATGAAAGCAGGAAACAAGGGATTGAGCATCGAACCCTCACTGGTAGTGTATACACTCTAATCACTCAAGTGTTTAAGGTTCGATTCTCTCAATTCTCCACTAACTTTGATTTCTAAGGCTTGCTCTTCATCTAAAAATCAACATAAATTTAATGCACAGATACACATATCAAGAGGTCTTTTAAGGGTTGTAATGGGGTTAGGGTCAATGTAGGATTGTATTTGACCAAGTGGACTAAAATCTGAATCCTTAATTAACTTAAACTTTCCACCTAACTTTAGACAATCCATGTAATCATAATACCACATCTAACTATCCATTAACCATGTTTTCCACATATTCATGCATTCTAATTTCAAGTACAGTACATATGCATTGCTTTCACCATTTACTTTGGGGCATTTTGTCCCCTTTTACTTATTTGCTCTTTTTCTTTCTTTTTCTCTCTCTTTTTCTTCTTCTTTTTTTTTTCTTTTTTTTTTCTCAATGCATATAATTAATTTATTGAATGCATGAACATGTCCTATTTCTTTCACATAACACCCAATTCTTAAACCAAACATTTTCAAACCCACTTTTCCCCACACTGAATTCATAAGCACCCTCACTAGTCTAAGCTAACCAAGGATTCAAATTAAGGACATTATTGTTTTCCGCTTAGAGTTAGTGATGAGCTAAAATAAAGAATAAATGGGGTAAAATAGGCTCAAATTGGTTTGCAAAGGATAATGAAAGGTAAGGCCATATGGGTATGTAAGCTCAGTGAAACAAAGGCCTCAATCATATAAGTGCATGTATACATCAAACCATGGAAATATAGAATTAAGCAAGACAAAGATCACAATTTTAGAGAGAAAAACACACCAAAAATAAAATATTGGTTGGTAAAATGCAACCAATTCAAATAGGCTCAAAAATCTCACTGGTGTTGTATGTTCGAGCTTTAAACCATGTTCCAGTATAATATCTCTTCAAACAAGTGTAACATTAAATTTTATTCAAATTAGTGAAATGCTCTAAAAGGTTTCTTGAAAAAGAAAATATTACTTCAACCAACTGGTAAAATATGCACAAAATTAAACAAATATGCAATCAAACATGCAAATGCAACAATGAACAAACAAATAAAATAAAAATTTTGGTGTTGAGTCAGGAAATAACTAACCCATGGAGATCGGTATCGACCTCCCCACACTTAAAGATTGCACCGTCCTCGGTGCATGCTAAAATGTGCAGGTGGACGGGTTGCTCCAACTGATGCTTTTCTTCAAGATTTTGTAGATGGACTTGTCTGTCTCCCCATGCAAACGTCTTCTGGTTCGCTTCCGGGTGGCCATCCTGAAAGAAAAAGGGAAGAAAAGTAACCCAATAATAAAGATAAGAAAATAAATGAAGTATGGTTGGGTTAATGCCAAAGGATAAGGGTCTCATTTACATGGTAGCTACAACATGCAAATGAGAAAACAGTAGAAGTACATGGCAAATCAAGAGTGCAAAAATTTGCAAAAATAGGGAAGAGAGTGTGGGTAAGGAGAGATAATAAAAATTCATGTCAATGTAAAAGTAATACAGGTATAAAAGATAGACATTGATTTAAATAATATTATCTAACCAGAATAAAAAAAGTCACTAAGCATCCAAAATAATTCAAGAGAAGATGCAATAGTGAAATAAGAAAATTCAACGCCAAAGAGGAAAAAAAATAATAAATTTAGAAAGGAAAATAAAAATATGCACTAAATTAAAATGCAATGAATGAAATATTCAAATAAATTAAGTAAAATAAAATAAAAGATAAGAAGAATGAGAAGGGAAAGGAGGGAAGAAGAAGTAAGTAAGAAAAAATTAGGATTGGAGAGGAAAAGGTAAGATATTTGGCAAATTAGGATAAGCTGTGCGGTGCAAGCGACGCGGTCGCGTGGGGCACGCGGTCGCGCGACTTGCGCTTAAACTGATTGACGCGGTCGCGTCAGTCACGCGGTCGCGTGACCCGTTTTATGCTGCTGGCGCGAGGGCAGCCTCGCGCTCGCACAACTCTCTGTTCAAAATCATTGAATGCCAAATATTGGGCGACGCGATCGCATGGGGCATGCGATCACGTGAGTGGGCTTTCAGAAGGACATGAAGCAGACGCGTGAGGCATGCGATCGCGTGAAAGGGACTGCATGTCCAGCGCCAGTCCAGCACCACTCTAGCACAACTTTCGGGTGTGCACCACCTTGACGTCGAAATCTTGATCACGCGGCCGCGTGGGGCACGCGATCGCGTGGGAGGCCATTATTCCCATATGACGCGGTCGCGTCAGCGACGTAGTCGCGTGGGACGATTTGTGCCATTGGCATGCCTCCAGCCACGCTTTCGCGTGACTCTCTGTTCACTTTCCTTTCTTCCCAATGCACTGGCAACGCGGACGCGTCAGCGACGCTGCCGCGTCGCGTGCGTGCTTCTCTTTTTTTTGTGAAAAATGCAGAATGCAATGCTAATATGAATGTTATGCAAAACTCCAAGTTCAATATAATAAAATAAAATAAAACTCGAAAACAAATAAAACTAAAATAAAAAAGGAACGATCATACCATGGTGGGTTGTCTCCCACCTAGCACTTTTAGTTAGAGTCCTTAAGTTGGACATTTGGTGAGCTTCCTGTTATGGTGGCTTGTGCTTGTAATCATCCAGGAATCCCCACCAATGTTTGTACTTCCAATAGCCTCCGGGATCCCAAACTAGGCGCAGAAAGCCTTCAAGCAAGTTGAAGCAAGTGACAAGGCCCCAAGAGTGGTGATTAGTAGAATGGATTCCGGGGTCCCAAACCTTGCCTTTGCACCCGTCTTTTGGTTGAGCAATATTGTTCCATCCGGATGGCAAGCAGTCTAAATTCTCACGTAAGCGGCCAAAAAACTTCCTAGACCCATTCAGTTGAGCATTACACAAACCTTTGCATTTAAATTTTGAGCTTCCAACCATGATGAACCTTGCAGGACAATTCTTACCACTGGCCATCTTCCTCTTACTCTTAATGTCACAAAGAGCTCTAAGTTGACCATCCGTCTCCAGTAGCCCATATTCAAGTGGAATTAGAAGGCTAAGGGATATGAATTTTACCCACTTGAATGTTGTGAAGGATGATGGCAACTTAGGGGGAGGTATTTTTAATAAAATTGCAAGCTCCACTCCCTTGTGCTCTTCTCTGATAATTACCACCTCTTTGCAAGCTTCTTCAATTTCAACCTTTTTCTCTTGGTAGCTTTCTTCCAATTCAATCTCCTCTTCATTGCTTTCCAAGGGCATGGGAGGTTGTGCTTCTTCTTCTTGAATCTCCATCTCTTGATCAACCTCTTCCAAGTCCTTAACCATGATATGCCTTGGAGGTTGTACACCCTCCTCAACATCAAATACAACTGTCTTGGAAGGAGGTTCTATGTCTTGACTTTCCCATGGAGGTTCAGCATCTCCTAAGTCTGCAACCACTTCTTCTTCTTCGATAATTACAGCTTCCTACACTTGTTCCAGTACAAAGTCATGCTCCGTACTGTCCACTGGAGTTTCTAATATCTCCTTCATACTACGTTCGTCATTAGATTGCCCACATGAAGCCATGGGAGCACTTTGAATGTCCGAGCGTCGGGAACCTAATTGACTTATCGCTTGATTTAGTTGATATAGGGTTGCATGAAATCGATCTGCTGCTTCCTTGAGATGATCCCTTGATTCTTCCTTCACTAAGTCTTTAACCACTCCTTCGACTTCAAGGGTTTTTACTACCTTCACCCTTAGGGCCTCCTCTAGCTCCTTATGAAGTATCTTTCTTGTCCGATGTCAATAGCATCATTGGGATCATGTTGCTCCTGGATTGATAGATATGGGTGCTCTTCCATGGATGGTGGTGATGGGATGGAGAGATCATTATGTGGTTGAAAAGGAAGTGCACTAGAGCTTGAGGGTTGATTGTTGAAGGTATTTGGTGGTCTGATTTGGGCGACGAGAGCTTGTATAGTAGAGTTTAGATCAGTAAGTGCTTTCTCCATGGAGGTTTGGGGTGGATAGGAGGGTTCATTTGGCTCATAAGGTGGTTAGTATGGTGGATACGGGTTAGGGTCATATGGAGGTGAATGGTGAAAAGGGGCTTATGAGTATGGTGGTCCAAAGTCATGTTGAGGAGAGGGTTTATAGGCATATAGTGGTGGTTGTTGATAGTCCATTGGAGGTGGTTGTTGCCATGAGGGTTGATCAAATCCTTGTGGCTCCTCCCATCTTTGATTGTTCCAACCGTGATGCCATTTCTCTTTGTAATTTCTTCTTCCTGCAACATTATTGTAACCAGACTCATAGCCAAAGGGGTGAGAGTTCATAGTTAGTTAATAAAAATTTAAAAACAAAAATAAAAGAAAATTTGAAATTTAAATTTTTGAATTTGAAAATTAAAATTTGAATTTTGAAATTTTTTTTTAAAAATTGAAATTTGAAGATTAAAATTTTAAAATTTTTTTAAAATTTGAATTTTTTTTAAATATTTACAATAACCAATAATAAGGCACACATTTGCAATTCCCCGGCAACGGCGCCATTTTGATGAGAGGAACTTTTGCATGGTCTAGAAATTTGCGGATAAATCCTCGTTGCAAGTATAGTTTCTAAACCTTCAAAAGTCCTTTCATACAAACGTTTTGGTTGTCACAAGTAACAAACCCCTTTAAAATTGATAACCGAGTATTTAAATCTCGGGTCGTCTTCTCAAGGAATTACAGGGAGGTGTTCTTACTATTGGTTATGAGTCTTGTAAATTAGGGGTTTTAGAAAGTAAGGGAGCAGTATGTTGAATGATAAGAAAAATAAAATAATAATAAAATAAACTCTTGGCAAGGTATTATAACTGGAAGTCCTATCCTTATCAATTGTGATGAGAATTGGATTTTAATCCCACTTTGTTAACCTCTAACTATGAAGGTAGATCAAGTAGATTAATTAGCTTAATCCTCAGGTCCTAGTCAATTCCTATGGAAAGACTAGAGTTATTGGAGCAACTCCCAATTTCAGCCACTGTTTTAATTGACAGCTCAAGCGTTACCAATCACTTAACCAAAGCCAAAAGGAAGAAAATATCTAAATTAAATTAAAAGCACTTATAAATAAAGCAAAACAAAATTAAATCTAAAAATACATCGAATTGCATTAATAATAGAAGATCAATCTAAACATAAAGAGTTCATAAATTAAATTGAAAAAGTAAATAAAAAGAACATTGAACCTGGGATTGAGAGTCACTCTAAAACTAAGAGAAATTCTAAATCCTAATCCTAAGAGAGAAGAGAGAACCTCTCTCTCTAAAAACTACATCTACTCCTAAAATTGTGAATGTGAAAGCTTGTTTATGAATGGATGCATTCCTCCACTTTATAGCCTCTAATCTGTGTTTTCTGGGCCGAGAATTGGGTCAGAAACAACCCAGAATTCGCTGGTTGCGAATTCAACATGCTGAATTTCTGTCACTGCGACGCGTCCGCATGGAGCACGCGGTCGCGTCGCCTAGCGTCAGGGAAACTATGGTATATTATATATCAAATCGAAGCCCCGGACGTTAGCTTTCCAACACAACTAGAACCGCGTCGTTTGGACCTCTGTAACTCAAGTTATGACTGTTTGAATGTGAAGAGGTCAGGCTGACAGCTTTGCAGTTTCTTCAACTTCTTGTACTCCTTCCACTTTTGCATGCTTCTTTTCTATCCTCCAAGCTATTCCTGCCCTATAATCTCTGAAAGCACTTAACACACATATCAAGGCATCTAATGGTAATAAGAGAGGATTAATAATAAGCAAATATAAGATCAAAGAAGCATGTTTTCAATCATAGCACAAAATCAGGAAGGAGTTGTAAAACCATGCAAATAGTATGAATAAGTGGGTAAAGAGTTGATAAAATCCACTCAATTGAACACAAGATAAACCATAAAATAGTGGTTTATCACCTTCCTAATCATTGATGCTCAAAGCCTTGGATCATTGCTTTTTGAATTTTTTCTTTTATTTTTTTATTTTTCTTTTCTTTTTGCTACTTTTTCTTGCTTCAAGAATCAATTTTTTTATTTTCAGGGAATTAATAATACTTCTCTGAACTCACTATTCTTTCAAGAGCCAACTTACTCAACTCCAATATCAAATATGTACTGTTAATTCATACATGCAGAAGATAAATATAAGGCCACCACATCAAAATATTTGAGATAACTTATGATATAACTCGAAACTTATGTATCTCACTATTCTTTTTCAAATTAATTTTTCTTTTAAGCTTGATGAAGATACAATAGATATCTTATAACCAAAACAAAACAAACGAAAAACAAAACTAGAAAATAACAAAATACTAGATATGATCATGCACTAGAAATAGAAAACAGACAATAAGATAAAGTACAATGAAAAACATAAATTAACATAAGCAAGGGGGATAATGGAACGTGACCACCTCAATGATGGTGGCTATTGCTTCCTCTGGTGAATCCATTGGTGTGTTTGAGCTCCTCTATGTCTCGCCCCCTATCTCAGTTTTTCCTCCCTCATGATCCTCTAATCATTCATCATTTGGTGAAGGATGGTGGACTGCTCTTGGTGCTCTATTCTCAGCTGATCCATGCTTGAACTCAGCTCCCCTATTGAGGTATTTAGTTGATCCCAATAGTTTCATGGAGGAAAGTATATCCCTTGAGGCATCTTAGGGATTTCTGGTGGAGGCGGCTACACAGGCTCTTGATGTGGTCCGTGTGCAGTCTCTCTAACATGTTCTATCCCTTTTTTCGTGATGGGCTTGTCCTCCTCAATGGGATGTCTCTTTCTATGCGAATTCCTGCTGAATCGCCTAGGCGATATATGAGGTGAGGGAATGCTAGCCTCGCTTGGGTGGAGTGCTTGTCAGCCACCTTGTATAACTCTTGAGGTATCACCTTATGCACTTCCACCTCATTGCCAAGCATAATGTAATGGATCATTATTGCCCGATCAATGGTAACCTTAGATCGGTTACTTGTGAGGATGATGGAGCATTGGATAAACTCCAACCATCCTCTAGCTATGGGCTTGAGGTCAAGCCTACCTAGTTGGTACGGCTTGCCTTGTGCATCCCTCCTCCACTGAGCTCCTTCTACACAAATTTCCACAAGCACTTGATCTAACCTTTGGTTAGAGTTGACCTTTCTAGTGTAAGAGTGTGGGTCTCCTAGCATTTGAGGTAATTGCAGCGCCAACCTTACACTTTCTGGGCTAAAGTCCAAAAGTTGCTCTCTCACCACGGTGCACCACTTCTTGGGCTATGGGTTCACACTAGTATCATGCTTTTTAGTGACCCAAGCATTGGTGTAAAATTCTTGCACCATTAACATTCCAACCTTTGGGATAGGATTGGTCAGATTCCAATCTCTTCTCCAGATTTCTTGTTGGATCTCCGGGTACTCATCCTCTTTGAGCCTTGATGACTTGCATTATTGACCTCTTTTTCTTATCTAAAAGGACCATAAAAAGAGCATAATCTCATTTATCAATGCAATTTTATGACCCAAATGATAAATATTATGGTACATTGCTTTGAAATGGGTTTGTGTTGAATTTCAGGTAAAAAGGAGCAAAAAAAGCACAAAAGAAGCAAAGGAAGCTGGCATGCCACTTGGTGCTCTGGGCATGGCATGCCAGGCTTATAAAACAGAGAAGGGTTGCTTAACACAACACAATGGGTGTGCCACTTGGAGCTCTGGACGTGGCACGCCAAGCTTTTGAAGCCTATTCTCATCAATGGGCGTGCCACTTGGTGCTCTGGGCGTGGCACGCTAGGCCAACATTCCAGCAAGGGAGATTGAAGAGTTCAACATAGATGTGCCACTTGATGTCGAAGGCGTGGCACGCCAATCTTAATTGTGACTTAGGCGTGCCACTTGGGTTCTAGGCGTGGCACGCCAAGCTTGAAAGAATGCAGTTCCAACATGGGCGTGCCACTTGGTGCTATGGGCGTGGCATGCCAAGTTTGTGAAGCCAGGATCTTAAAGAGGGTGTGCCACTTGGTGTTTTAGGTGTGGCACGGCAGGATTAAGTTCCAAGCATTGGGCATGGCACGCTGGGGCATATGCCAGCTTGACCTCCTCCCATTCAAATGAAAATATCTTGCGCTACACAACTCAAAATGAGATGATTCCAGTGCCATTAGAAAGTAGACATCCAGGGCTTTCTAACTATATATAATACTTTATTATGGACACTGACTTTGAGGAAGATATTGACCCAAAAAACACAAGGAGAAAAACACGTCACTGCAGAGTTACCAACCTGACATCTTCATCTTCAAAGAAACATAACTTGAGTTGTAGAGATCCAAATAATCTAATTTTGGTGGCTTTGGAATGCTGACATCAAGAGATTTCCAAAGATATATAACACTATAGGGTGGACATTAAAACTGGAGGTGAAAAAGACCATTATTTCAGCATTGCAAAACCTGGGCGTGCTGCTTGATATCGAAGGCGTGGCACGCCAGCTCTATTTTCATAATGGGCATGGCACACCAGGTTCTGGGCATGGCACGCCAATTCTATTGGCCAGAGAGAAAGATTTTGTGAATCATTCAAGGTGTGGCATGCCAAAGAGTGGGCGTGGCACGCCAGGCTACTTGACAGACTAACCTATCCACCTTCCAATGGGCATAACTTGATCTACAAAAATCCCAATGAGTTGATTTCAGTGGCATTGGAAAGCTAACATCCAGGGCTTTCCAACAATATATAATACTTTATAGTGGACATTCAATTTGAGGCCCAAACAACTCCATCTTTTCAGCGTGTCAAATGGGTCACAATCCAAAGAGCAAAATCAAGTAGGAGTGGCACTTGAAACCACACGCCAACGTCTCCCTACAGCTTCTAACCTTCAACCAAGCCCACTCCAACTCTCAATCAAGCCACAATTGTCAACCAATCAAGGCCACAAGAAGCATCTAGAATAGTTTATTTTCATTTCATTATAATTTACTTTTAATTTTATTTAAGTTTGTAATTTAGGAGAGCCTATATAAAGGCCTTAGTTTCATAGAATTAGGCAGGCTAGGCTGGACATATTTGGAGGAGTGAGTCTTCGGACCCTTCTTCCCACCATTCTCTTCTCCTCTTCCATTTTCTTACTTGTAAATATTTTAGTTATGAATTACTAACTCTTTCCATTGGGAAAGTGAGCTCTATTGTTATTTGATGGATTGATTATTTTTATTCTTCTTCTTCTATTCATCTCTCTTTGATTTACTAGAAAGAATTTCGTTCTTCATTCTAGAATTCAATTATCTTGGAAAAGAGATTGAATGTAATTGGATTTTATCGGAACCTTGGAAGAGGAAACATAAAACCATGCTTGAAATTCTTTTTCACACTTGAATAGATTTGGGTTTTGGTGATTGGATATGGTGACATATAATCCACCCACTATTTGGGTCTAGAAAAGTGTGTGGTATAATCAGGGACCATTCTTCATCACTTCTCATGAGCAATTAGACCAAGGAATTGGCTATTGATCAAGATTTGAGAGATTGAGTCACCAAGGAATTGGGGCTCAATCAATCATGAGATGAAGTCAATTAATCTGGAGGATGCAATATCTCTTGATCCCAATGTTTATTTTATCTTTCTTTCTTTTATTTACTTTATGGTTATTTACATTTTCTGCACTTTACATTTCCAGTACTTTACTTTCTTGTACTTTACTTTCCTTGCCATTTACTTTCTTGCACTTTATTACTTTCCTTTGCTTTCATGTTGTTTACATATTCTTGTTTGATTATCACTCCAATTATGATAGTCTAACTAGGATAATCAATTAACTATTATTTGCTTTAATCCGTTAATCTCTGTGGGATTCGACCCCACTCCTAGTGGGTTATTACTTGACGATATTTGGTGTGCTTACCAAAGAACAGATTCATTTTATATGGGAGTGAATTCCGGTCATCAAGTTTTATGGTTTGAATGTAACCATACAATTAAGCTCAAAACTCACAGGCTGTGTGTTCTCCAGCTAAAAAACCATATATCAGTTATACATGTCATGCAAGTGGAAATCAAGAGTTCCTCTTTGAAGAAATGTTGTTAACTAACTAACATGTAATGCTATATATACAAGGTGTGTGAATTGTTTTAATTTACTAAAGTTTCTAGTTTACTCTTTTTATTTTCAATTAAACCAAACTATTATATGCTAAAAGGGTAAACTATACTAATTAATCCACATATTCTATAACTAATAAGTTTAGAATTGCAAACTAAACTAAATGTCTAAAATATAAACTAGAGTGCAAAATGCGGAAATAAAGTAAAAATACAGCAAAAGAACAATGTGTAAGTACTGAAAAATAAAAATAAAAATAAAAATACAGAAAAATAAACAAAATAAGATAGAAGAGTCTGTAGTGGTTCACCAAAAAGATAAGCCAAGGATGGCGACCTCCCCACACTTAAAATATAGCATCGTCCTCGATGCTCACTCAAGCTAGGTGTGAAGAAGTGTCATCACCGGAAGGATGGGCTACTGGTGTCTCTGTGGTAGCCTGGGGGTCTGCAGTCTCTATGAGTGTGGTGGGATCTGTCTGAGGCAGTGGAGGTGCTGACTGGAGAGGGATCTCCGGGTCTGCGGCCTGGATCTGGTAAGGCTCCTCATGCTGTGGCGCAGCCTGCTCTGGTCCTTCCTGCTCGGCCTGGGTAGGTGCCTCCTCCTCATGCTCGTCCGCCTCCTCCTCAAATGGCTCTGATGGTGTGTCAGGCTCAGAGAAAATGTCATGGTGGCCAGTGCGGAGCAACAGCTTTAAATGCTTATAGTGTCGCTTGTTGCGACGCTCAGATCTCGCATATCACCGCTGGTTGCAACGCTCCATCTGGTCTAGCTGCTGAAAAAGGCGGTGCACGAGGTGGTAGATGGGCTCTGAGGCAGGTGGAGGTGCAGTAGTGGTAGCTAGTGCAGCAGTGGATGAAGAAGGGGTAGCTGAAGGTGTAGCTGCCTCATCAGAAGCCGTAAGGAATGGGGATCTGTGACCTAAAGCCTGAAACTTCCTGCTGTGAGGGATAATCTTCTTGCAGTCTGCAGCAGGTAGCTTCTCATCAGCAAGCTCCCAAGGCACGTCAGCTCGGCGGCCTAGTTGGGTGATCAGATAAGGGAAAGGATGGGTGCCTCTGACATGGAACCTGGCCATGTAATGCCTGATGAAACGTGGAAGATACAGGTTCTTACCCTCCAGCACACACCAGATGAGGGTGATCATAGCAGCGGGCAGCTCTGTCTCATGAGTGCTTGGCATCACATAGTTGCTCAGAATCTGGTGCCAGAGCCGAGCATCATCATTCAGATATATCAGCTTGATTCCCTTAGGCATCAATGTGTTCTTACCCATGACCCAAGGGACAGTAGGATCAAGGTCTATTCTCTGCTTGACAGCTTCCCAGTTAAATCTCATAAATCTCATATCCTCTTTAGCCTGTTGGTAACCGTCAGGCTGATCTGACTTAGGCTGAAGGTGGAGGATGTCCTCAATAGCTTCCTCAGTGACCAAAATTTGTTTTCCTCTGAGGTTCACTGCATCCAGGGAAGTCTTGAAATAGTTACAGTAAAATTCTATGACCCGGGAAGCATTGACCTCTGTCAAGTTTCTTTCCAAGAAGAACCAGTCTCTCTGTTTTATCTGTTCAGAGGTGTACTGCTGTAGTTCTTTTGGAATTTTTAGAGTTCTTTCCAGGTACAGGTTCCTGGAAGTGGCAAACACTGGATACTTAAGCTCGCAGTATCTGTTTGCAAATTTAACTGGATCTGTGGCAATGAGGAGCTGGTCAGCCTTCTCCTGCGGGGTAAAGTACTTTTTCTGCCAGGAGTCATCATGCAAAATGTCCAGGATGGTCATAGAGGATTCACCTCTTTTCCTTTTGCCAGTGGTTGCTTTGCCTTTTCCTTGCGTTGAGGGTCAGACATCCTGAAAAGCATAAATTCCAGGATATAATTGAAGAACAAAAATAGGAAAATAAGTAGGCAAATAGAATAATAGCAATATAAGCATAGAGTGGCAAAAGAGCAAGAGAAGCATGAAATGAGTGAAATATATGTGCATTATGGACTGTATTTGAGTTAAAAATCTGAGATAAAAAATCACAATCCAAAATATATTATAAGGAGAATACATGTTAATTAAGAAAAACAATATTCATGCCTTGAGTTAGAAAGTTAAAGTAGTTAGTTAAAAAGCAAAAAGAGAAGTTAGAAAGTGAAAAGTGGTGAGTTAATAAAAAGGAATTTAAAGTAGGGGGCATGATAATGGTTTCCTGGTTAACAATAAATTTCTCAAGTTTAAAGAATAGTCAACTCAGATTCAAGCAAGGATATCAGGTTATTGATGATAATTCATATAGATACCGGAGTAGCTAAAATTAAAATGAAATCATCAATAATGCAAGTTATTAACCAGGGAATCAAAAGGAATAAGAATGTGAGCCCGTGCATTCATGAATTGGTTTGGTTATAGCTAAGTAATGCAAATGCAAAATTGCCAAAACCAATACATGAATGAAAATTAAACCATTTACAGAAAATTGGGCAGCATTCCGGCTGAAATTGGATGTTTCCAAGTAATAAACAGCAAGAAAAACAGTTCATATGAGATAAAAAAGTGCTGCAAAGAGTCATAAATAGTAGGAACAGTAAAGAACAGTCTAATATCAGCATGAAACATTAAGGAATAGCATATGAACAGTATTAACATCACAACCAGATCAAAATTGCGAAATAGGTAAAACAAGTAACAAGAACAGCGTAATTATCAGGCCTAAATCTACTAACCACATCCTAGCTACCTAACCACCTAAAATCCACTACAAACATGCATCTCTAACTATCCTATTCTGAACAAAAATTGAAAAACTAACTAAGGAATCGAAAAGAGGAATCGCAGTATGGCGGAACCTGGTATGTGTATGAACAGAGGTAAGGGCAGAGAGATGGTGGTGGCGACGCGGCGGCACTGGGACGGAGCGCGGCGGCGCGGTGGTGGAGCAGGGGCGAGGTGATGGGTTAGGGTTGGGTGATGGTTGAAGGAAGGAAGAAGGTGGCGAGGGTGGTATTGCTGTGGTGGTGGTCGGTGGTGGGAGGCGGCGGTCAGAGGTTGGCCGCGGTGGGGGGCAGCGGTGGTTGAGAGGGGTGGAAGAGGGTGGAGGGGATGAAGGGAGGGGAAGAAGGAAGGGGGAAAGGAGGGGGGGTTGGCGGCGGTCTGGGTGGTTGCGGTGGTCTGGGTGGTTGGGCGCGGTGGTGGTGGTTGCAGAGGAGGGAGGGAGTTGCAGAGAAGGGAAGAAGAAGGGGGGTGTGGGGCGCGACGGGTAGGGTTTCGCGTGACTTGGGGTTAGTGGATTCAAATCCACGTGAACGCGTGGGGCACGCGATCGCGTGACTAGGGTTAAATGGGTTTGACGCGGTCGCATGGTCGACGCGGTCGCGTGGATTGGGTAAAAGATGGGTGACGCGGACGCGTGAGGCATGCGACTGCGTCGCTGTAAATTGTGCTAGACGCACACTTACAACATCGTTTCAGCGTAACTCTCTGTCTCCATTCAGGGGGCCATAACATCCACGCGACGCGGACGCGTCGCTCACGCTTTCACGTGGGATGAGTATTTTGCAAGTGACGCGTTCGTATCAGGGACGCGAACGCGTGGGCCGTTTTGTGCTAAACGCACACCAGCCGCACGATTCCAGCCCAACTTTCTGGGCGTTGGATCTTTACGCCGATTTCCTTCTCACGCCCACGCGTGGCCTGCGCGCTCACGTGGAACGTTTTTTTTATAATAATGCAGTATGCAGAATGCAATGCTAATATGAATGTTATGCATTATTCCAGGTCCAATCAAAACTCAAAAACAAACAAAACAGACTAGAATTAAAATTGAAAAAAGGACGATCATACCATGGTGGGTTGTCTCCCACCTAGCACTTTTAGTTAAAGTCCTTAAGTTGGACATGTGCTGAGCTCCTTGTCATGGCGGCTTATGCTTGAAATCGTCTTGAAATTTTCACCAATGCTTGGACTTCCAATAAGTTCTATCAATACTAAGTAAATTCCTCAAGCTTTGATGGGGTTCTTCACAAGCTTTGAGCTCCCAAAGTTGATCCTCATATATTCCTGGATCCCAAATCTTGTTTCTACACCCGTCTTCAAGTTGATTATCATGATTCCATCCGGGTGGTTCAGCTTTAGAATTCTCAATGAAGTGTCCAAACAACTTCCTAGACCCATTCAATTGAGCTCTACACCAACCTTTGCATCTAAACTTAAAGCTTCCAACCATAATGAACCTTGCAGGACAATTCTTACCACTGACCATCTTCGTCTTACTCTTAATGCCACAAAGAGCTCTAAGTTGACCATCCGTCTCCAGTAGCCCATATTCAAGTGGGAAGGTAAAGGTCAAGGATAAGAATTTTACCCACTTGAATGTTGTGTTGGATGGTAATGGCCTTGGGAGAGCTGTTTCTAATGAACTTGCAAGCTCCACTCCCTTGTGCTCTTCTCTGACAACTTCCACCTCCTTGTAAGCTTCTTCAATTTCAACCTCTTCCTCTTGGTAGCTTTCTTTCAATTCAATCTCCTCTTTACTGCTTTCCAAGGGCATGGGAGGTTGTGTTTCTTCTTCTTGAATCTCTATCTTTTGATCGACCTCTTCCAAGTCCTTAACCATGACATGCCTTGGAGGTTGTACACCCTTCTCAACATCAAATGCAACCGTCTTGGAAGGAGGCTCTATGTCTTGACTTTCCCATAGAGGTTCAGCATCTCAAAAGTCTTCAACCACTTCTTCCTCTTCAATAATTACTGCTTTGTCCAGTAGTTTTAATATAAAATCGTACTCATCCTTGATGATTTTCTTTCCATGACAACTCCTTTCAACTATTCTTTCATCTTCAAGGGTTTTTACTACCTTCACATTTAGGGCTTTCTCTAGCTCCTTATGAAGTATGGATTCGCGAAGATGATCCCTTCTCTCTTTTTCCATGTCAATAGCATCATTGGGATCATGTTGATCTTGGATTGATGGATGTGGGTGCTCTTCCATGGATGGTGGTGATGGGATGGAGAGATCATTCTGTGGTTGAAAAGGAAGTGCACTAGAGCTTAAGGGTTGATTGTTGAAAGTATTTGGTGGTCCGATTTGGGCGACGAGAGCTTGTATAGTAGAGTTTAGATCGGTAAGTGCTTTCTCCATGGAGGTTTGGGGTGGATAGGAGGGTTCATTTGTTGGGAGAAAGGGTTCATGGTAGGAAGGTGGTTCATCTTGATAATGATAAAGAGATGGTGTATATTGAGGTGGTGGTTCATGAGAGTAGTTGTGTTGGAATGGGGGTGGTTCTGTGTATGGTTCATTTGGCTCATAAGGTGGTTGGTATGGTGGATACGGGTTAGGGTCATATGGAGGTGAATGGTGGAAAGGGGCTTGTGAGTACGGTGGTCCAAAGCTATTTTGAGGAGGTGGTTCATTGGCATATGATGGCGTTTGCTGGTAACTACAAGGGGGTCCGCCATATCTATTGTCTTGGCATGCATTGTAGGATGGTCGTTGTCCATGGTATCTTGGAAGGTGATGTTGCCGAAAGGGTTGATCAGATCCTTGTGGCTCCTTCCATCTCTGATTGTTTTGACCTTGATGCATGTTCCTGTAATAATTTCCATTCCTTGCAACAGCATTGGGACCAAACTCAAAGCGATGGGGGTGAGAACTCATAATAGCAAATAAAAATTAAAAACAAAAATAAAAATAAATTTAAATTAAAAGGTTATTGAAATTTAAATTTTGAATTTGAAAATTAAATTTTGAAATTTGAATTTTTAAATTTTGAAATTTAAATATTGAATTTTGAAATTTGATTTTTTAAATAAGATAAGATAAGATTTTGAAAAAGATATGATTTTTGAAAAAGATAAGATAAGATAAGATAAGATAAAAATTTTAAAATAAAAATCTGAAATTATTTTTGCAAATTTCGAAAATTCAATTAAAATAAAGAGAAAAGATATTTTTGAATTAAATGAGGAAAGAGAAAAACAATAAAATGACACCAAACTTAAAATTTTTAGATCAAAACGAAGAAAACAACTAAGAACAACTTGAAGGTCAAGATGAACACAAAAAAAAATTTTTTGAAAAATTTTTAATAACTAAATAAAAACCAATAACCTCTTAATTTACAAAAAAGCAAAAATAAAAACAAATAAACAAGCAAAAAGCAAATATTTACAATAACCAATAATAAGGCACACGTTTGCAATTCCCCGGCAACGGTGCCATTTTGACGAACCGGATTTCCTATCGGTAAAGAAATTCACAAATATGATCACGTTGTAAGTACAGCTTCTAAACCAACAGAAAATCCTTTCGTACAAACGTTTTGGTTGTCACAAGTAACAAACCCAATAAAATTTATAAACCGAAGTATTCAAACCTCGGGTCGTCTTTTCAAGAAACTGCAGGGAGGTATGACTTATTATTAGCTATGGAAAAGGTAGAATTTTGGGTTTTGAAAGGTTTGAACAAGAAAAATAAATTGAAGGAATTAATAAATTAATATCTAATAAAACTCATGGCAGGGTGTGAAAATTGGAAGTCCTATCCTAGTTATCCTTATCAATGGTGATGAGAATTGAGTTTTAATCCCACTTAGTTAACCTTTACTAAAGCAAAGGAAAGTCAAGTGAACTAATTAGTTAGATCCTCAAGTCCTAGCCAACTCCTAAGAAAGGACTAGAGTTAGTGGAATTCAATTCAATTAGCAAGAATAACAATTATCAATCACGATGAGTTTGACAACTCAAGAGTTACCAATTAATCAACCAAAGCCAAAAGGGAAAAAATCTAAATTAAATTAAAAGCATTCATATAAATAACGCAAAGCAAAGTCAAATCTGAAATACCTCAAATTATATTAAATAAAACGTTCAAATCTAAATACGAAGAATTCATAAGCTAAATTGGTAATATGAGTCAGATACGAATAAAAGCATTAGAACAAATAAAAAATATAAAAGGGATATTGAACCTGAGAAGAAGTTGAAATAATAAGTTGAAATAATAAGAAATCCTAATTCCTTTAAGAGGAATCCTAATCCTAAATCCTAAGAGAGAGGAGAGAACCTCTCTCTCTAAAAACTACATCTAATCCTAAAATTATGAATGTATGATCTCTATCTTTGATTCCCCCATTCTCTGGCTTATATTCTATGTTTCTGGATTTAGAATTGGGCCGAAAAAGGGTCCAGAAATCGCTGGGGGCATTTTCTGCAGATTCTGTACGTGGCGTCTGTCACGCATCCGCGTAGGTCACGCGGTCGCGTCATCTGGAGTTCTGCTCTTTCACGCGGTCGCGTCGGTGACGCGTACGTGTCATTTGCGTTCTGCTCAAGGCACGCGTCCGCGTCAGTCACTTGTTCGCGTCGCTGCCTTTTCGCACTAGGCACGCGGCTGCGTCATCCATGCGTTCGTGTCACTGCCTTTTTCTTCAAGACTCTATTTTTGTATGTTTCCTTTCTGTCCTCTAAGCCATTCCTCCCTTAGGAGATCTGAAAATACTTAACACACGAATCACAGCATCGAATGGTAATAAAGGGTAATTAAAATTAATATTTTTAAAGCATAGGAAACATGTTTTTCATATATATCACATAATAAGGAAGGGAAAGTAAAACCATGCAATTTACATGAATAAGTGGGTGAAGGATTGAGTAAATCACTTGAATTGGGCACAAAATACATCATAAAATATGGGTTTATCAGCGGGGTTGATGGGAAAGTGAATTGATGGGATTTATGATGGTTTTGGGGAAGAGGAAAAGTGGGGTGTGGGTTTCAAAGGTTGAAAAAGTAAGAGAGAGAGAGAGAGAGAGAGAGAGAGAGAGAGAGAGAGAGAGAGAAAGAGAGAGAGAGTAGGGTGTGTGGGGTAGGTGGGGTAGGTGAGTGGGGTTGTGTGGGACCCACAGGGTGAGAAGCCTCCAAACTCGAGTGTGCCTGCCCCTGCCTGGCGTTCAACATCAGGAATGGGCGTTGAATGCCCAGATAGGATAAAAAAGCTGGCCTTGGTTGCTCCTTCATGGGCGTTGAACGCCCAGACTACTCCCTGTCTGGCGTTCAACGCCAGCCTTTGCTCCTCAATGGGTGTTCGACACCTAGAGCATTCCCTCTCTGGTGTTCAACACCAGCTTTTCACTCCCCTATGGGCGTTGAACACCCAGGGTGCTCTTTCTCTAGCGTTCAATGCCAGTTCTTTGCCCCCTCTATGGGCGTTGGACACCCATCTTCCTTCTTGTCTGGCATTCGACGCCAGCAAGGGACTCTCCCCAGGGTAGTCTGTTTCCATATCTGAATGTCTCTGTTTCTGTTCTAAGTACTACACATGATCATAAACATTAAAAAACAAAGGTAAACTATGAAAATAAACTTAAAACTGAACTCAAATGAAAATAAACAAAAAGAAAATTAATAGTACTCCACTTACTATTGCGTTGCCTCCCAACAAACGCTTCTTTACTGTCATTAGCAGTTTAGGAGGAATTTACTTTCAAGCTAGTATTCAAGTGAGATAACTTTTCCAAGAATCAATAAGAATTCATGTAGAATGAGAATTATTCTTCCGATATATTCAATTTCATGAGATGAAGAACGAAAGTAATCCTTGAAACTGAATCAATACATTAATTAAAGTAGAATGATAACAGTGTTAATCCATAGAAATAAATATAGCTCCTAACCTTAACCAAGGAGGTTTAGTGTCTCATGACTCAAAGAGAAAACTAGGGTTCAGAAAATGTAAAAGTGCGTAAGAGAAAAGATCCCCCGAAGGACTAAATCTTTTTCTTTTTATATCTAACTTAATTTGATTTGAAACTCAAGTAAAATAATAAATTCTAAAGCAAAAGATTTTGTTTGTAAATAAAAATAACTAAAATAAAATAAAATATAACAATTAAAATTTAGATCCAACTAAAGATGCTCCTTTGGTGAAAATGAGCCAGGCTGGGCCTTTAGCGCCCTAGTAGGTAGACAGTCTCCTTTCAATTCTGGCTTGCTAGCACTAAACGCCAGGCTTGGCATTCAATACCCTAGTGGGCAGAAAGCTTCCTTGCATTTCTGAGTTGCTGGCGCTAAACACCCAGGTCCGCGTTACTGCCAGTATGGCAGATTCATTTTTCTTTTCTTTTTTTTCACACGAACTCTGCCAAACTGATTCAAACTTTACCGGAAATAATTAAAACACCAAAGCAATAAAAAGTAGCATCCAAGGAGGTTTTAAACACTAAAATAAAATTAAAACTCATTAAATTCTAACTTAAAATAAACAGAAAATAAAGAAAAGATGCTCACGCATCAGCAGCAAAATGACGAAAGCTCAGCCCCAAAAGAGCATAAGTCGTAGAAGAGCATGTTCAAGCACTACTAGGAGCTGGATTTATAAGGCAAGTAAAATACCCTTAATGGCTAGCCAACGATGTGCTTGTGAAGAAACAAAACAGGAAGTGGAGGATGTGTGTTGACTATACCAACCTCAACAAAGCATGTCCAAAGGATCTTTACCCTTGATGAATGGATTTTTGGTGGTATAGAATTTCACAATTGAAATCTCGTCGAAGTATAGTTTCTAAACCAACAATAATCCTTTCATACAAACATTTGTTTATCACAAGTACAAACCCCTAAAATTATAAACCAAAGTATTTAAACCTCGGGTCGTCTCTCAAAGGAATTGCATGGTAGTGTTCTTGTTATTGGTCATGGACATGTATATTTTGGAGTTTTGGATGAGAAACGAGAAAAGTAAATGATAAAGGAAATCAATTGACAAAAGGTCTTGGCAAGGTTTTGTGGTCAAGGATCTCTATCCTTATCACTAACCACAATATGATAATTGCAATGATCAATCCCACTAAGTCATCCTCTAACAAGTAAAGAAAGGTCAAATGAGCTATATCAATCCAAGTCCATAAGTCCTAACTATTCACTAATTGAATTAATGAGGGCTAGAGGCAATGGCTATCAACTATCAATCACTTGGACATTAGTAACTCAAGAATTCCTAAGTTACCTTCCCAAGCCAAGAACATAAAATTCTACTCTAATATCTTCTCAAGCATTTTGACAAACACTTGGAAGGTATAAAAGGAAAGCATAGTAAATTGACAACAAGAATAAAATCTAACAACAATTATTACAAGGAATTAATAACAACAATCAAAGAGAACATTATTGACATGAATTACCTCTAATTGAATTGAAAGAAAAATAAAAGGAACAAGAGTAGATCAATAACAAAGTGTAGAAACAAAGTAGAAGAAATTACAACAAAAGAATAGAAGAATGATGAATATAACAACAAAGAATGGAGAAGTAGAAGTAGAAGAAAGCATGAATTAAACCCTAGATCTAAGGTTGTTGACCTAAACCTAATCCTAATCCTAGAGAGAAGTGAAAGCTTCTCTCTCTAAAAACTAACTAAAAGCTCATCCTAATGTGTAAGTGTTATGTCAAAAGATGCATTCCCCTTCAATCCTTGGTCCTTTTAAGTGTTTTGGCACCAAAGTTGGCTTAGATTGAGCCCCACAGCTTCTCAGAATTTGCTGGGCACGTTTTCCTCTTAAAAATCACGTGCGGCCACCAACGCGTACGCGTACAGCACGCATGCGCGTCCTTTGAGTTTTCGTGATCCACGCGTGCGTGTACATTGCGCGTGCGCGTCCATGAACTCTTCCAATTCTTTGGCTTTTCCATGTGTTCTCCATTTTGCATGCTTCCTCTTCACTCCTTTGATCCATTCCTAGCCCTTTTCAATCTGAAATCACTTAACAAACAAATCAAGGTATCTAGTGGAATCAAGGGTGAATAAAATCATCAAATTAAAGGTCTAAAAGCATATTTTCACATTTAAGCATAAATTAAGGAAGAATCACAAAATCATGCTATTTCATTGAATAAATGTGAGAAAAGGTTGATAAAATACTCTAAATTCAACACAAGATAAACCCTAAAAATGGGGTTTATCAACCCTCTACCCAGCATTGATGCCTTAGTAGATTCATCTTTAGGGTACAAGTTTCTCTCCTTTATAGATGCCTACTCAGGATATAATTAAATCCCAATGGATGAACAAGACCAGAAAAAGACATCCTTCACACCCCTAAGGCTAATTATTGTTTATGTGGCTATGCCATTCGAGCTAAAAAAATGCTAGGAAAAAATATCAGCGACTGATGAACAAGGTGTTCTAATCAAACCTTGGTAAACTAATGGAGGTATACGTAGACGTCATGCTTGTGAAGACCAAAGTTGAAGCCACCCTACTATCCGACTTATTAAAAGTATTCAATACAATAAGATAGCATGGGATTAGGCAAAATTTCACAAAGTGCACCTTAGCAATAGAAGCAAGAAAGTTTCTGGGATTCATGCTCACCCAAAGAGGCCTTGAAGCTAACCTAAACAATTGTAGGGCCATCTTAGAGATGCTTAGTCTAACCTGCTTGAAAGAAGTCCAACAGTTAAATGGTAGGCCGATAGCCTTGTCCCAATTCCTAGCTGGTTTAGCTTTGAAGTCTCTACCGTTGTTTGCAATCTTCAGGATAGGGCACCACTTTCAGTGGAGTCAAGAATGCAAACAAGCCTTCCAAGAGTTAAAAATTTTTTTAGTCAACCACCTATATTAACTCAACCTAAGGAAGGAGAAGAACTTGTTCTATATCTAGCAGTTGTAGACAAGGCCATGGCCTCAACCCTTATTCAAGAAGATGGAGAGGGGAAAAAGGCTTGTTTACATTGTTAGTAAGGCATTACAAGGGGCAGAATTGAACTATCACAGGATAGAAAAATTTGCTTACACCTTCATTTTAGCCTATGAAAGATTGCGACCTTATTTCTAAACTCACACCATTAAAAAATCAAACTAACCAATCTATGAAGCATATTCTACAAAAAATAGATATCGCAGGGTGGATGTTACAATGGGCTATAAAATTGTCTGGGTTCAACCTCAAGTATGAAGATTGGACGGCCATCAAATCACAATATATGGCCGACTTTCTCACAGAGTATACAAGAGAACAATAAAGGAGCTCTAAAACTTAGAGCTTATATGTAGATGGCTCATCAAATCAAGCTGGTAGTAGGGCAGGGATTATCCTTGAAAATGAAGAAGGAACTTGGATAGAACTTTCACCGAAGTTTGACTTTTTGGCTTCTAAAAACCAATATGAGTATGAAGCCATGCTTGCAGGTCTTCGAATGTCCAAAGAGGTCGATGCCTTGAAGGTCATAATGTTTAGCGACTCCCAAGTGATTTGTAGAAAATTGTCGTGGTATAGAATTTCCTCAATTGAATGAATTCTCGTTGCAAGTATAGTTCTACACCAACAAACAATCCTCCCAATAAAAAATATTGGTTGTCAAAAGTACAAACCCCAATGAATTTATAACCGAAGTATTTAGACTCCGGGTCGTCTCATAAGGAATTGCAATGAAATGAATGATTATTGGCTATGAAAATGCAAGGGATTTGGTTTAGTAAAGGGACAATAAAATAAATGACAAGAAAAGTAAAAAGAGCAATTAAAGAAAGCAATTAATAAAGAGATACATTCATGGCAAGGAATTGAGATCATAGGCTTTCTATCTTAGTCATGCAATGATCTATTCATCTTATTTCGTCATCTCCAACATTGGAAGAAGATATAGGTTATCTTCCACGAGAGAAAGTCAAACAAGACTAGTTAATCTCAAATCAAAAGTCTTAATCAACTCACTAATTGAATTAGCAAAAGATTAGCATCGTTGAAAATGATATTAACTAACAACTCTAGATCACCAATATAAGTTGGGTTTTCATGACTCAAGATTACCTAATTACTCTTTCCAAGCCAAGAATGCTCAAAAGCTACTCTAAAGACCAACCAAGCATTTTGTCAAACACTTGGAAGGCTGGTGCACGAATTGTAAATCACACTTTTTACAACTCGTACCACTAACCAGCAAGTGCACTGGGTCGTCCAAGTAATACCTTACGTGAGTAAGGGTCGATCCCACGAAGATTGTTAGCTTGAAGCAATCTATGGTTGTCTTGTAACTCTTAGTCAGGAAAACAATGAAATAATTCACTTATCAAATTTGATTGCAAGGAATAAAAGGGCAGAACACAAATTATACTTGTATGCACTGATGGAGAATATGTTGGAGTTTTGGAGATGCTTTGTCTTCTGAGATTTTGCTTTCCTCTGTTTTCTGATTCACGCACGCACGTCCTCCTATGGCAAGCTGTGCGTTGGTGGATCACCGTTGTCAATGGCTACCATCCATCCTTCCAGTGAAAAGGGTCTAAATGCGCTGTCACCGCACGGCTAATCATCTGCAGGTTTTCAATCGTACCGGAATAGGATTTACTATCCTTTTGCGTCTGTCACTACGCCCAGCACTCTCGAGTTTGAAGCTTGTCACAGTCATTCAATCCCTGAATCCTACTCAGAATACCACAGACAAGGTTTAGACTTTCCGGATTCTCTTGAATGCTGCCATCAATCTAGCTTATACCACGAGGATTCTGATTAAGAGATCCAAGAGATATTCATTCATTCTATGGTGGAACGGAAGTGGTTGTCAGGCATGCGTTCGTGGGGGAATGATGATGATTGTCACGTTCATCATATTCACATTGAAGTGCGAATGGATATCTTAGATAGGAACACGCATGTTTGAATGGAAAACATAATTACTTGCATTAATTCATTGAGACACAGCAGAGCTCCTCACTCCCAACAATGGAGTTTAGAGACTCATGCCATCAAAAGGTACAAAGTTCAAATCTAAAATGTCATGAGATCCAAAATAAATCTCTAAAAGTTGTTTAAATACTAAACTAGTAACCTAGGCTTACAGAAAATGAGTAAACTATGATAGATGGTGCAGAAATCCACTTCTGGGGCCCACTTGGTGTGTGCTAGGGCTGAGACTTAAGCTAATCACGTGCATAGGGCTGTTTTGGGCGTTCAACACCAGCTTTGGATCCTTTTCTGGCGTTGAACTCCAACTTGTAACTTGTTTCTGGTGCTGGACGCCAGACTGCAGCATGGAACTGGTGTTGAACGCCAGTTTACGTTGTCTATCCTTGAGCAAAGTATGGACTATTAATAATTGATGGAAAGCCCTGGATATCTACTTTCCAACGCAATTAGAAGTGCACCATTTGGAGTTCTGTAGCTCCAGAAAATCCATTTAGAGTGCAAGGAGGTCAGAATCCAACAGCATCATCAGTCCTTTTTCAGCCTGAATCAGATTTTTGCTCAGCTCCCTCAATTTCAGCCAGAAAATACCTGAAATTATAGAAAAATACACAAACTCATAGTAAAGTCCAGAAATATGAATTTTGCCTAGAAAATAATGAAAATAAACTAAAAACTAACTAAAACATACTAAAAACTATATGAAATTACCCCCAAAAAGCGTATAAAATATCCGCTCATCACAACACCAAACTTAAACTGTTGCTTGCCCTCAAGCAACTAGATAAATAAAATAGAATACAAATAATTTAAGAAGCAATAATATCTCAGAGTTTGAGTGAAGCTCAGATTCTAATTAGATGAGCGGGACTAGTAGCTTTTTGCTTCTGAACAGTTTTGGCACCTCACTTTATCCATTGAAGCTCAGAGTGATTGACATCTATAGGAACTCAGAATTCAGATAGTGATATTGATTCTCCTAGTTCAGTATGATGATTCTTGAACACAGCTTCTTTATGAGTCTTGGCCGTAGCCCTAAGCACTTTGTTTTCCAGTATTACCACCGGATACATAAATGCCACAGACACATAATTGGGTGAACCTTTTCAGATTGTGACTTAGCTTTGCTAAACTCCCCAATTAGAGGTGTCCAGAGTTCTTAAGCACACTCTTTTTTTTTTGCTTTGGACCTTGACTTTAACCGCTCAGTCTCAAGTTTTCACTTGACACCTTCACGCCACAAGCACATGGTTAGGGACAGCTTGTTTTAGCCGCTTAGGCCAGGATTTTATTCCTTTAGGCCCTCCTATCCACTGATGCTCAAAGCCTTGGGATCCTTTTTATTTACCCTTGCCTTTTGGTTTTAAGGGTTACTGGCTTTTTCTGCTTGCTTTTTTTTTTCTTTCTATTTTTTTTACTGCTTTTTCTTGCTTCAAGAATCATTTTTATGATTTTTCAGATTATCAATAACATGTCTCATGTTCATCATTCTTTCAAGAGCCAACATATTTAACAGTCTTAAACATCAAATTCAAAAGACATATGCACTGTTCAAGCATTCATTCAGAAGGCAGAAAGCATTGCCACCACATGTAAATAATCAGAATTTATCTTATTAAAAACTCGAAAAATATTGCCTCTTATTCTAAAAAAATTCTTCTATTTTATTCATGTTTAATGATGATGATAAAATTAAATTATAGCTTAATTGGGGATAAAATCAAAAATATAGATACTAATTACTACTATATGACTCCTAAGGTAAAACTAAAATAAAAATAGTTATCACAGAGTTAAGGCTAAGATTGGAATTTAACAACCTTTGTTCTGGGAAGTGGATGTTCCTCTAATCTGCGGGGTGCTTGGTCCTTCAAGAGATAATTTATGGCGCTTCAATTCCCTTAAATCACGCCCTTGCTCCTCCTGTTCTTTAAGCAAATAGCAAAGAATGCTACTTTGTTCCTTCTGTTCTTTCTGTATTTGTTCCATAGCTTCTTGCATCTTGGTAATAGATTTTTCAAGATACTCCCAGTATTTAGATTGAGGGATTTCTGGGAGAAATTCCTGTGCTTTCTTCTTGATGGGGTCATCCTGTGCTTGTTGTTTTTCCATTGATGCTTTGGTGATTGACCGCTCAACTGAGATATACTCAGTTATTCCCATCCTTACTCCAGCGTCCTTGCAGAGCATAGAAATCAAGCTTGGATAAGCCAACCTGTCATCTTTAGAATTTTTGTTTGCAATTTTGTAGAATTCAGTTGAAATCAGTTGATGAACTTCCACTTCTTTTCCCATCATGATGCAATGGATCATCACTGCTCTTCTAATAGTGACTTCAGAACGGTTGCTAGTGGGCAGCAGAGAATGCCCAATGAAGTCCAGCCATCCTCTGGCGACTGGTTTGAGATCTTCTCTTTTGAGTTGATTTGGGACACCCTTCGTGTTGGTGGTCCACCTGGCTCCAGGGATACATATATCCTCTAGCATCTTATCCAGGCCCTTGTCTGTTCTCATCGTTCTCCTATTGAAGGAGTCTGGATCATCTTTCAGCTGAGGTAGCTTTAAGATCTCCCTGATCTTGTCAAGGTGGGTATGAACAATCTTTCCTCTGACCAAGGTCTGATAGTCATAGATAGCAGATCCAGATAGTCTTTGCCTGTCTGTATGCCACATATTAGCATAGAACTCCTGGACCATATTCCTTCCCACTTTCGTTTCAGGATTAGCTAGGATCTCCCAGTTCCTGATTCGAATTTGCTCCTGGATCTCCGGATATTCGTCTTCTTTCAGATCGAATCTAACTTCCGGGATCACTGATCTTAGACCCATTATTTTGTAATAATGGTCTGAATGTTCTTTAGTTAAGAACTTCCCTTGATTCCAAAGTGGTTTTGGAACGCTCTCTTTCTTGCCTCTTGGAGTGGGTTGTTTTCCTTTAGGAGCCATGATCTTAGTGATCACGGATAGGCACACCAAACTTAGAGGTTTGCTTGTCCTCAAGCAAAAAGAAAAGAAAGGAGAGGGAGAGAAGGAGAGCTAGGTGCAATTATGGATGGGAGGGGAGGGAGGCCGAACCTATATTTAAAGGGAGAGGGGGCTGGGTTTTTTCGAAAATACAAAGAAAGATAAGATAGAAGATATGATTTAAAGTTGAAAAGATATGAAAGATATTTGAAAAAGATAGATTTGGATTTTTGAAAAAGATAGTATGGAGATTTGAAAAAGATATTGATTAGTTGAAAAAGATTTTTGAATGAAAAGAGATAGATTTGTTTTGAAAATTTTGAAAAAGAGTTAAATTGGATAAAAAGAGGATTTGTGCTTATGGATTAAGATACATTTGATATTTTAAAAAAAAAGGTTTTTAGAAATTAGGGATTTTAGAAATCAGGGTTCTTAACATGTTTATGCAAGAAATCATGAATTGAAACATGAAAATTAAGTTTAGAATGAAAAATATGAAGTAAAAACGAATTCACCTCCTCCCCACCATCCTGGCGTTTGAACGCCCAAACGCTGCATGTTTTGGGCGTTCAATGCCCAAATGCTGCCTCTCCTGGGCATTCAACGCCCAGTTGTTGCTTCTTTCTGGCGTTGAATGCCAGGAACTCCTTTGTTACTGGCGTTTTTCTGAACGCCCAGGACGCTGTAAATCTGGCGTTCAATGCCCAGAAGATGCTTCTTTCTGGCGTTTAACGCCCAGATGGCTATCCTTACTGGCGTTCAACGCCCAGTGGATGCTTCTTTTGGGCATTGAACGCCCAAAACAGACTCTTACTGGCGTTTTCTTGTCAGTGAGCTCTTCTTCTCTGTTTTGTGTGCAGAATCCTTCTGTAACCCTGTGAACTTATACAATTGACTCTTTACCTTAGTATCAGTGAACTTTATATAAACAAATAAAATCAAGAATAGGGCAAAATGCTTAGAGGAAGTGATGCCCCATGGCTGGGTTGCCTCCCAGCAAGCACTTCTTTATTGCCTTTAGCTGGACCTTGCTGAGCTTTTAATCTAGCTTCAGCCTTGAGCACTCTTGCTCAACATTGCCTTCAAGATAGTGCTTGATTCTCTGTCCATTAACAATGAACTTCTTGTCAGAATCAATATCTTGAAGCTCCACATAACCATATGGTGATACACTTGTAATCACATATGGTCCCCTCCACCGGGACTTCAGTTTCCCGGGGAATAGCCTGAGCCTAGAGTTAAACAACAGAACCTTTTGTCCTGGTTCAAAGATTCTAGACGACAGCTTTCTGTCATGCCACTTTTTTTATTTTTCTTTATAAAGCTTGGCATTTTTGAAAGCAGTGAATCTGAATTCTTCTAGCTCATTTAGCTGGAGCAATCTTTTTTCTCCAGCTAATTTGGCATCAAAGTTTAGGAATCTGGTTGCCCAGTAGGCTTTATGTTCCAGTTCCACGGGCAGGTGGCATGCCTTACCATACACAAGTTGGTATGGAGAGGTCCCTATAGGAGTCTTGAATGCTGTTCTGTAAGCCCACAGAGCATCAACCAAGCTTCGTGCCCAATCCTTTCTACGGGTACTTACAGTCCGTTCCAGGATTCTTTTTAGTTCTCTGTTAGAGACTTCAGCTTGCCCATTTGTCTGTGGATGATATGGAGTCGCCACCTTGTAGCGAATCCCATACCGGACCATGGCAGAGTAAAGCTGTTTGTTGCAGAAGTGAGTGCCCCCATCACTGATTAGTACTCTAGGGACCCCAAACCTGCTGAAGATATATTTCTGGAGGAACTTCAGCACTGTTTTAGTATCATTGGTGGGTGTGGCAACGGCCTCTACCCATTTGGTTACGTAGTCAACTGCCACCAGAATATAAGTGTTTGAGTATGATGGTGGGAAAGGTCCCATGAAGTCAATTCCCCATACGTCAAACAACTCAATCTCCAAGATTCCTTATTGAGGCATGGCATAACCATGGGGCAGATTACCAGCTCTTTGGCAACTGTCACAGTTACGTACAAACTCTCGAGAATCTTTATAGAGTGTGGGCCAATAGAAACCACATTGGAGGACCTTGGTGGCTGTCCGCTCACCTCCGAAATGGCCTCCATATTGTGATCCATGGCAATGCCATAGGATCCTCTGTGCTTCTTCTCTAGGCACACATCTCCGGATTATTCCGTCTGCACATCTCTTAAAGAGATAGGGTTCATCCCACAAGTAGTACTTTGCATCAGTAATTAGTTTCTTCTTTTGTTGCCTGTTGTACTCTTTGGGTATGAACCTTGCAGCTTTATAGTTCGCAATGTCTGCAAACCATGGTGCTTCCTGAATGGCAAATAAATGCTCATCCGGAAAAGTCTCAGAGATCTCAAGAGAGGGGAGGGACGTCCCTTCTACTGGCTCTATCCGGGACAGATGATCAGCCACTTGGTTCTCTGTCCCTTTTCTGTCTCTTATTTCTATATCAAACTCTTGCAGAAGCAACACCCATCTTATGAGCCTGGGTTTTGAATCCTGCTTTGTGAGTAGATATTTAAGAGCAGCATGGTCAGTATACACAATCACCTTTGATCCTACTAAGTATGATCTAAACTTGTCAATGGCATAAACCACTGCAAGCAATTCTTTTTCTGTGGTTGTGTAATTTTTCTGGGCATCATTTAAAACGCGGCTAGCATAATAAATGACATGCAGAAGCTTGACATGCCTCTATCCCAGTACTGCACCAATGGCGTGATCACTGGCATCACACATTAGCTCACATGGTAATGTCCAGTCTGGTGTAGAAATAACTGGTGCTGTGACCAGCTTGGCTTTCAGCATTTCAAACGCCTGCAGACACTCTGTGTCAAACATAAATGGCATGTCAGCAGCTAGCAGATTGCTCAGAGGTTTTGCGATTTTTGAAAAATCCTTTATAAACCTCCTATAGAATCCTGCATGCCCCAGAAAGCTTCTGATTGCCTTAACATTGGCAGGTGGTGGTAATTTTTCAATTACCTCTATTTTTGTTGATCCACCTCTATTCCCTTGTTTTAAATTTTATACCCAAGGACAATCCCTTCAGTCACCATAAAGTGACATTTTTCCCAGTTTAAAACCAGGTTGGTCTCTTGGCATCTTTTCAGAACTAGTTTCAGGTGATCAAGACAGGAGCTGAATGAGTCTCCATATACTGAGAAGTCATCCATGAAGACTTCCAGAAATTTTTCCACCATATCAGAGAAAATAGAGAGCATGCATCTCTGGAAGGTTGCAGGCGCATTACACAGCCCAAATGGCATCCTTCTATAGGCAAACACTCCGAATGGACATGTGAATGCTGTTTTCTCTTGATCCTGGGGATTTACTACAATCTGGTTATAGCCTGAGTAGCCATCCAAAAAGCAGTAATAATCATGACCTGCCAATCTTTCTAGCATCTGGTCTATGAATGACAAAGGAAAATGATCCTTTCTGGTGGCTGTATTGAGCCTTCTGTAGTCAATACACATGCGCCACCCTGTAACTGTTCTTGTAGGAACCAATTCATTATTTTCATTATGAACCACTGTCATGCCTCCCTTTTTGGGGACAACTTGAACAGGGCTCACCCAGGGGCTATCAGAAATAGGATAAATAATCCCAGCCTCCAGTAATTTGGTGACCTCTTTCTGCACCACTTCCTTCATGGCTGGATTTAGCCGCCTCTGTGGTTGAACCACTGGTTTAGCATTATCCTCCAATAAGATTTTGTGCATGCATCTAGCTGGGCTTATGCCCTTAAGGTCACCTATGGACCACCCAAGAGCTGTCTTGTGTGTCCTTAGCACTTGAATCAGTGCTTCCTCTTCCTGTGGATTTAAGGCAGAGCTTATGATCACTGGAAAAGTGTCACCTTCTCCCAGAAATGCATATTTCAGGGATGGTGGTAATGGTTTGAGCTCGGGTTTAGGAGGTTTTTCCTCTTCCAGAGGAAATTTCAGAGGCTTTTTCATTTCCTCTGAATCCTCCAAATCAGGCTGAACATCTTTAAAGATGTCCTCCAACTCTGATTCGAGACTCTCAGCCATGTTGATCTCTTCTACCAAAGAGTCAATAAGATCAATTTTCATGCAGTCTTTTGATGTGTCTGGATGCTGCATGGCTTTGACAACATTCAACTTAAACTCATCGTCATTGACTCTCAGGGTTATTTCCCCTTGTTGGACATCAATGAGAGTTCGTCCAGTTGCTAGGAAGGGTCTTCCTAGAATGAGAGTAGCACTCTTGTGCTCCTCCATTTCCAGCACTACAAAGTCAGTGGGAAAGGCGAATGGCCCAACTCTGACAATCATGTCTTCAATCCCTCCTGATGGATATTCAATGGAGCCATCAGCAAGTTGGAGACATATCCGGGTTGGTTTAACTTCTTCAGTTAAACCAAGTTTTCTGATAGTGGATGCAGGTATTAGGTTGATGCTTGCCCCAAGATCACATAAAGCTGTCTTGGTGCAATTACCTTCTAATGTGCATGGTATCAGAAAGCTCCCAGGGTCCTTAAGCTTTTCAGGAAAGCTTTTCAGAATGACTGCACTGCATTCTTCAGTGAGGAGAACTCTTTCAGTTTCTCTCCAATCCTTCTTATGACTCAAGACCTCTTTCATGAACTTGGCATAAGAAGGTATTTGCTCAAGTGCCTCTGCAAATGGAATCTTTATTTCAAGAGTCCTGAGATAATCTGCAAAGCGAGCAAATTGCTTATCCTGCTCTTCTTTACGGAGTTTTTGAGGATAAGGTATCTTGGCTTTATATTCCTCAACCTTAGTTGCTGTAAGTTTATTTCCTACAGAAGTGGTTGAAGAAGCCTTTTTAGATGGGTTGTTATCAGCACTTGTGTGTATCTGATCCCTCACTGGCAATTGAGTGCCAGAGTTAGAAGCTGGAGTGACGTTAGACACCAGCTCCTCATCTATTCCTGGCGTTTGAATGCCAGAACTGAGCTTCTTTTGGGCGTTCAACACTAGATCCTTGCTTGTTTCTGGCGTTGAACGCCAGTCCTGAGCATGGTCTGGGCGTTCAGCGCCAGCCTTCCACCCAACTTCTGGCGTTTTAGCGCAAGAATTATTTTTCCCTTGGCTCTTACTGTCCTCAGGTGGATTTTGGATGGTTTGCTCATTTCTTGGTTTCCTGCTGCCTTGAAGTGGGGTATTTAGTGCTTTCCCACTTCTTAATTGAACTGCTTGGCATTCTTCTGTTATTTGTTTTGACAGCTGCTGCTTTGTTTTCTTTAATTATACTTCCATGTTTATATTAGCCATCCTTGTCTCTTGTAGTTTATCCTTGAATTCAGCTAACTGCTTTGTTAGAAAATCCAATTGCTGATTGAATTCAGCAGCTTGCTCTGCAGGACTGAGTTCAGCAGTTACTGTTTTAGCCTCTTCTTTCATGGAAGGGTCACTGCTTAGGTACAGATGTTGATTTCTAGCAACTGTATCAATGAGGTCTTGAGCTTCTTCAATTGTCTTTCTCATGTAGATAGATCCACCAGCTGAGTAATCTAGAGAGGTCTGAGCTCTTTCTGTAAGCCCATAATAGAATATGTCTAACTGAACCCACTCTGAAAATATTTCAGAGGGGCATTTTCGTAGCATTTCTCTGTATCTCTCCCAGGCATCATAAAGAGATTCATTATCTCCTTGTTTAAAGCCTTGGATGTCCAGCCTCAGCTGTGTCATCCGTTTTGGAGGAAAGTATTGATTCAGGAATTTTTCTGTCAGCTGTTTCCATGTCCTTATGCTAGCCTTAGGTTGGTTATTTAACCACCTCTTGGCTTGGTCTTTTACAGCAAATGGAAACAGTAATAATCTGTAGACATCCTGATCTACTTCCTTATCATGCACTGTGTCAGCAATTTGTAAAAACTGTGCCAGAAACTCTGTAGGTTCTTCCTGTGGAAGACCGGAATACTGGCAGCTTTGCTGCACTATGATAATGAGCTGAGGATTCAACTCAAAGCTACTGACTCCAATGGAGGGTATGCAGATACTACTCCCATATGAAGCAGTAGAGGGGTTAGCATATGACCCTAGAGTCCTCCTGGACTGTTCATTTCCACTTAGATCCATGATGGAGAAAGGGAGATGATGTAAAATAAAAAAAATTATTTTTATTTATTTATTTATTTATTTCGAAAATGAAATAAATTAAAATAAAATAAATAAAAATGATTGAAAATTTTCGAAAAAATTGAGGGGAGAGGAAGTGGTTAGGAAGTTTTGAAAAGGATATGATGATTTTTGAAAAAGGTTTTAAATTTTGAAATAAAAATCTGAATTTTAAAGGTAAATTTCGAAAATTTGCTTTAAAATAGAGAGAAAAGATATTTTTGAATTTAGAGAGGAGAGAGAAAAACAATAAGATAGCACAAGATTTAAAATTTTTAGATCTAAAGCTCCTTGTTTTTGAAAATTTTGGAGGGAAAATACCAAGGAATACCAAACTTAAAAATTTTAAGATCAAGACACAAGGAAAACTCAAGAACACTTTGAAGACTCACAAGAACACCAAACTTAAAATTTTTAGAAAACCAAACTAAAATTTTTGAAAACCAAAGGGGAATCAACAAGAAAACACCAAACTTAAAGTTTGGCACAAAATTTAATAGAGAATTTATTATTTTTGAAAAATTTTTGAAAAGAAAGTAAAAGACTCTGACTCAAAAGATAAAAATTTCCTAATCTAAGCAACAAGATTCACCGTCAGTTGTCCAAACTCGAACAATCCCCGGCAACGGCGCCAAAAACTTGGTGCACGAATTGTAAATCACACTTTTTACAACTCGTACCACTAACCAGCAAGTGCACTGGGTCGTCCAAGTAATACCTTACGTGAGTAAGGGTTGATCCCACGAAGATTGTTGGCTTGAAGCAATCTATGGTTGTCTTGTAACTCTTAGTCAGGAAAACAATGAAATAATTCACTTATCAAATTTGATTGCAAGGAATAAAAGGGCAGAACACAAATTATACTTGTATGCACTGATGGAGAATATGTTGGAGTTTTGGAGATGCTTTGTCTTCTGAGATTCTGCTTTCCTCTGTTTTCTGATTCACGCACGCACGTCCTCCTATGGCAAGCTGTGCGTTGCTGGATCACCGTTGTCAATGGCTACCATCCATCCTTCCAGTGAAAAGGGTCCAAATGCGCTGTCACCACACGGCTAATCATCTGCAAGTTCTCAATCGTACCGGAATAGGATTTACTATCCTTTTGCGTCTGTCACCACGCCCAGCACTCTCGAGTATGAAGCTCGTTACAGTCATTCAATCCCTGAATCCTACTCAGAATACCACAGACAAGGTTTAGACTTTCCGGATTCTCTTGAATACTGCCATCAATCTAGCTTATACCACGAGGATTCTGATTAAGAGATCCAAGAGATATTCATTCATTCTATGGTGGAACGGAAGTGGTTGTCAGGCACCCGTTCGTGGGAGAATGATGATGATTGTCACGTTCATCATATTCACATTGAAGTGCGAATGGATATCTTAGATAGGAACACGCATGTTTGAATGGAAAACAGAATTACTTGCATTAATTCATTGAGACACAGCAGAGCTCCTCACCCCCAACAATGGAGTTTAGAGACTCATGCCGTCAAAAGGTACAAAGTTCAGATCTAAAATGTCATGAGATCCAAAATAAATCTCTAAAGTTTGTTTAAATACTAAACTAGTAACCTAGGTTTACAGAAAATGAGTAAACTATGATAGATGGTGCAAAAATCCTCTTCTGGGGCCCACTTGGTGTGTGCTGGGGTTGAGACTTAAGCTAATCACGTGCATAGGGCTGTTTTGGGCGTTCAACGCCAGCTTTGGATCCTTTTCTGGCGTTGAACTCCAACTTGTAACTTGTTTCTGGCGCTGGACGCCAGACTGCAGCATGGAACTGGCGTTGAATGCCGGTTTACGTCATCTATCCTTGAGCAAAGTATGGACTATTATATATTGCTGGAAAGCCCTGGATGTCTACTTTCCAACGCAATTGGAAGCGCGCCATTTGGAGTTCTGTAGCTCCAGAAAATCCATTTCGAGTGCAGGGAGGTCAGAATCCAATAGCATCAGCAGTCCTTTTTCAGCCTGAATCAGATTTTTGCTCAGCTCCCTCAATTTCAGCCAGAAAATACCTGAAATTACAGAAAAACACACAAACTCATAGTAAAGTCCAGAAATATGAATTTTGCCTAGAAACTAATGAAAATAAACTAAAAACTAACTAAAACATACTAATAACTATATGAAATTACCCCCAAAAAGCGTATAAAATATCCGCTCATCAAAGGCATAAAAGAAAAGCATAGTAAAATGCAAGAATAATAAATCTACCAACTATCAATTGCAAGAAAAGTAAATCAACAACTCAAATCATCAGTAAAAGAACATCAAACATTAAATTTCATTAAAAGTAAACAAGATCCAACATGAGCATTCATAAACATAAAAGAGACATAAAAGTAAAATTCACAAGAGAGCTAAGAAGAATAAAGTAGTAGAACAAAAAATTGTAAAAGAAACAAGATGAGAACAATAATCAAAACCTAGATCTGAGATGGATTAACCTAACCTAATTCTAGAGAGAAGAGGGAGCTTCTCTCTCTAGAAACTAACCTACATGATGCTATACTACCAAACAATTGCTCCCCTCTTTGCCCAAGCTTGAATTCTGCATGAAATAGGATCAGAAATGAGTCGGGTTGGGCCCAAAGTGCTTCAGAAATCGCTGGGGGTGATTTCACTTTAGTGGGCCACGAGCAGCATCGGCGCGCATGCGTATATGGCGCGTGCGTGCCCCTATACGCAAAGCAACATATGGCAAATTTTATATCATTTCAAAGCTCCAGACATTAGCTTTTGATGAGCGGATAATTTATACGCTTTTTGGCATTGTTTTTAGTATGTTTTTAGTAGAATCTAGTTACTTTTAGGGATGTTTTCATTAGTTTTTATGTTAAATTCACATTTCTGGACTTTACTATGAGTTTGTGTGTTTTTCTGTGATTTCAGGTATTTTCTGGCTGAAATTGAGGGACTTGAGCAAAAATCAGATTCAGAGGTTGAAGAAGGACTGCTGATGCTGTTGGATTCTGACCTCCCTGCACTCAAAGTGGATTTTCTGGAGCTACAGAACTCAAAATGGCGCGCTTCCAATTGCTTTCCAGGGCTTTCCAGCAATGTATAATAGTCCATACTTTGGCCAAGTTTAGACGACGCAAACTGGCGTTCAACGCCAGCTCTCTGCCCAAATCTGGCGTCCAGCGCCAGAAAAGGATCCAAAACCAGAGTTGAACGCCAGAAATGGATCAAAACCTGGCGTTTAACTCCACAAATGGCCTCTGCACGTGGAAAGTTAAAGCTCAGCCCAAGCACACACCAAGTGGGCCCCGGAAGTGGATTTATGCATAAATTACTTACTTATGTAAACCCTAGTAGCTAGTTTATTATAAATAGGACCTTTTACTATTGTATTAGGTATCTCTGATCAGTTGTATGCTATCTTAGATCACGTTTGAGGGCTGGCCTCTCGGCCATGCCTGAACATTCTTCACTTATGTATTTTCAACGGTAGAGTTTTTGCACTCCATAGATTAAGGTGTGGAGCTCTGCTGTTCCTCAAAGATTAATGCAAAGTACTACTGTTTTCTATTCAATTCATCTTATTTTGCTTCCAAGATATTCATTCGCACTTCAACCTGAATGTGATGAACGTGACAATCATCATCATTCCCTATGAACGCGTGCCTGACAACCACTTCCGTTCTACATTAGAATTGAATGAGTATCTCTTAGATCTCTTAATCGGAATCTTCGTGGTGTAAGCTAGAATGATGGCAGCATTCAAGAGAATCCGGAAGATCTAAATCTTGTCTGTGGTATTCTGAGTAGGATTCAATGATTGAATGACTGTGACGAGCTCCAAACTCGCGATTGCTGGGCGTAGTGACAGACGCAAAAGGATAGTAAATCCTATTCCAGCATGATCGAGAACCGACAGATGAATAGCCATGCCGTGACAGGGTGCGTTGACCATTTTCACTGAGAGGATAAGATGAAACCATTGACAAGGGTGATGCCTCCAGACGATTAGCCGTGTCGTGACAGGGCATTTGGATCATTTTCCCGAGAGAAGACCGAAAGTAGCCATTGACAGTGGTGATGTATCATATAAAGCCAGCCATGGAAAGGAGTAAGATTGATTGGATGAAGATAGCAGGAAAGCAGAGGTTCAGAGGAACGAAAAGCATCTCCATTCACTTATCTGAAATTCTCACCAATGGATTACATAAGTATTTCTATCCTTTATTATTTATCTTTTAATTATCTAATCCAATCACATTTAACCCTACCTGACTGAGATTTACAAGGTGACCATAGCTTGCTTCATACCAACAATCTCCGTAGGATTCGACCCTTACTCACGTAAGGTATTACTTGGACGACCCAGTGCACTTGCTGGTCAGTTACACGGAGTTGTGAACCATGGTATTGGCATCATGTTTTTGGAGCCATTGCCAGGGAAAGAAAGAGCAATGAATTTTACATAATTAAGGTGTAATCACGATTCCGCGTACCAGCTTTCCATTGCAACTAGAACTGCCTCATTTGGACCTCTGTAGCTCCAATTATGGTCGATTGAGCGCAAAGAGGTCGGGCTTGACAGCTTTTCGATTCCTTCATTTCTTCATGTGTTCTCCCGCTTTGCATGCTTTTCTCCTCACTTCTTCCATCTGATACTTGCCTTATGAACCTGAAATCACTCAACAAATACATCAAGGCATCAAATAGAATTAAGGTGAGTTAAAATCACAAATTTAAGGGCCTAAAAAGCATGTTTTCACATTTAAGCACAAATAAAGGAAGAATTGTAAAACCATGCTATTTCATTGAATAAATGTGGGAAAAGGTGATAAAATCCCCCAAATTAAGCACAAGATGAACCACAAAATCGGAGTTTATCACCAAGTAATAACCTTACAAGTAATGGTGATTATCAAGCTAAAGATTCCAAAATGAAGAGTATTTGGAGAAAACACTAGCCTAATTGGCCAGATCAACAGAAAGAAAGCAAACGGTTTTCAGAAAATAAAGAGTCAAATAGGGACATTGTTCATACCTTGTACCATTACAAGAACCCAGCCCAACTATAATAAAGGAGTAAGGAGACTAGATCTACACTATTCCTTGCCCGATGTCACAGAGGTCAATCACAGCGACGATGATCTAGATCAACTTGTTTATATCGATTATCACATCCTAAAATTGCTCTTACATATCTACAATGGAGATCTCAATAAACCCCTAATAAGAGAGAGTAATTACCCACCATTAAAGGTGGAACCACCTCATAAAATGGTTATTGACTCACTACAGTTATAGATATCCTAACACCCTCAGGTATCTTTTGAACTCCAATATACTAAACACTTGCTTTAAACCCTTGCTAACTTAAGCATCGGAGTTCCCTACAAGTATCATCCCCCATCCTCTCTAAAGAGCTTGGATGGTATTGCTTTTCCCGAGGAAATAAAGGAATGTCTCACTCCAAAGGAGTCTAGATCTTACATTTAGAACCAAATCAAATTGGTTCTATGTAAGCCTCAGAATATGGGTGCTGTTATCAGGGACCTGAAAGTCTACACCTTACCATGGCAAACGTCCATCCTAAAGACAGACATACTGCATCAGAATCAGAAGCAGATCAACATAGTGACGACCAAGCAATCGACATACCTCCATGTCCCAATGAAAATAGGAATCAAAGAAACTTAGAAAGACGAAGAATAAACTCAGAAATCCATCAACCTAGAGAATTAGGGGATTAAAGCCCTACAGAACTCATAGGATTGGTTCATAGACACCAAGTCTGACTAGAACAACTCAAGATCTAGTTGGAACAACAACGTGAATCTGAACACGCCCTACAAAGTGGAGTTTGACGATGCAGGGAATTGGAAAAAAAGATGGAAAGATTAGAATCTGACTTCAAAGCTAGAAGATCTCACAGACCGAGAAACTACACCCTTGGAGAGTGAGGATCCATTCATTGAAGAAATTATAAGAACTAAAGTCCCTAGAATCTTTAAAAGTTTGGATATGGACCTATATGATGGGACAACCGATCCTCGTCACCACCTAAGTCGTTTCAAAAGTCAAATGTATTTCATAGACGTCTCTGAAGCGACTCGATGCAAAGCTTTCCCAACTACTTTAAACAAGGTGGCCATAAAGTGGTTCTAGTCTCCCCTTAAGGTTGGTTACTTGCTTCGACGATCTAGCATGAGGCTTTCTCACAAGGTTTTCGATCTAGAAAGATAAAGTCAACTATACCACAAGTCTCTTGGGAGTTAAGCAAGAGGTCGGATAATCTCTGAAGACCTACATGAAAGGTTAAACAAGGTGTGTCTAGAGATTCAAAAGTTACCTTCTAAAGCAATGATCATGGGGCTTGTTAACGGCCACAAAGAAGGTCCATTCTCATAATCCATCTCAAAAAGGCACCCAACCTCCCTATATAAGGTTCAGGGACTTGAAAAATATATCAATATGGAAGAAACTGCACAGTTAAGTAGACCTAGCTCTAGACAAAGTCAGTATCAATCTCAGGAAAAAAAGAAGGAGACCAAGAAAAAAGAATAGCACAACTCGAACAAACCCAGAAGATATCATTCCTATACTCCTCTACGAGTCTCTCTGGTTGATGTCTATAGAGAAATCTTTCACACTGAAAAGATACCACATCCCAGACCCATTAGAAGCAAAAAAAAATGAGAAAATCAGTCAGAGTACTGTGAATATCACAAGATCTATGGTCATTCCACCAATGATTGCTATGATCTGAAAAATATAATTGAAAAGCTGGTCAGAGAAGGTCTGTTGGACAAGTACCTTGTTGGGAGGTCGAACAACAATTGTGAAAGAAAGAAAGATGAAAAAGACAAACACAAGTGAGATCGACCACAACAAACTCCTGAAAGACATATCCACATTATCGCTGGAAGGTTTGTAGGTGGGGAGATAACAAAATTCTCTCGCAAAAGAAAGTTGAAAGAGGTTTACCTGGTCGAACAGGATACTGAAATGCCCGACGTGTCTACGATAGCCTTCACAAAAGAGGATGCTCGGGGTATTGTGCCCGGGCAGGACGACCCAATAGTAATCACAATGATTCTCACTAATACAAACCTCAATAAAACCTTGGTAGATTAGGGAAGCTCGGCTGATATTCTGTTCAAACCAGCTTTCAACAAGTTGGGCCTAAAAGAGAAGGACTTCAGAGCATACCCAGACACACTTTTTGGTATGGGGATTCTCTTACTTGACCTCTAGGGTTCACATCCCTCTACACCACCTTTGGCAAAGTACGAGGGCAAGAACCGTAAGCATGGACTACATCGTGGTGGATGTATCATCCTACAATGTCCTAATAGGTTAGTCAATATTAAATTGACTAGTTGCGGCAGTATCAAACCCTTATCTTTGCATGAGATTTGCTATCCCTGAGGGAATAGCAACCATAAGGGGAGACTAGAAGTTGGTTAGAAGATGCTACAACAAAAGTTTGAATTTACAAAGTTGCACAAAGGAAAAAGAGGTCAATTAGAACTTGGAGGACCCCGAGTTCGTGAAGAATTGAGGCCTCAACCTGAAGAAAAAATAGAAGGGTTACAAATAGGAGAAGAAGCTAAAAAATCTACGAATAACGGGGGCCAACCTAGACCCCAAGTTAAAAACAAGACTTAGTTTAGCTCCTATAAGATAACTCCAGCCTCTTTGCATGGAAAGCTACTGATATGCCTAGTATCCAGACTTGGAAAAGACATGCTTTATCACCCTTAAGGCTAATTATTATTTTTGTGGCCATGCCTTTCAGGATAAAAAATGCTGGGAAAAATATATCAACTACTGATGAAGAAGGTATTCATGTCACACCTTGGTAAACTAATAGAAGTCTACGTAGACGTCATGCTTGTGAAGACCAAGGTTGAAACCACCCTATTATCTGACTTGTCAGAAGTATTCAATACAATAAGACAGCACGAGATGAGGCTAAATTCCACAAAGTGCACCTTCACAATAAAAGCAGAAAAGTTATTGGGATTTATGCTCACCCAAAGAGGCATTGAAGCTAACCCAAACAAGTGTAGGGCAGACGATCTGTATTTTCTATCGGTAAAGAATAAAAGTAATTGCGTTGTAAGTATAGTTTCTAAACCAACAGAAAATCCTTTCGTACAAACGTTTTGGTTGTCACAAGTAACAAACCCCTAAATAAATTGATAACCGAAGTATTTAAACATCGGGTCGTCTTCTCAAGGAACTGCAGGGAGGTATATTCTTATTATTGGTTATGAGTTTTGTAAATTGGGGTTTTGAAAGTGAGGAACAAGTAATTTAAATGACAAATAAATAACTGTAAAATAAACTCTTAGCGAGGTATGAGAATTTGGAATTCCTATCCTAGTTATCCTTATCAGGTGTGATGAGAATTAGATTTTAATCCCACTTAGTTAAGTCAAGTGGACTAATTAGATTGATCCTCAAGTCCTACTCAATCCCTATGGGAAGACTAGCTTTAGAGCGATCTAGATTAATTAGGAATCTGCCAATTTCAACCACTGCTGAGTTTGACAACTCAAGTGTTACCAATTACTTAACCAAAGCCAAAAGAAAAAAATGTAAATTATTAATGTAAATAAAGGAAAGTAATCATAATTCTGAAATACCTCAAATCATATTAAATAGAAAATCAAATCTAAACATGAATGGTTCATAAGCCAAATTGGCAACAAAAGTAATTAAAAGAAAGCATTAAAATATCTGAAAGCAAAGGGAAATATAAAGTAAAGGAATATTGAACCTGATAATGAGTTGGAATACTAAATTGAAATAATAAGAAATCCTAATCCTAAAACCTAAGAGAGAGGAGAGAACCTCTGCCTCTGAAAACTACATCTAAACTATGAAAATTGAATAATTGGAGCTCTCTCTCTGAATGGATGCATTTTCCCACTTCATAACCTCTAATCTGTGCCTTCTGGACTTGGATCTGGGCCAAAAAGGGCTTCAGAAATTGCTGGGGGCATTTTCTGTAATTTCTGGTGCGTGGCGTCTGTCACGCATCCGCGTGGGTCACGCGGTTGCGTCACCTGGAGTTTTCCTTGTCACGCGTTCGCCTCAGTCATGCGTCCGCGTCATCTGTGTTCTGCTCATGGCACGCGTCCGCGTCAGTCGTGCGTTCGCGTCACTGTCTTTTCGCGCTAGGCATGCGGCCATGTCGTCCATGCGTTCGCGTCGCTGCCAGTTTCTTCAAAAACTCCATTTTGTGCTTTCCTTTTCATTTTTGTATGTTTCCTTTCCATCCTTTAAGTCATTTCTGCCTTAGGAGATCTGAAACTACTCAACACACAAATCACGGCATCGAATGGTAATAAAGGGTGATTAAAATAATTAATTTTTAAAGCATAGGAAACATGTATTTCACATATATCACATAATAAGGAAGGAAAAGTAAAACCATGAAATTTACATGAATAAGTGAGTGAAGGATTAAATAAATCTCTTGAATTGAGCACAATATATATCATAAAATATGGGTTTATCAACCTCCCCACACTTAAACAATAGCATGTCCTCATGTTAAGCTCGAGAGAAGCTATAACGGAGTGAAGAGGAATGGTAAAATGTATGAAATGCAATCTTATCTATATGAATGCAACTACATGCAAAATGTTTCTACCTACTTGGTTAAAAGTAAATAAGTCCTCCAAGACAAATATGAATCAGATTTCACTAATTCAAATTATACAATAAAAGACAAGTAAACTTGTAAGAAGATAGCTCATTAAAGCAGGGAACATAGAATTAAGCACTGAACCCTTACTGGTATATCACTCTAACTCTCAAGTGTCTAAGGTTAATCACTCTACTCTTCTCTAGTCATGTTTTCTAAACTTTGTTCTTCATCTAACCAATCAACAAAAATTTAATGTACCAATGCAAACATCATGAGGTCTTTTCAAGGTTGTAATGGGGCTAAGGTAAGGGTGAGGGTATATATATGGCTAAGTGAGCTATAAATTGAATCTTTAATTAACCTAAACTTTCACCTAACATACATATACTCTATATAATTCTAATTCATGCCTAGCTACCCAAAATTCCCACTTTTGCATCACATACTCATGTATCAACTTTTCTTTTTTTAATTTATCACATGTGCATTGATCTTTCATTAACTTAACATTGGGGTAATTTTGTCCCCTTATTTATTTACTTATTTATTGAATAATTTTTTCTCTTTTTTTTATTATTATTTTTTTATTTTATTATATTTTATTTATTTATTTATTTATTTTTAAATAGAAAAATAAACATAACTTATGAATGCACATGGATTTTTGATTTTTCTAGTCTCACATGAGTAGGTACCCAAATTCTCAATATTTTATCAAAGTAAAAACATAACACATTCCCTTATTAACCCATGTTCCCACAGTTTGGGGAAACTTAATTGTTACACAATCCCTATCTTAAGCTAACCAAAGATTCAATTGGGATATTTAATTATTTTTCTACTTAAGGCTAGTGATGTGGTAAAATATAGAATAAATGGGGGTTTACAAGGCTCAAAGTGGCTGACAAGGATGATTTAAAGGGTAGGCTTATTTAGGATAAGTGAACTAAACAAGTAATGGCCTCAATCATATGCAAGCATGTAAATACACTAAATATTGGATATATAGAATGGAACAAAGCAAAGATTGCAATCATAGAGAAGAAAACACACAAGAATAAAAATTTATGGTTAAATAATGTAACCATATAAATAAGCTCAAAATCTCACAGGTTGTGTGTTCTTAGCTTTTTAAACTATGTTCCAAATACAACTTCAAATAAGTTTTAATAGAAAAGTTTTTAATTTAAATTAGTGAAATACTATAAAAATTTCTTGAAAAAGAAAATATTACTTCAACCAAGTGGTAACTAAAAGCATAAAATCAAACAAACATGTAATTAAATATGCAAATACATCAATTAACAAAGAAAATAAAATATTGGTGTTGAGAAGAAAATACTAACCCATGGAGATCGGTATCAACCTCCCCACACTTAAAGATTGCATCGTCCTCGGTGCATGCTAAGATGTACAAGTGGACGGGTTGTTCCAACTGACGCTATTCTCCAAAGATTGTGCAGATGGACTTGTCCGTCTCTCTATGTAAACGTCTTCCGGTTCCCTTTTGGGTGGCCATCCTGAAAAAAAAAGGGAAGAAAAGTAACCCAGAAGTAAAGATAAGAAAATAAATGAAGTATGGGTGGGTTAAAGCCAATTGATAAGGGTCTCATTTACATGGAAGCTTCAACATGTACGTGAGAAAAGAATAGAAGCACATGGCATACCAATGGTGCAAAATTTGCAACAATGGGGAAGAGAGTGGGGAAGGAGAGATAATATAAATTCATGTCAATGCAAAAGTAATACAGATATAAAAGATTGGTATTGATTTAAATAATATTAACCAATCAGAATAAAACAAGTCACTAAGCACCCAAAATAATTCAAGAGAAGATGCAACAGTTAAATAAGAAAATTTTAACACCAAAGGAAAAATAATGAATTCAGAAAAGAAAATAAAAATATGCACAAAATTAAGATGCAATGAATGAAATATGCAAATAAATTAAGTAAAATAAAAATGAAAGATAAGAAGAATGGGAAGGGAAAGAAGGGAAGAAGAAGTAAGTAAGAAAGGAGGGAGGAAAAATTAGGATTGGGGAAGAAAAGATAATATTTTTGGCAGATTAGGTTAAGCTGTGCGGCGCAAGCGACGCGGACGCATGGGGTACGCGTTCGCACGGATGGCGCTTAGAGGAGTCGACGCGGTCGCGTCGGTCACGCGGACGTATGACTCGTTTTGTGCTACTGGCGCGAGGGCAGCCTCGCGCTCGCCCAACTCTCTGTTCAAAATGCATTATTGCCAAATTCCAGGGTGACGCGGTCGCGTGGTTGACGCGATCGCGTGAATGGCTACACTTCCAAAAGGACGCGGATGCGTGGGTGACGCGTTCGCGTGGTGGGCCTTGTGCTGCTAGCACCATTCCAGCCCCACTCCATCATAACTCTCTGCCATACACCCCTTTTACGTCGATTTGTTGGAGCACGTGTTCGCATGGGTGACGCGGACGTGTGGGATGCTATTTTTCCAAATGACGCGGCCGCGTGGGTCACGCGGACACGTGGGCATGTTTGTGCCTAAAGCGCGCCTTCAGCCACGCTGTCGCGTGACTTTCTGTTTACTTTCTTTTCTTCACAACGCACTGGTGATGCGGAGCGTCAGCGACGCTTTAAGGTTGGTGTAGAGCTCAATTGAATGGGTCTGGGAAGTTGTTTGGACGCCTCAGTGAGATTTCTAAGGCTGAACCACCCGGATGGAATCATGATAATCAACTTGAAGACGGGTGTAGAAACAAGATTTGGGATCCAGGAATATATGAGGATCAATTTTGGGAGCTCAAAGCTTGTGAAGAACTCCATCAAAGCTTGAGGAATTTACTTGATATTGATAGAGCTTATTGGAAGTTCAAGCATTGGTGGAAGTTTCAAGACGAGTTCAAGCACAAGCTGCCATGACAAGGAGCTCACCAAATGTCCAACTTAAGGACTTTAACTAAAAGTGCTAGGTGGGAGACAACCCACCATGGTATGATCGTTCCTTTTTCAATTGTAATTTTATTTAGTTTTGTTTGTTTTTGAATTTTATTTTATTTCATTGAACCTGGAATTACTCATTACATCTACATACTGCATTCTGCATTTTGCACAAAAAAAAACAAGAAGCACGCACGCGACGCGGCAGCGTCGCTGACGCGTCCACGTCACAAGTGCATTAGGAATAAAAGAAAAGTGAACAGAGAGTCACGCGAGAGCGTGGCTGGAGGCGTGCCTTTGGCACAAATTGATCCACGCGATCGCGTCACCGACGCGTCCGCGTCCTGTGGGAAAAATGCCTCCCATGCCTCCGCGTCATCCACGCGAACGCGTGGCTCTATGAAATCGATGTAAATGGGTGTATGGCAGTATGTTGGGCTGGAATGGGGCTGGAACCATGCTAGAAGCACAATCCCCACCACGCGAACGCGTCCCCCACGCGTCCGCGCCATTTAAAAAAAAAAGGCCATTTACGCGATCGCGTCAACCACGCGACCGCGTCACCCTAAAATTTGGCAAAAGAGTTTCGAACAGAGAGTTGCGCGAACGCGAGGCCGCACTCGCGCCAATCGCACAAATCAGGCCACACGATCGCGTGACCCACGCGTCCGCATCACCTGACCTTATCGCGCACCACGCGACTGCGTCACTCACGCGTCCGCGTCACATGCGGCGCACAGCTTACCCAGATCAGCCAAATATCTTATCTTTTCTTCCCCAATCCTAATTTCTTCTATCTTTTCTTCTTTCTTCTTTCTTTCTTACTTTATCTCTTTCACTTCTCATTCTTCTTATCTTTCATTTTATTTTACTTAATTTATTTTCATATTTCATTCATTGCATTTTAATTTTGTGCATATTTATTTTTTCTTTTCTAAATTCATTATTTTTCCTTTGGTGTTGAATTTTCTTATTTCACTGTTGCATCTTCTCTTGAATTATTTTAGGAGCTTAGAGACTTGTTTTATTCTAGTTAGGTAATATTATTTAAATCAATGCCAATCTTTTATACCTGTATTAATTTTGCATTGATATGAATTTACATTACCTCTCCTTACCCACACTCTCCCTCATTGTTGCAAAATTTTGCACCACTGGTATGCCATGTGCTTCTATTATTTTCTCACTTGCATGTTGTAGCTACCATGTAATTGAGACCCTCATTATTTGGCATTAACCAACCCATGTTTTAATTGTTTTTTATCTTTGTTTTGGGTTACTTTTCTTCCCTTTTTCTTTCAGGATGGCCAGCAGGAAGAGAACCGAAAGACGTTTACATGGGAGAGACAAACAAGTTCCTATGCACATTCCTTAATAAGAAAAGCGTCAGTTGAAGCAACCCGTCCACTTGCACATCTTAGCATACACCGAGGACAGTGCAATCTTTAAGTGTGGGGAGGTCGATACCGATCTCCATGGGTTAGTCACTCTTCTATCTCAACACCAATGGTTTATTTTTCTTGTTAGTTGTTGCATTTGCATGTTTGATTGCATGATTATTTGATTTTGTGCATATTTTACCACTTGGTTGAAGTAATATTTTCTTTTTCAGGAAACCTTTTAAGAGCATTTCACTAATTTGAATAAAATTTAATGTTACACTTATTTGAAGAAATATTATACTAGAACATGGTTTAGAGCTCGAACACACAAAACCTGTGAGATTTTTGAGCCTATTTGAATTGGTTGCATTTTACCAACCAATATTTTATTTTTGGTGTGTGTTTTTCTCTCTAAAATTGTGATCCTTGTCTTGCTTAATTCTATATTTCCATAGTTTGATGTATGCATACACTTACATGATTGAGGCCTTTGTTTCACTGAGCTTACATACCCATATGGCCTTACCCTTTCATTATTCTTTGCAAACCAATGTTGAGCCTATTATACCCCTTTGTTCTTTACTTTAGCACATCATTAACTCTAAGCGAAAGACAATAATGCCTTTAATTTGAATCCTTGGTTAGCTTAGACTAGTGAGAGTGCTTATGATTTAAGTATGGAGAAGTTGAATTTGGAAACATTTGGTTTGAGAATTGAGTATGTTAGAATTTTCTGAAAATATAAAAGAAATGTTTAGGACATGATTCATGCATCCAATAATTTAATCATATGCATTAAGAAAAATAAAAGAAAATATATATATATATATATAAGAAGAAGAAGAGAAGTGAGAAAAAGAAAAAAAAAAGTAATTAAACAAAAAGGGGACAAAAGGCCCCAAAGTAAGTGGTGAAAGCAATGCATATGTACTGTACTTGAAATTAGAATGCATGAATATGTGAAAAACATGGTTAATGGATAGTTAGATGTGGTATTATGATTACATGGATTGTCTAAAGTTAGGTGGAAAGTTTAAGTTAATTAAGGATTCAGATTTTAGTCCACTTGGCCAAATACAATCCTACCTTGACCCTAACCCCATTACAACCCTTAAAAGACCTCTTGATATGTGTATCTGTGCATTAAATTTATGTTGATTGTTAGATGAAGAGCAAGCCTTAGAAAGCAAGGTTAGTGGAGAATTGAGAGAATCGAACCTAAAACACTTGAGTGATTAGAGTGCATACACTTCCAATGAGGGTTCGATGCTCGATTCTTTGTTCCCGGCTTTCATGAGCTATTTTCTTCTTGCAAGTTTACTTGTACTTCATTTTTGTGATTTGAATTAGTGAAATCCAGTTCATATTTGTTCTTAAAAGATTTATTTACTTTTAACCAAGTAGGTAGAAATATTTTGCATGTAGTTACATTCATATAGATAGGATTGCATTTCATACATTTTACCATTCCCCTTCACTCTTTTAGTTCTCTTAAGCTTAGCATGAGGACATGCTAATGTTTAAGTGTGGGGAGGTTGATAAACCACTATTTCATGGTTTATCTTGTGCTCAATTGAGTGGTTTTTATCAATCTTTACCCACTTATTCATACTATTTGCATGTTTTATATTTTCCTTCCCGGTTTTGTGCTATGATTGAAAACATGCTCCTTTGACCTTAATTTCATTAATATTAATTCTCCCTTTATACCATTCGATGCCGTGATATGTGTGTTAAGTGTTTTCATAGATTACAGGGCAAGAATGACTTAGAGGATGGAAAGGAAGCATGCAAAAGTGGAAGGAATACAAGAAGTTGAAGGAATTGCAAAGCTGTCAGCCTGACCCTCTCGCACTAAAACGGTCATAACTTGAGCTTCAGAGATCCAAACGACTCGGTTCTAGTTGCGTTGGAAAGCTAACGTCCGGGGCTTCGATTTGATATATACTATGTCATAGTTTCCCTGACACTAGGCGACACGAGTGCGTGCTCCACGCGGATGCGTTGTAGTGACAAAAATCAGCGTGACAGATTTCTTCTCCAGCGATTTCTGGGCTGTTTTCGACCCAGTTTTCGGCCTAGAAAACATAGATTAGAGGCTATAAAGTGGGAAAATCCATTCATTCATAATCATCAGCTCATAATTTACAATTTTAGGTTTTTAGATGTAGTTTTTAGAGAGAGATGTTCTCTCCTCTCTCTTAGGATTAGGATTTAGGATTTAGGATTTTTATTATGTTTAAGCTATGATCTCTTCATTCCAGATTCTATGTTCCTTCAATATTTAAATTCTACTTTTATTTACTCTAATACTTTTATTTGTGTTTGATTTATGTTGCCCAATTAACTTATGAACCTTTCCATGTTAAAGTTGAATTTATGTTTAGACGTAATTTGATGTGTTTCAGATTTATGAATGCTTTTAATTTAATTTAGAATTTTCCCTTTTGGCTTTGGTTGAGTTATTGGAGACACTTGAGTTATCAAACTCATTGTTGATTGAAAATTAGAATTCTTCAAGAATTAATTCGAGTTCCACTAACTCTAGCCTTTCCCAAGGAAAGAGTAGGACCTGAGGAATCAAAATTAATTCATCCACTTAACTTACCTTCATAGTTAGAGGTTAACAAAGTGGGAGAAAAATCCAATTCTCATCACAATTGATAAGGATAACTAGGATAGGACTTCCAGTTCTTATACCTTGCCAAGAGATTTTATTATTGTTAATTTATTTTAGTTGTCATTTAAATTACCTGTCCCTTATTTCAAAAACCCCCAATTTACAAAACTCATAACGAATAATAAGAACATACTTCCCTGCAATTTCTTGAGAAGACGACCCAAGGTTTAAATACTTCGGTTATCAATTTTAAAGAGGTTTGTTACTTGTGACAACCAAAACGTTTGTAAGAAAGAACTTTTGTTGGTTTAGAAGCTATACTTGCAACGGGAATTTATTCTGAATTCTAGATCACGCAAAAGTTCTCTCTTCAAAGGGGCTTGTTGGTAGTTACAAGGCTGTCCACCATATCTATTAGCTTGGTTTGCATTGTATAATGGTCTTTGTCCATGATATCTTGGAGGGTGTTGCTGCCTAAAGGGTTGATCAAATCCTCTTGGCTCCATCCGTCTATGATTGTTTAGATCTTGATGCATATTCCTGCTATAACTCCCGTTCCCTTAAACAATATTAGAACCAAACTCAAAGTGAGAGGGTGAGAATTCATAGTAGCTAAAAGAGGTAAAAAGGAAAACAAAAAACAATTAAACAAATAAATGAAAAATATTTACAATAACCAATAATAAGGCACACGTTCGCAATTCTCCGACAACGGCACCATTTTGACAATCGGTATTTTCTATTGATGCACGGAAAACTTGTCTCATAATAAATTTCCTTCGGCAAGTGTACCAAATTTGTTGTCAAGTAAAAACTCACAATAGAGTGAGGACGAATCCCACAGGGATTGATTGATCAAGCAACTTTAATTAGAGGAATATTCTAGTTGAGTGAATCAGAATTTGAGTTGAGAATTGCAGAAGATTAAATGGCGGGAAAGTAAATAACAGAAAAGTAAATGCTAGAAATAAAGAGCTAAATGTAGATGACGAAAAGTAAATTGCAGAATCTTAAATGGGAATGGGGTAATTGCTCATAAAAGTAAATGACAGAAATTAAAGAGAATGGGTAAGATCAGAAATGGGGAGTTCATTGGGCTCAGGAGATGTTGCATTCTCCAGATCAATTTCATTTTCATCTCTTCCTCAATCAATGCACTCATTGATCTCCTTGGAAATCTTAAGTGATCGAATTACAATTCCTTGTAATTCAATCTCTCAAATCTTGATCAATAGCCAATTCCTTGGTTAATTGCTCATGAGAAGAGATGAAGTATGGTCACTGATTATACCACATGCATTTCCCAAATCAAGTGTTGAGAGGATTATAGTCACATATCCATCCAAACCCAATTTGGTCCAGCATGAGAAAGCATTTCTAGCATGATCTCTTCATTCCTCTTTCAAGGTTCAGAAGAGATCCAAGTTTGAATAGCTTCTTTTCCAAGATAACTACCCAATTGGATGAAGATCGAAAGCTTTCAAGTAAAATCAAGAGAAAAGATAGAAGAAGAATAATGAAAACTAGTATTGATCCATCAAATTACAACAGAACTCCCTAACCCAATGAAAGGGGTTTAGTTGTTCATGGCTTTGGAAAATGAAAACAAAGATGGAGAATACATGATGAAACTAGAAGTGCAGAGAAAGTAAAATACAGAGAGTAGTTCTATGCCAAGAGGCTCCCTATCATTTCCAACTCCCCCTTTTTAATTCAAAGCTACTCCTATATATACTACTCTTATGATCTTCTAGTTGGCTCTTCAAGTCTTGGGTATGGGCCTTTGGATATTGAGTTTGAAGCAGTTATCTTCTTCATTGGGCTTAGTTTTACTTGCAGAGAGAAAGTGTGAAGTGAGCAGACACTTTAGCTTAGGACGTTAGTGGTGTTAACGTTTAAGTGGAAATGTGGGTTCGAGAACGTTAGTGACAATCACCTTTTTCACTAACGTTCCTCACCAAAGTAAGAGCCACGTTAACTCCAACGTTAGTGGCACAAACGTTGCTACTAACGTTACCTCTTTGTCCTTCGCACACGTTGTTGGGACTTACCTTTCCCAATAACATTGAGAAGTCTCTCCCTTTCCTACGTTAGAGTCCACGTTAACTTAGTTAACGTGGCTCTTTTAACGTAGGCTTGCCAACCTTCGAGAACGTTAGTGACACTTACCTTTGTCACTAACGTTCCAATGTGCCCCTATTTCTCACGTTAGAGTCCACGTTAACTAGGTTAACGTGGCTTCTAACGTGGCCATGCTAGCCATCTCCACGTTAGTGACAAAGTTGAGTGTCACTAACGTTGGCTCATATCCACGTTAGCTTCCACGTTAACTAAGTTAACGTGGGAGTTAACGTGGCTCTTAGTGGCTTGTGTGGGTTCATTCCAACGTTATTGACAATGTTAGGTGTCACTAACGTTGGCGATCACATTCTTGCTTCACGTTAACTAAGTTAACGTGGGAGTTAACGTGGTTTATGGAGGCTTGGCCAACGTTAGTGACAAAGGTGAATGTCACTAACGTTGGCTTCTCTCTTGCTTCTTAACGTTAGAGCCCACGTTAACTAAGTTAACGTGGCTCTTAAAGTGGCCACTTTTGAGCTTGGTCCAACGTTAGTGACAAAGGTAAGTGTCACTAACATTGGCTCCATTTCCTTTCCTCCACGTTAGAGTTCACGTTAACTTAGTTAACGTGACTCTTAACATGGGCAATGATGGCTTCGAGAGCGTTATTGGTGATTACTTTTCTCATTAACTTTGCAAGTTACTCCCATTCCACGTTAGGAGTTACGTTAATTAGATTAACGTGGTTCTTCCTTGCTTCCTTTGTCCTGAAATCAAGCAATAGAGTGCATCAAAGTTCTAGTCCAAGTCATGGGAAGTACAACATCCAATTTGTCATTAAATTCATGCAAAATCCTCATGAAATCATGTAAAGTGCACAATGTATGCTTGAATCAAGATGTAATTGAATATCTACCCAAAACTAGCTTATTTTCTAAGGTAATGTATGAAACTACCCTAAAAACAGTAAAGAAAAGGTCAGTGAAACTGGCCAAAATGCCCTGGCATCACAACACCAAACTTAAAGCTTGCTTGTCCCTAAGCAAGTACTGGAACAAGAGAATGATGAATGGAATGCCAAGAGAAATGAGTCATTCTTGTGGAGGTCATGTCCCTGGTTTTATGGTGGTTTCATGCATAGCAACTTAGATTCATTCCTTTACTGGCTTTCAGACCTTTATCATGTCCTAGAATACTCACTGTGATTGCATCCCATGAGACTTTTATTCATTGATCCTTTTGTTGTTATTTCAGGGCTTATTTGTGTTCTTTGGCTAAGTGCTCTGTAAGGGGGCGACTCTTTAAGATAAGCTTTCAGCCAACACTTCCGAACCAGTTGGTTCAAGGTGCTAGGTGTTAAGACACCCCTAAAGACTTACTCCCTCAAGTCTCTTTCCCCCATACATACACACCACAGGCATATAGTTTATTTATTTTCTTTTCTTGAGACCTTGGTGTCCAGTACCTCTTTGGGTTACTAAATGCTCTGTGGTGAAGGTTACTCTTGATAGTGGACTTTCAGCTGATAATCCCGAGTTAGTTAACCTAAGTTACTAAGTGATAAGGCACCCCTAAGAGCTTATTCATCCAAGTAGATCCCTCACACAGGAGCACCACAGACACATGCCTCAAGATTAAAACCATTGGTGCCTAGCCTTATTGCTTACTCTTTTTCTTTTATTTTTCAACCTTTATTGTTCTTTCCCTTTTTCTTATTAGGATCTTCTTATTTAGCTAGTCTCATGGGGTGTGTCTCAAGCATAGTATTCATGACAGATAGTTGTCCTCCCACCTGGTGGTTGAACCAACTTAACTATCTTATGACTGTACCATAAACTCATGAACTTACTCCATAGTGTGAACTCCTCTCTGGTCTTTTGTAAAAACTCATTCTCTTTTTCATTTGATTTAAAGGGACAAGCATACAAGTAAGCAAAGTAAGGATGCAATGACATAAAGACTAGCAAACATAGACCTATTCAACAAAAAAAAAAAACTTTAAAAGACCGAATTTAAAAAGGTTCAGACTATTATGGAAGCATGTTCTATTTCATACAAGATCTTCCTTATTGAAAACATAGAAAGAGATGGATCAAAGAAGGAACTCCACCACCTTTCACTCATGTGGATGCCTATGCTCTCCTCCTTGCTTGTCCTCCTTGTGTCCCTCTTGAGTGCTCGTACTCCCTTTGCTTTTTCCAATCAACTTCTTCCAAAAATCACCATCTTCCATCTTCTTCTTTAGTGTTTCCTTCTGTTGTTTCACCTTCCTCTCTTCTTGTTCTACCAAGTCTCCTTGGACCTCATCATATGTAGGGATAGCATAATGTAGATGATGCATATGACTAGACATGTAGTTCAACTTGGCTTGAGTGTTTACGTTGAACTCCTCCCTATGTAGTTGTCGTCCTTCATTAAGTACAGTAAACTCATTGAATGTTTTCATCTGAGCTATTTGCCGCTGATTGAGTTCTTGCAAGTGCTTATCTTGACGTTCTTGCCTCTCAGTAACTTGGTGGATGGCTTGAGTGAGCTGGGAGTATTGCTCCTGTTGCTGCTCCATTTGTTGTTTCTGCCACTCTTCTTGTTGTCTCATCCAGTTGGACTGAAGGTTTAGTATTTGCTCTTGTCCTTCCATATGTCTCATCCCCAAATCTTCAATGGCTTTTAGAAGGTGATTCATATTCAAGTCGGCTGGGTAAGGATGCTCTTCTTGTTGATATTCTTCCTGATGAGACTCCTCTTGGTGAGCTCCTTCTTTTGCTTTTAGTTTCCCTATTTGTGGCCTTCTTTGTTGCTGAGCAGGTGTAGTATAGACCAGATGCTAGATTGTCATTAGCCTCCCTGGGTTCACCCAGTCTGGATTGCTATCCTCAAAGACCACCTTGGCCTTTGTGCACAATCTGCGAATGGTGCTGGGGTACCAAAGTCTGGCACCTGATTCAAGCTTCTCAGCCGAATCTTGAATTCCTTCAGCTATCAGTTCATGCACATTGATTTCTCCACCTTGTACTAGGCAATGTACCATAGTTGCTCGATTAATATTGACCTCTGAATTATTTGCAGCTGGGAAGATAGACCTCCTCACGAGTTCAAACCACCCCTTGGCTTCCGGGCTAAGGTCTCCCCTCTTGATGAACCAGGGTCTCCCATCTCCATACCTTTCCCAATCAGCTGCTATAACACAGATGTCAGTCACGATTTCTATGAGCTCATCATTGTCAGGGCTCTTACTTATCCTTGCATGATAACTGGGCTCATCAAAATGTGGTGATTTTAGGTGAAGAGTTCTTGTTATAGCATTTGGGTTGAAGTCCACCTCCTTTCCTCTTACATAGCTTTTGAAGGTTGGGGCCCTGGTTTTGTCTTCCCTAACCATATTTGCGTAGAACTCTTTGATGAGGTTTACATTGATCTTCCCCTCTGGATTAGTGAGCCTTTGCCACCCTCTTTTTTCAATTTTCTCCCGAATCTGTGGGCATTCGTCTTCATTGATTTGGAAGGTTAACTCGGGCAGTATCTTTTTGAGCTTTATCTGCTCAAATTCTCGTTCATGGAAGGCAGTTTTGAATTTCTTCTCATCGAAAGGAATGCTCTCCATTGGTTCCTTCCTTTTTTGCCTCTTGGAGCTTGATGATGCCATGAATTTGAGTTGCTGTGTGAGGGGGTTGGAAGGTAAGGATAGATGAAGAATTTGGTTGGTTAGGATGAGGTGTGATGAAGAGGTTTTGGACGCCGAAAGTGTGAAGTGTGGAGAGTGGGAATTTGAGTGTGAGGGGTAAGTATGCACTAGGACTCACTTATATAGGGAGATTGTGAGTGAATGGAGGGTGTGGATTGATGGAATGGTTGCTTGATGGACGGTTGGGGTTGTGCATGGAGAAAGGACAAGGATCATCACTTTATGAGGGTTATTGGTTCGGTCTTCAAGAGTCTCCTTTCTTCAATGTTGCATGGCAACATTTTCCAATGCATTCCTTCTTGAGACAAGTGTGTAGTCCCTCTTTTTGTGGTGTTCGAACCTTCTTCATTTAATTGTCCAATCAATCCCCTTCAATGCTCCTTTCCTTTTCCCTATAAAAATAAAATAAGAAAAATCAATATCATAAAAAGTTTTTAAACTTTTTGGCTAGAATAATGAAGAAAAAGAATTAGATTGTTTATTCATGAACACCAACTGACTAACTAACTGTGTATCCTTATATGCACATTGGTGGCACCCTAGGGTAACACCAAACTTAGTTTGGAGCACTGTGATGAAAAGTTCTGTTCAAAGCTCCAAGACTAGCATGCTCTCAGTTGCATTCATGCTTTCTTGGCATGCTTTGAACACCAAACTTGTTCTTCACTATATACTGCCTATTAAGGATTTCACCAAGTGTTTGTCAAGTCTGGGTTGGAATTCATGAATATTGACTTATTCACTATTTTCTAAAAGCATATAAAACATGGGTTGCCTCCCATGAAGCACTTCTTTAGCGTCACTAGCTTGACGTTTCTCCCTCATCAGGGTGGTTGGTAATGCTTAAAGTCCTCCCCTCTTGCTGTAGACTTATATCCATTGGTTGTATCAATGATCTCTACATGTTCCAAGGAGAGAACTCTGTTGATAGTGAAGACCTTAGGTAACTGAGATGGTACAGTGGGGAGATTAGGGGGGATATCTGGGAAGTAAGCTGAGATCACTTTATCCCCTGGAGAGAAGTCTTCCGTAAGAATCTTCTTGTTCCTCCACCTCCTTGGTACCTTCTTCTTTGTTCCCTTTGATGTTGCCTTACTCTTTGTGACCTCTTCTTCTAAGGGAATTTTGTTGTTGTCTTCACATGTCTCTGGTGGTTTAGGTTCCCCCAGTTTTTCCTTGAGTTGTGACAACTGCTTATTTCCTTGTTCATCAACCAAGGGCTTTTCCAGATGGGTTGGTTGTGCTTCAGTACTTGCTTCCTCTGTCAGCATCTCATTATGATCTTTTCTTGGTTCTTTGTTCTCTTGGTCTGCTTCTTGTGAGAATTTGAATACATTAAAGCTGAGTCGTTCATCATGGATCCTCAATATTAGCTCCCCTCGCTCCACATCTATGAGTGCTCTGGCTGTAGCTAAGAATGGTCTTCCCAATATGATTGGGTGAGTATGACTCTCTTCCATGTCCAGGATGACAAAGTCTGTGGGAAGAAAGTATTTCCCAACCTTTACCAACACATTTTCCACCACTCCTATTGCTTGTTTTTGAGTTTTGTTTGCCAGCCTGATGACTACATCTGTGGGCATTATCTCATTGATCTTCAGCCTCTTCACCAGGGATAAGGGCATTAAGTTGATGCTTGCTCCCAAATCGCAAAGTGCTTTATCAAACATTGTTTCTCCTATGGCACAGGGAACATGAAAACTCCCTGGATCTTTTCTTTTTGTAGGCAACTGTGGTTGAATGAGGGCACTGCACTCCTTGTTCATCACTATAGTTTGGCCTCCCTTGAGTGAGCTTTTCCTGGGAAGCAGCTCCTTCATATACTTGATGTATGCAGGCATTTATTGAATAGTCTTGATGAAAGGTATGTTGACATGCAGAGATGCAAACAAATCTAGAAACCTTGAGTATATTCTCTTCTCCACAGCACCATTGAGCAGTTGGGGAAACGGTGCATATAGTCTCAGCAGCTCCTGTTGTGAGATTTCTGGTTATTGGTAATCTTTTTCCTCCTTCTCTGCTGAGGTGTCTCCAGGTTGTTCTGCCGACTCGTTTGGCTTGTCCTCAGTCTCCTTATCACTTATAGTGACCATCTTGCAATCTTCCCATCTTACTTTCTTTGTTTCACCTCTCGGATTCTTCTCTGTGTCACTTGGAAATCCATCTGTGGGTTTGGGAATCTGCTCAGAGAGATACCCCACTTGAGATTCCAACCTCTTGATTGTATCTCCTTGGTTCTTAAAATTTGCTCGCACTTCCTCCTTGAATGCCTTATTGTCTTGAATCTCTTTGCCTATGCTTTCAAGTAGATTCTCAATCCTTGAGAGTCTGTCATCAAATGATGGTAGATTGGGATTAGAGGTAGAAGGATGAGGTAAGTTATTTTGGTTTTGATATGAATGTGGAGAGGTGTTGTTATGGGGGTGTTGATATGGTCTAGATGTAAAATGTTGATGGGCTGCATTGTTGGGATTTGGGCGTCTTTGATCAAGGCCTTGGTCTTGTTGATTTTCCCACCCAAAGTTTGGGTGATTCCTCCAGCCAGGGTTGTAGGTCTTGGAGTATAGATCATGGTTTTGCCTAGGTGAATTCCCAATGTAGTTGACTTTCTCCTGACTTCCCTCTGCTTCTTCATTCACTCCTTCTTGGGTTGTTGATGAAGTGGTGATTGCTGCTACTTGGTTCCTCTCCATCTTCTTGGTTAGGTCAGCCAGCTGCTTGGCAATGAGCTTGTTCTGAGCCAGCAGAGCATCTACATTGTTTAGCTCCATCATTCCTCTAGTGTTCCCTCTTTCGGAAGCATAGAAGTAGTCATTCTCTGCTACAGTTTCAATGACATCTATGGCTTCCTCAATGGTCTTCTTCTTGTTCAAAGATCCTCCGGATGAATGGTCTACGGCCTTCTTTGACTCATAAGAGAGCCCTTCATAGAAAATGTGCAGCTGCACCCATTCATTGAACATATCTGGTGGGCACCTCCTTGTTAGGTCTTTAAACCTCTCCCATGCTTCATACAGAGTCTCACCATCTTGTTGCCTGAAAGTTTGGACCTCAGCTCTCAGCCTATTGATTTGTTGAGGGGGGGTAAAATCTTGCTAAGAATTTGTTCACCACATCTTCCCAAGTTGTCAAGCTCTCCTTTGGAAAAGACTCCAGCCACTTGGCTGCCTTATCCTTGAGTGAGAATGGAAATAAGAGCAGTCTATAGGCGTCAGGATGAACACCATTAGACTTCACTGTGTCACATATTCTCAGGAAGGTGGTTAGATGTTGATTGGGGTCTTCTTGGACACCTCCTCTGAATGAACAGTTGTTCTGAACAAGGGTGATGAGCTGTGGTTTTAGTTCAAAATTGTTGGCATGGATGGTTGGCTTTTGAATACTACTTCCACATTTTCCTAGGTTTGGATTGATGTAATAGCCTAAAACTCTTCTATCCTCCCCAGCATGATTTGCTCGACCTCCTCCGCCATGGTTGTGAGCCTCTTCCTCACGATGGTCTTCCATGTTTTCTTCCATGTTTGGTTCAAAGTATTCCTCCTCTTCCTCAGCTCCAACTACTCTTTTTCCTCTTGCTTCCTTCCTTAATCTAAAGAAGGTTCTCTCAGGTTCAGAATCAAAGGAAGTTGAAGCCCCGCTTCTTCTCCCTGTCATACAACCAACAAAGCACAAGCAAGGAAAATAGATGTAGAAAGTATTTCTGTTAGAATTACTGTTAGTGTGAGTGATGCAATTTATCAAACAGTTAGTGGGTTAGTGATATGAATTGTAAATAACAAAAAGAAACGAAAAAGTAGGGGGAAGGGAAGAAATTAACTAAAACTGAAAGTAAATTACTCAAACAGAAAATTAAATCAAACAAAACAAAAATGCTCAATCTAGTTATCCTCCAATTTAATCATTGTTGATGCACAATCAATCCCCGGCAACGGCGCCATAAACTTGATGCACGGAAAACTTGTCTCATAACAAATTTCCTTCGGCAAGTGTACCAAATTTGTCGTCAAGTAAAAACTCACAATAGAGTGAGGTCGAATCCCACAGGGATTGATTGATCAAGCAACTTTAATTAGAAGAATGTTCTAGTTGAGCGAATCAGAATTTGAGTTGAGAATTACAGAAGATTAAATGGCGGGAAAGTAAATAACAGAAAAGTAAATGCTAGAAATAAAGAGCTGAATGTAGATGACGAAAAGTAAATTGCAGAATCTTAAATGGGAATGGGGTAATTGCTCATAAAAGTACATGACAGAAATTAAAGAGAATGGGTAAGATCAGAAATGGGGAGTTCATTGGGCTCAGGAGATGTTGCATTCTCCGGATCAATTTCATTTTCATCTCTTCCTCAATCAATGCACTCATTGATCTCCTTGGCAATCTTAAGTGATCGAATTACAATTCCTTGTAATTCAATCTCTCAAATCTTGATCAATAGCCAATTCCTTGGTCAATTGCTCATGAGAAGAGATGAAGTATGGTCACTGATTATACCACATGCATTTCCCAAATCAAGTGTTGAGAGGATTATAGTCACATATCCATCCAAACCCAATTTGGTCCAGCATGAGAAAGCATTTCTAGCATGATCTCTTCATTCCTCTTTCAAGGTTCAGAAGAGATCCAAGTTTGAATAGATTCTTTTCCAAGATAACTACCCAATTGGATGAAGATCGAAAGCTTTCAAGTAAAATCAAGAGAAAAGATAGAAGAATAATAATGAAAACTAGTATTGATCCATCAAATTACAACAGAGCTCCCTAACCCAATGAAAGGGGTTTAGTTGTTCATGGCTCTGGAAAATGAAAACAAAGATGGAGAATACATGATGAAACTAGAAGTGCAGAGAAAGTAAAATACAGAGAGTAGTTCTATGCCAAGAGGCTCCCTATCATTTCCAACTCCCCCTTTTTAATTCAAAGCTACTCCTATATATACTACTCTTATGATCTTCTAGTTGGCTCTTCAAGTCTTGGGTATGGGCCTTTGGATCTTGAGTTTGAAGCAGTTATCTTCTTCATTGGGCTTAGTTTTACTTGCAGAGAGAAAGTGTGAAGTGAGCAGAGACTTTAGCTCAGGACATTAGTGGTGTTAACGTTTAAGTGGAAATGTGGGTTCGAGAACGTTAGTGACAATCACCTTTTTCACTAACGTTCCTCACCAAAGTAAGAGCCACGTTAACTCCAACGTTAGTGGCACAAACATTGCTACTAACGTTGCCTCTTTGTCCTTCGCACACATTGTTGGGACTTACCTTTCCCAATAACATTGAGAAGTCTCCCCCTTTCCTACGTTAGAGTCCACGTTAACTTAGTTAACATGGCTCTTTTAACGTAGGCTTGCCAACCTTCGAGAACGTTAGTGACACTTACCTTTGTCACTAACGTTCCAATATGCCCCTATTTCTCACGTTAGAGTCCACGTTAACTAGGTTAACGTGGCTTCTAATGTGGCCATGCTAGCCATCTCCAACGTTAGTGACAAAGTTGAGTGTCACTAACGTTGGCTCATATCCACGTTAGCTTCCACGTTAACTAAGTTAACGTGGGAGTTAACGTGGCTCTTAGTGGCTTGTGTGGGTTCATTCCAACGTTAGTGATAATGTTAGGTGTCACTAACGTTGGCGATCACATTCTTGCTTCACGTTAACTAAGTTAACGTGGGAGTTAACGTGGCTTATGGAGGCTTGGCCAACGTTAGTGACAAAGGTGAATGTCACTAACGTTGGCTTCTCTCTTGCTTCTTAACGTTAGAGCCCACGTTAACTAAGTTAACGTGGCTCTTAACGTGGCCACTTATGAGCTTGGTCCAACGTTAGTGACAAAGGTAAGTGTCACTAACGTTGGCTTCATTTCCTTTCCTCCACGTTAGAGTTCATGTTAACTTAGTTAACGTGACTCTTAACGTGGGCAATGATGGCTTCGAGAGTGTTATTGGCGATTACTTTTCTCATTAACTTTGCAAGTTACTCCCATTCCACGTTAGGAGTTACGTTAATTAGATTAACGTGGCTGCTAACATGGTTCTTCCTTGCTTCCTTTGTCCTGAAATCAAGCAATAGAGTGCATCAAAGTTCTAGTCCAAGTCTTGGGAAGTACAACATCCAATTTGTCATTAAATTCATGCAAAATCCTCATGAAATCATGTAAAGTGCACAATGTATGCTTGAATCAAGATGTAAGTGAATATCTACCCAAAACTAGCTTATTTTCTAAGGAATGCATGAAACTACCCTAAAAATAGTAAAGAAAAGGTCAGTGAAAATGGCCAAAATGCCCTGGCATCATCTATCGGTAAAGAATAAAAGTAATCGCGTTGTAAGTATAGTTTCTAAACCAACAGAAAATCCTTTCGTACAAACGTTTTAGTTGTCACAAGTAACAAACCCCTAAATAAATTGATAACCGAAGTATTTAAACCTCGGGTCGTCTTCTCAAGGAACTGCAAGGAGGTATGTTCTTATTATTGGTTATGAGTTTTGTAAATTGGGGTTTTGAAAGTGAGGAACAAGTAATTTAAATGACAAATAAAATAAATAAATAACTGTAAAATAAACTCTTAGCGAGGTATGAGAATTTGGAATTCCTATCCTAGTTATTCTTATCAGGTGTGATGAGAATTGGATTTTAATCCCACTTAGTTAAGTCAAGTGGACTAATTAGATTGATCTTCAAGTCCTAGTCAATCCCTATGGGAAGACTAGCTTTAGAGCGATCTAGATTAATTAGGAATCTGCCAATTTCAACCACTGCTGAGTTTGACAATTCAAGTGTTACCAATTACTTAACCAAAGCCAAAAGGAAAAAATGTAAATTATTAATGTAAATAAAGGAAAGCAATCATAATTCTGAAATACCTCAAATCATATTAAATAGAAAATCAAATCTAAACATGAATGGTTCATAACCCAAATTGGCAACAAAAGTAATTAAAAGAAAGCATTAAAATATCTGAAAGCAAAGGGAAATATAAAGTAAATGAATATTGAACCTGATAATGATTTGGAATACTAAATTGAAATAATAAGAAATCCTAATCCTAAAACCTAAGAGAGAGGAGAAAACCTCTCCCTCTGAAAACTACATCTAAACTATAAAAAGTGAATAATTGGAGCTCTCTCTCTGAATGGATGCATTCCCCCACTTCATAACCTCTAATCTATGCCTTCTGGACTTAGATCTGGGCCAAAAAGGGCTTCAGAAATTGCTGGGAGCGTTTTCTGTAATTTCTGGTGCGTGGCGTCTGTCACGCGTCCGCGTGGGTCACGCGGTCGCGTCACCTGGAGTTTTCCTTGTCACGCGTTCGCCTCGGTCATGCGTCTGCGTCATCTGTGTTCTGCTCATGGCGTGCGTCCGCGTCAGTCATGCGTTCGCGTCGCTGTCTTTTCGCGCTAGGCATGCGGCCGCGTCGTCCATGCGTTCGCGTTGCTGCCAGTTTCTTCAAAAACTCCATTTTGTGCTTTCCTTCCATTTTTGTATGTTTTCTTTCCATCCTTTAAGTCATTCCTGCCTTAGGAGATCTGAAACTACTCAACACACAAATCACGGCATCGAATGATAATAAAGGGTGATTAAAATAATTAATTTTTAAAGCATAGGAAACATGTATTTCACATATATCACATAATAAGGAAGAGAAAGTAAAACCATGCAATTTACATGAATAAGTGAGTGAAGGATTGAATAAATCTCTTGAATTGAGCACAATATATATCATAAAGGTTTATCAAGGACCATCTTAGATATGCTTAGTCCAACCTGCTTGAAAAAAGTCTAATAGTTAAATGGTAAGCTGGTAGCCTTGTCCCAATTCCTAGCTGATAGCCTTGTCCAACAATTAAAAATTTTCTTATGCCCTCATTTTAGCCTCCAGAAGATTGCGATCTTATTTCCAAACTCACACCATCAAAATTTGAACTAACCAATTGATGAATCATATTCTACAAAAAAAAAAAGATATCGCAAGGCGGATGTTTCAATGGGCTGTAAAATTGTCCAAGTTAACCTCAAGTATGAAGCATTGAAGCTCGGACGGCCATCAAATCACAATACTTGGTCAACTTTTTCACAGAGTATACAGGAGAACAATAAAGGAGCTCCAGAACTTGGAGCTTATATGTAGATGGCTCATCAAATAAAGATGGTAGTGGGGCATGGATTATCCTTGAGAATGAAGAAGGAACTCGGATAGAACTCTCACTAAAGTTTGATTTTCTGGCCTCCAACAACCAAGCTGAGTATGAATCCATACTTGCAGGTCTTCGAATGGCCAATGAGGTCGGCGCCTTGAAGGTCATAGTGTTTAGTGACTCCAAAGTAATAACCTTGCAAGTAAATGGTGATTATCAAGCTAAAGTTCCCAATATGAAAAGGTAGTATTTGGAGAAAACACTAGCTCAATCGGCCTAGTTCCATAGAAAGAAAGCAAATAGTTTTTCAAAAAACAGAGAGTCAAGCAGGAACACTGTTCGTACCCTAACCCATTGCAAGAGCCAAACCCAAAATGATCCAAAAGTCCAGTCAACTATCTACAATAAAGGAATATAGATCCACACTATTCCTTGCCCGACCTCCCAAAGGTCAGTCACAGCGGCGATGATCCAACTCGACTTGTTTATATAAATTACCACCTTCTACAATTACTCTCCTACTTATTAAGATAGGAGATCTTAATAAACGCCCTAATAAGATAGAGTAATTACCCACCATCAAAGGTTCCAACCCCTACTAATATTAAGTATCGGAGTCCCTTACAGGTACCACTCCCAATCATCTCCAAAGAGTTCGGATGGTGTTATTTTGTCGGAGGAAACAAAGGAGCATCTCACTCAAAAGGAGTTTGGATCTCATGTTTATACCCAAATCACATTGATTTTAGATAAGCCTTGGAACTATATCTATTCTTAATATGTTGATATAATATATATAAAATTAGAATAAAAAAGAAAAAACTATAACGGATATAAAATATATTTTGTTCAAATAAAAGAGAAAAACAATTAGAAACTAAAATATAATTGAATTGATAATTATTTTATTTTATTTTTTTTTTGTGTTTATTCTGTATCATTCTATAACATTAATATATAATATCTTTACTAAAAAAATTTATAATGTCATAAATTTTATACATATATAAACTGTTATTTTGTTATTTTCTAATTATAAGATTTTAGTTTATATTATACGTTTTATTCTGTATAATTTTAAGATTTATACTTGGATATATTTATATTTTTATGTGATTATTTATAAGTTTATATATTAATTTATTATAATTCAATTATTTTAATTAAATCACAGTTAAATCGATTAAACCTTTAAACTTATGAATCAATAATTAAAGAGTATATACCCATTTTGGTCCTCAAAGAATTTTAAACCAGACATTTTAGTCCTCAACTAAAATTAATTACTCGATTGGTCCCTAACAATTAATTCCGTTAGTCACTTAGGTCCTTGGCTCCGTCAACTCTAACGGAAGACAAAATGGTCCCTGAAAACTCTAACATGGGACAAAATGATCCCTAACAACTCTAACAAGGAACAAAATAATTTTCGACCCCTTTATTCGAAAACGACACTGTTCTTCTCTAATTTTTATCATATCTCGCATAACCCTAACATTTATACTCTCCTTCTTCACCTTCATAGTCTTCGGTTCCATCTTTTCCTTCCTCCTTTAGCTCCAAGATTAAGCCATGGTGTAATTGTCACACGTACGTGTCACACCTACCTCAACATATCATGGACCACACACTTCCTAAATCTTTGTGACTAGTACATCCACCTCCTCTGCACTTCACCCACCAAAAGCATCCACTTCCACGTCTTTGATAACATCACTTCCAACCCCGACAATGTCCACGACATCCTCAAGACCAAGTTCCACAACTACTCCAAGGGCACGCCTTTCTTCACTCTCCGGCAAGTAATATAGATTGTTGGACAAATATAGATTATTGGACATTAGGACATCATGAGAAGATTCTCCTTCGACATCATATGCAAATTCTCATTTGAAATAGACACCGAGTGCTTCATTCCTTCCTTTTCGAAATCTTAACAAATGACTTGCTGTCTGGATTCATGGATCCATCGAAGACGATAACTAGTTGAGAGACATAGGCATTAGTTTCCTGAGTATGAATTAGTTGAAAACAAGTTGAGGATCTTTTTTTTATTTTTTTTAGATAATTACATCTCCACCCAATTCCAAAAAAAGTGGACGTAGTTCCAGAAAACAGTAACAAAAATAGAGCAATAACTACAAAGAAAACATAAAAACTAGATATTTGCACTTATACAATATCAAATCATGATCATTCTCCTTCCAACTTTTACTCTGCAAAATTATTGTCCTTTTTCATAGATCAGTAAATCATGCATCAAAGATCAACTTCATATGTCTTCTTATTCGCCTTAGACTTGATATTTGCACTCATAAGTACATCAATTACTCCTATATTGTCGATCTTGACACCATCGATTTGTGCATTCTACAACTTCCTCCTTTAACTTCTCTAATACCAATACTATATTATTAAAGACAATGTTATTTTTACATCTTCATGTGCACCATATTACAGAAAAAAATAACACCATCCACACTTTCTTCATATCTTTCCTTATCTTTCTATCCATCCACACCACAAAGCATTCTTTGGTGGTTCCTGGCCAAACCCAAATCACACTCCAATCCACCAAGATTGATCCGCACAACTTTCATATACGATCACATGAGAAAACCAAGTGATGTACCGTCTCCAATCTATCCTTACATAAGACACAAAAGGATTCCGCTTCTGGTACAATCTTAAACTTACATAATCTATCTCTAGTATTTAATCTTTCTAAAATTACAAATCACATTAGCAATTCAACCCGTGGAGGATTTTTTTTCTCGTGAACATTAAATTTATAGAGTGTGCATTGTGTAGTTTAAAGTTACAGTCTTAGACCGTTAGTGTTATGCGAGATATGATGGAAATTGAGAGAGAACAGTGTCGTTTCCGAACAGAGGAGATCAGGGACCATTTTGTCCCCTGTTAGAATTGTCAGGGATTATTTTGTCCTCCGTTAGAATTAACGGAGTAAAGGACCTAAGTGACTGACGGAGTTAATTGTTAGGGACTAATTGAGTAATTAATTTTAGTTGGAAACTAAAGTGTCCAGTTTAAAATTCTTTGAGGACCAAAATGGGTATATACTCATAATTAAAACAACTAGAAAACTTTCGATTTTGAGAACCTTGCTATTAAGTTAAAAAAAAAAATTAAGAAGTCTTATGTTTTTTCGGTTATCATTAAATAAAGAAAAATACATAGAAAAATGTTACGTGTACAGGAAAGAAGTCGGACACCGGGCCAGCTCACAGCACATCTGCCACAGTATGGGCTAGTCGCCACCGTATCTCTCACTATGTATGTAAACACCCAACTTAGACAAGAATATACGCTCGCACCATATACGATCAAGTCTACTCACAAAGGAAGTAATGATTCAGTGGATCTATAAAACACTCATGCATATTCTTCTTTGCGTATTACAAATTATAACCAATGACCACAAGCAGAAATCCTGCTGCTGTTTTTATATAGATGTACATATCTGTCAAATAAAAACGGCTTTGCACATCATATAAATTTCACAAAATGGTTCTGAAATTGGCTATTAACATATTGTAGTATACTTAAATAGAGGACCTTCCTGTAAATGTTTTGTTTCTGGGCTCGTTTGAAACTCATCATCTTAAAACTACATCAATTCGACTAGACGATGAATGGTCGGAAGAAATAATCTGTCCACTACTATTGGTGATTTGTGTACTGGAATCTGTAATAGCAATAGCATCATCATTCATAGTCAAAGGAGTAACAGAAGATGTGGCGGCTGCAGCAATAACATTTTGATTATGTGACTCTGAATGGTTCGAAGCAGCATTATGATTCAGCTGCAAGGTGCTTCCTTCAGAGTCACTTCCAAGGTAGGAATCAAGTCCCTCTAAAGGTCTTTGCGGCGGAGTGATTGGCGGTGAAAGTAAGGCGATTCCTTGGATTACTGTACTTGAACTTTGAGCTGAAGTACGGGGATTATTTAATGGAAAACCACGGTTTCTGAAACACTTCACCTTGCTAACCTTAACTCTGCGCGCACAAGGTCGAGCAGGAATTTCACAACCATTCTCTTCTGATTCTAGCTGATCACTGTCATTGACTCCTACAGATCCATAAATTGGAGTAATGCATGTGATCATGACCTCTCCTTCACATACAGGGCATTCCCTAGCATTTGCATAAGCATACGACAAGCGAAAGAAGCAGGGCCAGCAGAACAAGTGACCACAGCAAGTCAAAACAGGATCTCTTGCCATTTTCAAGCATATGTTACAATCGAAGTAGTTTCCTGCGCGTCCCTTTGCCTTATCAGTGTTAGTTTCCATCCCCAGCGCCTTAGCAACCAAATATGCAGATGCCTTCCTTTTGCCCCTACAACTGCTGCTTTCCACATTACCATTTTCTTTGACATCATCTCCGGCCTCTACCTCTTCCAGCTGTGGTCTGCCTTCATCTTGAACCCCATCAACCAACACTTCTCCGGTGAATGTAGTCATTCGGACAGGACTATCACTACGGCACCACCTCTGCCGCTGCCTAACTCCGAAAATTATGCCTTCTAGGCGTCTAATTCGCTCTTCTATGTCATGCAAAGGCTGTTGATTCAAATCGAGTTCTGCTACAACTTCTGTCATTTTGCTCAGTTTTGTGATCCCATCAGCACCACCACATTTCAAATGTATCAAAGTCCTAAAAAACAAAATAAACAAATCAAAATTAACTTTTGTATCCTGTTTCTTAATTTTCCATCCGGGAAACAATTCAATTCAATTATAATGCACTTGCCTTAAGGTATCATAAGACCCACAATATATCATCACTAACTGCATCAGGGGAAACAATTCAATTGAGTGGGAATTCACATTTCCTTGATCAAATTAACCAAATATCTCATACCCAATATTAATATTGCAACAATCGTTCTGAAAAGCTTTACTTAACAACGGTAATATCGAAACAAAACATTAGATTTAAAAGCAAATAAATAAATAAAGACAAATTAAAATGGAGATGATCATTCTGTGCTGGAAAAGAAACAAGCAATCAACCCATAATTGATTCGAAACCCACAAAATATTAAAGGAGAAATAAAAAGAACACAAACATAAAAATTAATCTAATTGATTCAAGAAAAAAAATAATAATAACAGTAAAAAAGAATGAGGAATCACCGAAAAACTATTAACGAACGTTGTTGCAGGCGATGATCAATCGGGGTGTTGATTCATACTTTGAAGTTGAGAGGGACAAAAGTGTGGAAAATGAAGTGGTTGGCATTGCCATCTGAATCGATCCTTAAATATGGGTTCTGTGAATTCATGTTGTTTATTGGAACCGCTGAAGAAGGAAAGTATTTTGAGTATGTGGCCAGGGCCATCGAGGACTTCAAAGTTAAAATTAAAAGATGCTGCTTCACGGCTCACGCAATATATTTGTGGGATTCTTGTATACTAAAATTAACTATTAAAATCAGTTATTAATATAAAATATATGTTATAATATATGTACATATTAAAAATAAATTAAATTATATATATATTTATATACAAATATATTAAGGACTAATTTTAGTGAATATTTTTAGGGTACAAATAATATTTTTATAAAATTACAATATTTAATTTGAATGGATTGCAGTCAACTTTTCGGTAAATATAAAGTGATTTTTAAATAAAGAAGATATTTAATTCTTGTTTCCGTTGGTGTGAAATAATGCTTCTGTTTGTCTTTGCCATTTCTTTATAAAATATTATTCACTCAAATTAGTTATTATATATTTATGTATAAATATATATATTATTTAATTTATTTTTAATATATATTTTATATTTTAATATTTATTTTATATTAATAATTAATTTTGATAACTAATTTTAGTTTATATTTAATATGATTAAATTTTTTAATATATTGATGAAAATACTTCTATTTTTATTAACAAATTTTTTCTAATATTTTTAAATACTACAAAAATATTTAATGTTATACATATTTTTAAAATAAGATATTTTTATCTTTAAAATTAGATAATTTTATGCTAAATAGATTTGTTTTATATTTTTTTATCAATAAATACTTTTAAAATTAAAAAAAATTAGAGATTAAATTTTGATGAGATTGTATATATATACTTTTTAAATAGTTATTCAAATATTCCTACAAATTTTATATTAAATATATAATCGATTTGTCAAATATAAAAGTCGTTGTAAAAAAATAATATTCTATTTGATTATTTTTGTTGTATTTTAAAATATTTTAAAGATATTTTGACATTATCAAAATATTTTAAATATATACTTTTGTAAATATTTTCAAAAATTGAATATGCTTTTGATACTTTACTTTAAAAGTTGACCGAACGACATGGTGATCTAATACCTCCTTTTTTATTTGTGTATTATTGGTAGAGGTGCTCAATAAAAGAGTGTATAATACTTCTTCTCTTTTCTCTTGTTTTTTTTTTCAAAGTAAATAAGACAATTTAGAATATATAACTCAAGTCTCATGCATTATACTACTTCTTCTCTTCTCTCTTTTGTTTTTTTTTTTTTTAAGTTCTGCGAGCAATACATGAGACCTCTTTTCAAAACAAGCATAAAATTTTTAAAGATAATTAAAACTACTAAATATCAATAGAACTATTGACTCTAAACAGGATCATGCAAAAGAAACACTAATAAGCATTAGAAAACAGGAGATAATAAATAATATAAGAACTGAAATAAGTAAACTGCATGAAAGAAACTCAACCACCTCAGTTATCTTGTTGGCCATCTTACTCCTCAAGTTGTGCTCCTCCGTGAAGATGATTTACCTCCCGTGGTGCCATTGATGATAATATAAATAGAGAGTTCACTTTGCAACACCAACTTAAAAATTTGCTTGTCCCCAAGCAAAGAAAAACTGAAAAAGGTGAGGAACATAACATGCGCACGGATGAGTAAAAACAAAAAATATTACAAAAAAAAAAGAAGAGAGTGATATAAGGGCAAGAGGAAGTAAATTATTTTTTGAAGGGACGAGGGCTGGCGCTAAACGCCTAGGTCCGCGTTTAGCGCCGGCCAAACAGAAAGTTTTCACCAAATTGTGAGCGGCATTTAGCTCCAAGCAAACAAAACCACTTCATCTTTTATGCCATTTCTGGCGCCAGAGAACCCGAATCACTTCCTCTCCAAGGTATTCTGTTTCTCCTTTAGATTTCTCCTGTTTTTGGTTCAAACACTTTGCATGACCACAAACATAAATAAACCAAGAAAAATTATGTATAAAAATTATAAATAAATAAAAATCAAAATGAACATAAAATCAAAGGATACTAAGGATTGGGTTGCCCCCCAACAAGCACTTCTTTAACGTCACTAGCTTAATGGTTGATTGTTGCTAAGGTGGAGGTTAATCATAGTGCTTCAACTCCTCCCTTCTCACTGTGAATCTTTTTCCTGTGTTCCATGGATCAACTTAATATGTTCAAGAGAGAGAATTCTGTTTACTGTATGAGGCAACACTGGGCTTTTAGTCAACACCACTTTCATTCCTGGTAAGAAATTGACGAACTGACTTTCTGTCGGTAAAGAATTTCACAAATATATTCTCATTGAAAGTATAGCTTCTAAACCAACAGAGAATCCTTTCGTACAAAAACTTTGGTTGTCACAAGTAACAAAACCCAATAAAATTTATAACCGAAGTATTTAAACCTCGGGTCGTCTCTCAAGGAATTGCAGAGAGGTGTATTTATTATTGGTTATGGGTTTTTCTAAGAAGATTTTGAGTTTGAGAACAGAAAAATAAATGATTGTAAATTAAAGCAATAAAAATTAACAAGAGAATTTATATGATTAAAATAAAAAGCCTTGGCTAGGAGAAGATTAATTGGAAGTTCTATCATTGTTGGATTTCCCAAGATTAATAGTAATAGGCTGTTGTTTCTACTTAGTTATCCTTTACTAAATAAAGGAAAGTCAAGTTAGGAGCCAACTTCTATTCACAAGTCCTAATCCTCTCCCTTGGGAAGGATTAGTGTTAGTGGCCAGAAAGCCAATCACAAATTAACTCTTGAGTCTTCCAACTCAAGGGTCTCCAAATATTAATCAACTCCAAAACCAAGTTGGAAAAATCTAACTTAAATTGAAAGCATCAATAAATTGAAGAAAGCAATCATAAATATAAAATACCTCAAATTGCATTAAATATAGAAAATCAAATTAAACATGAGAATTCATAAACCAAATTGGAAAAATAAATAAACTAGAATACTAGAACAAATAAAAGTAGAAGAGAAACTAAATTAAAGGAACATTAAACTTGGAATGAAGAAATAACCATAAACTAAGAGGAATCCTAATCCTAAAAACCTAAGAGAGAGGAGAGAGCCTCTCTCTCTCTAGAAAACTACATCTAAAACCTAAAATTATGCATATGAAAGTTGTATCTATGAATGAATGGATTCCCCCACTTTATAGCCTCTAATCTGTGTTTTCTGGGCCAAAAACTGGGTCAAAATGCGGCCCGAAATTGCTGAGGGCGTTTTCTGCAATTTCCTGCACGTGGCGTCCGTCACGCGTGCGCGTGGGTCACGCGTACGCGTCGGTCGTTCTTTTTGCTAGGCGCACGTTCGCGTCGTCTATGCATGCGTGTCGCTTGTGTTCTGCGTGAGGCACGCGTCCGCGTCGTCCATGCTTGCGCGTCACTGCCATTTTCTTCAAAACTCCATTTTGTGCGTTCCTTCCATTTTTGCATGTTTCTTTTCTGTCCTCTAAGCCATTCCTGCCCTATGAAGCCTAAATATACTTAACACACAGATCACAGCATCGAATGGTAATAAAGGATAATTAATATTTTTAAGGCATAGGAAACATGTTTTCACATATATCATAGAATAAGGAAGGAGTTGTAAAACCATGCAATTTATATGAATAAATGGTTGAAGAATTGATAAAAACACTCAATTGAGCACAAGATGAATCATAAAATAGTGGTTTATCAGAAATCTTCAGTGGGGATCTTCTTGTTTCTCTATCCTATGGGCATTTTCTTATTGGGAACTTCCTCTTGGTGGATGACGGAGACCCAACACCAAACTTAGGTTTGATGTCAGGGGGGATTATGTTGATTCCCACCAAATGAGGCTTGAATTGTAAATCTTATTGTGCATTATCAGAAGGTTCTTGAAGATTTAGAACAATAAGCTCAGTTTGCATGCAATTCTCCTCTCTGCCTGATAAATGCATAGTTTTGAAAACATGAAAGGCCAGTTGTTCATTATGTACTCTAAGTACCAATTCACCTTCTTTCACATCAATCAGAGCTCTCCCAGTGGCTAGGAATGGTCTTCCTAGGATTATAGAGGGATTTTCATCATCCCCCGTATGAAGAATCACAAAATCTGTTGGGAGAAAGAACTTTCTTACCTTGACTAAGATATTCTCTACTAATCCATGTGCAGGTTTCAGAGATTTGTCTGTCAATTGTAATGCTATCCTTGTTGGTTGTGCCTATTTGATTTGCAACTTCTTCATCACTGACAAGGGCATTAAATTGATGCTTGCTCCTAGATCACACAAGGCTTTCTCAAAGGTTGTGCTCCCAATGGTGCATGAAATTTGAAAGCTTCCTAGATTTGACATCTTCTTTGGCAAGTTACTCTGAATTATGGCACTACATTTCTTAGTCAGGACCATTGTCTCATCCCCCCATAAAGCCCTCTTCTTGGAAAGTATGTCCTTCATGAACTTGACATAGAGAGGCATTTGCTCCAAAGCCTCATCAAAAGGAATATTGATTTGCAATTTTTTAAAGACTTCTAAGAACTTTGAAAGCTGCTTGTCCTTGGTCTCTTTTTGAAGCCTTTGAGGATAAGGCATCTTTGGCTCGTACTCTGGTGCCTTAGGCAACGCTGGATACTTCTCAAGATCAACCAGAAAAGGGTTGTTCGAGTGTCTGGAGATGGCGTGCTCTTCTTTACTCTGCACCTCCTTTGGAGTTTCTTTTTCAATTGGCTTCTCAGTAACTTGAGCTTCTATACTTGCCACTTGTCCACTTACCACGATGATGGCCTTGTACTCCTCTCCTGGATTTGGAATTGTGTTACTATGGAGGGTAATGGTAGACCTCTGATTGATCTCAACAACTTCTGTGGCTATTTGACCCATTTGAACCTCTAAGTTTCTGAGTGAAGCTCTGGTTTCCTGCATAAAATTATGTTGATTCTTGGAGAGTTCCATAACAATGGATTCTAAGTCAGGGGTGTTCTGAGGTTGATCATGTTGAAACAGGTGGTTGTTAAAAATATTCTGATTGAGACTGCCCTGAGAATTGTTGATAAAATTTGGTGGCTGCCTCTGAGGTCGTTCTCTCCATCAAAAGTTTGGTTGATTCCTCCACCCTTGATAAAAAGTCTTGGAATAGGGATCATTATTGGAGGGTCTGGAGGAATATCCCATGTAATTAACCTGTTTAGGAATATATTGGCTATAGTCATAAGTCTCACCTTGAGGGAAGCCACCACTCATATCATAGGAAGTATCTTGAGCATTAACGGCTGAGACTTGCATTCCACTCAAGTGTTGTGTCAGAGCACTGATTTGCTGAGACATGGCCTTATTTTGGGCAAGAATAGCATCAAAGGTATCCGACTCCATGACTCCCTTCTTCACTGAGGTCCTTTCAGAAGAGTATAGGTACTGGTTGTTGACAATCATCTCAACCAACTCATTAGCCTCTTCAGGAGTCTTCTTCATATGCAGAGATCCACTTGTAGAATTATCCAGAGATATTTTGGCTATCTCAGAGAGTCCATCATAGAAAATCTGCAATTAGATCCAGTCTAAGAACATATCCAGAGGACACTTCCTGTTCATTGGTGCGCGAAATTAAACTCCACAATATTCGCATAGACAGACCAGCAAATGCACCGGGTCGTCCAAGCAATACCTCAGGTGAGTGAGGGTCGAATCAAAACATATATGAAAATGATGCCAAAAAGTGTATAAAATATCCACTCATCAATCATCAACTTGTATCTCTCCTCTCCCAAGCTTCATAGAAAGACTCTCCTTCTCTCTGCTTGAAGGTCTGAACATCCATCCTCAACTTAATTAGCTTTTGAGGAGGAAAGAACTTGGTCAGAAACCTATTGACCACCTTATCCCAAGTGTCCAAGCTCTCCTTGGGCTGAGTATCAAGCCACTACTTTGCTTTATCCCTCATATCAAATGGGAAGAAATTAGACATCAGGATTCACCCCATTAGTCTTCACAGTATCACATATCTGTAAGAAATTAGAAATAAATAGGTTGAGATCTTCCTGTGAAAGTCTGTGAAATTGGCAGTTTTGCTGCACTAGAGTGATCAACTAAGATTTCAGCTCAAAGTTATTTGCAGCAACAAGGGGTACAACAATGCTATTCCCATAGAAATTTGGGCTAGGAGCAATATAAGACCAAAGAGTCCTCCTGGGTTGCCCATTAGCATTCTGATTAACAACATTTGCATTGATTGCATTGTTGTTGTTATTGACATCCATAATGTACTCTTTCATCTTCTTTCTGAGAGTTATCCCTGAGACTTTCAACAGCCCTATAAGCTCTAGCCTACTGTAAACGTCTTCTTGCGGTCCTCTTAATCTCAAGGTCAAAGTCTAGAAGGGGTTCTTTGTTCCTGTTCATGCTCATAAACAAACAAAAAGCAAAGAAAAGTGAGAATCTCCACGTCAGAGTGCAGAGACTTCCTAGTGAGAAAACCTGTGTAAAAGAAATAAAATAAAATAAAATAAATAAATAACTCTAAAAATTCGAAAAATCAATAAAGAAAAATAAGTCACTAAATTCGAAAATAATGAAAAGAAAATTAATCAGGAAAAGTAAAATAAAATTGTTAAGGGGTACACCAACTTAATTTCAAAAATTAAGAGAAAAAGTTTAGAAAAAATAAAGGTAAATTTAAAAATTTAAAGAATAAAACAAACAAAAACTAAAAGTTAAGAACACCTAATCTAAGCAATCAGACAATGGTTAGTTGTCAATCACAGTCGATCCCCGGCAATGGCACCAAAAATTTGATGCAGTATTTCAACCACAAACTTACCGGCAAGTGCACCGGGTTGTACCAAGTAATACCTCAGGTGAGTGAGGGTCGATGTAAGACCCAGAGCTTTTAAAAGAGAGCTATCATGAGCTAATTTCAAATTCAGTATTTCTGTAGCTTTAATTTCAGAAATTGTCTTATAAAAGATAATTAAAGCAAGTTTTGATTTATTGAATTTGAAATAAGTTATAGTTATTATCCAATTTTACAATTATTAGATTATTTTCTATATTTGAATTATAAAGTTGATAGTTATGAAATAATAAGGATTTTATATGATTTGGATTAGATAAGTAATATTTTAAATATTAATACTGCTATTTTGAAAAATGAAGAAACTAAGTATATTATTTCTAATTTTTAGATTTGGGCGCTTTATTGAAAATAATTTGTGAAATCGGTGAGCAAATAGTATTTTCTATACATAATTAGTGTTGGATTTAATTTGGGTTTCAATTACTATGTTACCCCTACTTTTATTTGAAATTACAAAATTACCCTTGAACCAAATTTTGCCCTAATCCTAAAACTCAACACACATAACCCTAACCCTAAAAACCCTACCCGGTTCCCATGACCCGGTACACCCCAGGATACCTAATGCAGCAGCAGCTGCAAGCTGATTGAAAGAAAGAAACAAAGAGAGAAAGGGATCCGTGGAGTGAGAGGCAGGGGGCTGCGGCGGGAGAAGAGGAAGAGGGAGGAGGACTTAGCGCCGCCGCTGTTTCTGTGTTCCCCAACGGTGCTGCTGCACACGAGCCGGAGAAGCTCGTCCCTGCTGAACTGCTGCCACCACCACAAGGGTTTTGTCACCGCCACTTGTGCCACCGCCGGCGAGCACGAAGAGAGAGGGAGAAGGAGATCGGGTGGGAACAGGGGACCGAGGGGGGAGGGAGCACGACAGGGGAAGCCATTGCCGCCTGTCACCGTCGCGTGCCTCTGCTGCGTCACCACTGCGCCGTTGCCGTGCCTGGTTGCTGCTGATGAAGTCACTCCCGCCGCCGTTGCTACTAGGGCTGTCGTCGTCCTCACCAACTTCCAAGAGAAAGTCACGATGGCGCTCCGCTTCTGTTTCTCTGGTCCGCCGAGAGAGAAGCTCGTGGGTGGGGTAAACGCCTCTACTGTGTTTCTCGATCACTGGTGATGGAGCTCGCATCGTCGTCAGCCATGGCCGCTATGCCTCTGGTCGCCGAGAAACGCCACCGCTGCTGCCGCCGGAAATCGCCACTGGAACTGGTGTCGTTTGGTAAGCTTTAACTCGTCTTCAGTTTCCTTCTCCATTAAAGTTCATCTTTACCATGAGAGTTGTGATGCGGCTGTGTGCTAGGAGTTGCTGCAAGTTGCCGCTGCCGGAGAAGCTGTTGTGGTCATCGGAACCATCACCGGAACTTCTGCAGTTTGATTTAGTCTTTAATCCTTTCTCACGGTAAGCATCTTCATTCCGGAGCTCTTGAAAATCAATATGCTGCTATATTTAGCCACAGATTCTGAGGTTTTGTAACATATGGTCAAGCTCCGGTTATTGCGGATCACGATTAAAGCTGCCGCCGAACCGGTTCGGAGACCGCCGCTGTTCGGTTCATCCGTTCCTTCTTCGTTTCGGTAAGTAAGTATGTTTCGGAAAGCCTCGCGTTAGTATTCGATTGTGTTTGGTTAATGAATATGAGTCTTGGTAACTTGGATCGAGTCCTGATTATTATATGTTGCAATTAGTGTTGATATGGTTATTGCGAAAGTGGCTGGGAGCTGAGGTTTTGGTTGCCGTCAGTTCGGGTTGAGGCAGAAAGGACTCTGTGAGACGTTTGGGTTATGGAATTGCGTTTTGAGGTAGGGGCGCTTTCCAAAAACTATGTTTTGTGTATTGGAATTATTACATATGGATACTGGTGTGAGATATTGTGTATTCGGTGATTGTATCTGCCTTATGTATTATTTGATTGACTCGAATGACTATGGATGTTGGTTTGGCTGAATTGTTGTGTGGCTTGTGAAATGTAATGTTTGGAAGTTGATTCCTTAAAGATTTGAAATATGAGTTTAATCCGTTGAGGATTGGTTTGAAGTGAGTCAATTATTTTGATGATGTGAAAGATAGAATACTCTTGAAATTCAGCCTGGGTTGCTTTAATTGATTTGGTTTTGATAAATGATTTATTGCTGACCCGATTCTTTAAAGATTTAGAAATGAGTTAAATCAGTTGATATTGAGTTGATTTTGAAATGGTTTCCTTGAGATATGCCACTGAGGCGACTGTTGGATTTAGCGTGATTTTGAATTGATTTTTGGGTTATGGACTGTTGAAAAGGATTGAGGAACGGTTTAGTTGGGACCCAAACCGGGTGGCAAAGTCCAAGTTTTAAGGGAGATGCTGCCGAAATTTCTATAAAATCCGAGGCTTTATTTGAAATGTTATTTGGGAAAATTTGAGTTTGATGCCTTTCCTATTTACTTGGAGGATTGTGAATTTAGGGCTTCTTTTATTATCTTTACTTAGAACAATTATGAAAGCGATGAAGCTACGCTTTGAAAGAATTATTGAAACGAAAATCATGATTTCTTCTTATTTTTCCAAGAAGAATAGTATGTCTTTGGGTACAAGTTATTCGAAAGAGAATTTTGCCTTGAGGCTATTTTAAAAGGTAAAACGGGTTTATGTTTTTCTCTATTAAACATAAAGAGTGTCCATTGGAAGAGTTTTCGTGATTTTAAAAGGAATTGGATTTCGATTGATGAACCTCATTATTTTGACGTTTTGAATAAGATACAAAGTACCTTTTGAACTCTAGTTTAACACGATAAAAATGATTCTCTTAGCAATTTGAAACGCTTCAGATTTAATTATGGAATTGAAGCCGGTTTTGTTGAAGTAAAGGAAATGGTTTTAAAAAGAGTAATTGATTACATGACTCGGATTGGCTTAGATCCTATTTTACTACTCAAATTAGGAAGTCAAGATTTTTAATGATTTTAAATGAATTTAGCGGAATGAGTTATGTTATTCTCCCCTAAAGACTTGGGACTCTGCCGGGAAACTTTTGGTTATAAAATCCCATTGTTGGATGGGTGATTTTGAATACTTTGAAATAAATCCTTAACTTGCCATGGTTTTAGAAGTTTTGGAAAGAGAATGCCGAGAGTGGCTTTGTTTTAAAAAGGGAACTCACTTTGAGTAAATTTGGCTTATGAGCCTGAGATGATTTGAGAAATGAGATCTTTAAAGCCAAAGCTGAAAAGAGTTAAAATTTGATTTCAAAGTGAAATGGCTTGAGAAAAGTGATTTATGGCTTAAATGCCGGTTTTTATGAATTTGATGATGTTGAATGGTGGAAGTGCTGTTTGTTATGGGCTGGAATGGCTGTGTATGATCTTGATTTATGGCTGGTTACCGAATGAGTTATGGGCCGTATGGCTGATTATAAATTATGAGTTTAAGCCGAAGGGCTGTATTTATTGATAAATTGGCTGGTTCTGGATTGAACCGTGAGCCGGATGGCTGAGATGAATGTTGTATGTGAAAATGCTTGTGTTTTCTCTCTGGTTGTAAGGGTGACAGGGCACCGATACCCTCTAATGGCGACAAGGCGCAGATACCCTCTAATGGCGACAGGGCGCAGATATCCTCTAATGATAATAATGCGCAACAGAGAGACTGTGTTCGGGTTAGCTACCGGACACGTCGGGTTGGCTTGGTAACCGACAGATGATATCATCAGCCACTAGGGACAGGCATGCATCATATGCATCTATGTGACATTGCTTGGGTGTGCATATTATACTTGGGTTGCCTATGTGATTAATTGCTAATTGTTCTACTTGCAATAACTGTTTGTTTGTGCTTGCATCTTCCTATTTGTGTTTGCTACTGGGACTCTGTTGGACTGTGGTGATTGGTTGATGGTTGGATTGTTTGGGCCTAGGGCCGTGGTTGGAATGAGGTGAACCGATGGTTGATTTCGGTTTTGTGTTTCTGGTTTGGAATAAAATATGAAAGGCTATTTTGTTTCAGCATAGATAAACCGTTTTGAAAGGCTTTTGAGTTTTTTGAGAATTGAATGGTTCCTCTTTCAGAAAAGATCTCCGACTTTACTTTTATTGTAAACCATTGTTTTTGAAAAGAGGCATAAGATGGTTATTAGTCACTGGTACGGTTTATCTTCATGTATCCTATTACAGTAATTCCCAAAAACCCTCTACTGAGAACCCTTTCGAGGATGATGTTCTCACCCCCCTACATTTTTCCCCCTTTCAGGATATGGGCGCAGAAGTTACGAAGAGCTTATTTAATTGTTGTTGTGATACTCTGTATTGTCTTAGTTATGGTCTATTGTACCCTCGCCTTTATCTTGATATAATCTGTAAGAGGGATAGGAATTGTATTGGTTTATGTTTGTAATATTACTTATATATATATATATATATATATATATATATATATATATATATATATATATATATATATATATATATATATGTATGTATATATATGGATGTACTCTTTATGAGTTTTTGTAAGTTGTATGGTATTTATGGATGTACGTTATCGAACAAAAGTATTTTGGGAGCGGTATTGCGGTTTAAAGTTTTAAACAGGCTCATATTCTAGTATTAAATAGTATAAGTGTCGTCGTAATGTCCGAGCTATCAAAGTTGCGCAGCCGGAAGCGTGAGCTTTGGTAGTTAGGGTGTTACATTATGGTATCAGAGCAGTTCTTCCTGTAGAGCCTGAGGAATGGACTGACTATGCTTCAATTGTATACTCTGAGCATTTGTCATGTATTAGGTCTTGTCGAATGACGAGAATTAGAGCTTTATGCACATGACGGTCTATTGATTAACGCTGTTAGTCTTGCATTGCATAATTCCTGATATTAAGTTCGGCCGGCTTAATACTAGTGAATTATGTATATGAGAGCACTAATGGGTTATCATAGATGATATACGAGTTTTGAGTAAAGCGAATCGCGGGTTTTGGGAACGCTAGAAACTATTTCTCGAGGCTATTCAATTGTGTGTCTTGAATTCTGTTCGAGTCGACCTGTTCTTTGGTATCCTAACTTGAAGTTCTTGGTTGTTAATCCTTTTGAAAAGTAGCTTGATTTTTCAACTTTGTTCCTCTATTCATATGCATTCTTGTTTGATCTTAATTGCATATGCTTGTTTGGAATCCTTGTTGCATCTATCTTCCTCTGTTTGAGTTCTTCTTGATTCACGTGTTCCTTGATGTAGCCTTGAACTTGTCTTAATGCGCTGTGCTTTTTATCTCCGGGTTCTGAGTCCATTCTTTGAGAAATTGTTGATTCAGTTTTTCTCTTATTTGACAGTGATTACAGCCAATTTTGAGATTTTTATAAAAGTTGCTGTTGATTAGATATATACTTATCTATATATAAAGCTTTGAAGATTTCTTATATAGTTTAACAACTATTTATTTCTAATACCTTGCTTGTACTTTTACTAGTTTACAGAACTGCACTTACTTTAAAAGTAAATTGACCTTCTAGTAATATTACTATAGTTCCAACGGACATTTTTATTCGATTATGTATTTGGGGTATTTTTCAAAATTCTGGAAAGAAAGTGAATTTTTCACTTTTATCCCGGTTGAGTTTCATTTGATAAACTTTACTTAATTCATTTTGATTTGAGTTTGATTTAGCATACTACATGGTTTATGCTATTGTTGTTCTTTTGAAAATGTTGGACTCATAGCTTTCTTCTTATGATCAGACTCGCTCCTTCTTAAGCTTTTCACCTCTATGAATGTCATACATGATTCTGTTTTTAACTAATCTTTTACATATTGTGAAATTACCATTGATCTTGGTTTGTCCTCTCTTGTGAATCTCATCCGTATGTGAGTCAGTTTGATTCGTTTCAAATTAGTGCATTGTTTATTCTCTCATTTTCTCTACAAGAATTTTTAGTTAAAGATTTACCTTTGAGAAATTACTAATGATTGAGTTGTCTTTTCCTATGACTTTTGTATTCTTTTGGATCAATTGAAAGCTTGTTTGATGACTCATGCCGAGTAAATCTTGTTTGGACTACTTTGTTTTAAGATCCTTTCTTGCAAGGCTTGACTCCTTTTTAGTACATCTTAAACTTCTTGAATGTTCTTCTGAGATGGTGATTTTAAGAACACTTTTGGGAGTCCTGTTCTGAACTTTTTAAAGAAGTTTTGGATTCTCTTGTAAGAAGTTTTAAACGGAATTTATTTTCTGTTGCTTGATTTAGATTGAAACCAATGTTCAATTTTTACGAAGTTAATTTAAAGTTGGCATGCACTATTTTAAATGAAGTTTTGAAAAAATTCCTTGTTTAGTGGAAACCAGTTCGTTTGTAACGCACCACTTGTTTCCTTTACCAATTTATAAGCAGATTTTTACCTCGGATTTTCTTTCTAAATAGAGTTTAACTTTCTCTTTCGTCCTTGCTATAATGTTATAAACGCTTGTTTGAATATGGCCTTTGGAAATTTTTGAACAAGCATTTGATTTCTTCCGAGTTTTATGAATTACTTTTGGTTAAGTTGTGCACCTAACTATCTTTCTAAAATATTTGAGGAAATATTTTAGTTCTTAGCCAAAGTTGTGTGCATTTTGTTTTTGGAACTCTACAAAATCTACTTCAACATGAAATTGTATTGAAGAAAAGCCACGTTTATGCTTTTGTTACTCTCTTGAAGGATGTTTGTTGTTTAACTTCTCTTTCAGACTGCGAAGTGATATTTTTACAAGTTTTCGATTCTTTTAAGAACAATGTATTCGGAAGTATTTTAATTATGCTCTTGAGTTCTGTGAGCTTTGTCTTGGGTCTGAGATATTCTTTTCTGTAAACCTCATACTTCTTCGACTCAGCTTGAGTTTGTTTCAAACTGATGCGCTGGTTTTCTTCTTATTGATCCGATTAAATTTCCTTGATCTAAGGGTTATTTTTGGAGTTGTCAATCGATTTATTTCTAGCAAACTTCCTCGCTTGAACATCCTTGTTTATCTGGAACTGGATATATTCTTTCAAATCTATGAGTATTGTCTTTGACATTTGCCTCTCCTTTCTAAGATCTCGTATTCTTCTGAGTAGACTCGAGAGTTGTCTTGATATCACGTGTGATCTGTAGATATAGTAACGCGATGCGTTAGTTCTTTAAGATGTGATATGTGCATACGAAAGTTGAAACGGTAGGTGTACAACGTTATGAGTTGCGGGTGTTTTGTTCCTTGCGAACGGGTTTGCGGTTGTCAGGCTTGTGATCGAGTATGGGGATTGTAAAGTGCTTGATGGAGTTGGAAAGTTGAAACTTTGAGGTTGATATGAGATTAGTGTGCGGATGTTAAGCACGTCGTTTTAACCCCATCATGTTTTATAGCCTTTGATGCTTTGCCCTTCTATCACATGATTGACCCATGTTATCTTTTGCATTGAGCCTACCTTGTAACGTTTGCTTTGCAATCACACTCCTACCTTTGCACCCTTATGCATATGACAATCAAAGTATTTGAAAATCGTATATATGTTTATATGATGAGATATTTTTGCTTCTTCCTTAAATGTGTTCAAGGATGAATTGTTATGAAATTTCTTTCGTTTTGTATCAATTTTCGAGGGCAAAAATTTTTATAAGGTGGGTAGAATGTAAGACCCAGAGCTTTTAAAAGAGAGCTATCATGAGCTAATTTCAAATTTAGTATTTCTGTAGCTTTAATTTCAGAAATTGTCTTATAAAAGATAATTAAAGCAAGTTTTGATTTATTGAATTTGAAATAAGTTATAGTTATTATCCAATTTTACAATTATTGGATTATTTTCTATATTTGAATTATAAAGTTGATAGTTATGAAATAATAAAGATTTTATATGATTTGTATTAGATAAAAAATATTAATACTGCTATTTTGGAAAAATGAAGAAACTAAGTATATTATTTCTAATTTTTAGATTTGGACGCTTTATTGAAAATAATTTATGAAATCGGTGAGCAAATAGTATTTTCTATACATAATTAGTGTTGGATTTAATTTGGGTTTCAATTACTATGTTACCCCTACTTTTATTTGAAATTACAAAATTACCCTTGAACCAAATTTTGCCCTAATCCTAAAACTCAACACACATAACCCTAACCCTAAAAACCCTACTCGGTTCCCCTGACCCGGTACACCCCAGGATACCTAATGCAGCAGCAGCTGCAAGCTGACTGAAAGAAAGAAACAAAGAGAGAAAGGGATCCGTGGAGTGAGAGGCAGGGGGCTACGGCGGGAGAAGAGGAAGAGGGAGGAGGACTTGGCGCCGCCGCTGTTTCTGTGTTCCCCAACGGCGCTGCTGCACACGAGCCGGAGAAGCTCGTCCCTGCTGAACTGCTGCCACCACCACAAGGGTTTTGTCACCGCCACTTGTGCCACCGCCGGCAAGCACGAAGAGAGAGGGAGAAGGAGATCGGGCGGGAACAGGGGACCGAGGGCGGAGGGAGCACGACAGGGGAAGCCATTGCCGCCTGTCACCGTCGCGTGCCTCTGCTGCGTCACCACCGTGCCGTTGCCGCGCCTGGTTGCTGCTGATGAAGTCACTCCCGCCGCCGCTGCTACTAGGGCTGTCGTCGTCCTCACCAACTTCCAAGAGAAAGTCACGATGGCGCTCCGCTTCTGTTTCTTTGGTCCGCCGAGAGAGAAGCTCGTGGGTGGGGTAAACGCCTCTGCTGTGTTTCTCGATCACTGGTGATGGAGCTCGCATCGTCGTCAGCCATGGCCGCTGTGCCTCTGGTCGCCGAGAAACGCCACCGCTGCTGCCGCCGGAAATCGCCACTGGAACTGGTGTCGTTTGGTAAGCTTTAACTCGTCTTCAGTTTCCTTCTCCATTAAAGTTCATCTTTACCATGAGAGTTGTGATGCGGCTGTGTGCTAGGAGTTGCTGCAAGTTGCCGCTGCCGGAGAAGCTGTTGTGGTAATCGGAACCATCACCGGAACTTCTGCAGTTTGATTTAGTCTTTAATCCTTCACGGTAAGCATCTTCATTCCGGAGCTCTTGAAAATCAATATGCTGCTATATTTAGCCACAGATTCTGAGGTTTTGTAACATAGGGTCAAGCTCCGGTTATTGCGGATCACGATTAAAGCTGCCGCCGAACCGGTTCGAAGACCGCCGCTGTTCGGTTCATCCGTTCCTTCTTCGTTTCGGTAAGTAAGTATGTTTCGGAAAGCCTCGCGTTAGTATTCGGTTGTGTTTGGTTAATGAATATGAGTCTTGGTAACTTGGATCGAGTCCTGATTATTATATGTTGCAATTAGTGTTGATATGGTTATTGCGAAAAGTGGCTGGGAGATGAGGTTTTGGTTGCCGTCAGTTCGGGTTGAGGCAGAAAGGACTCTGTGAGACGTTTGGGTTATGGAATTGCGTTTTGAGGTAGGGGCGCTTTCCAAAAACTATGTTTTGTGTATTGGAATTATTACATATGGATACTGGTGTGAGATATTGTGTATTCGGTGATTGTATCTGCCTTATGTATTATTTGATTGACTCGAATGACTATGGATGTTGGTTTGGCTGAATTGTTGTGTGGCTTGTGAAATGTAATGTTTGGAAGTTGATTCCTTAAAGATTTGAAATATGAGTTTAATCCGTTGAGGATTGGTTTGAAGTGAGTCAATTATTTTGATGATGTGAAAGATAGAATACTCTTGAAATTCAGCCTGGGTTGCTATAATTGATTTGGTTTTGATAAATGATTTATTGCTGACCCGATTCTTTAAAGCTGTAGAAATGAGTTAAATCGGTTGATATTGAGTTGATTTTGAAATGGTTTCCTTGAGATATGCCACTGAGGCGACTGTTGGATTTAGCGTGATTTTGAATTGATTTTTGGGTTCTGGCCTGTTGAAAAGGATTGAGGAACGATTTAGTTGGGACCCGAACCGGGTGGCAAAGTCCAAGTTTTAAGGGAGATGCTGCCGAAATTTCTATAAAATTCGAGGCTTTATTTGAAATGTTATTTGGGAAATTTTGAGTTTAATGCCTTTCCTATTTACTTGGAGGATTGTGAATTTAGGGCTTCTTTTATTATCTTTACTTAGAACAATTATGAAAGCGATGAAGCTACGCTTTGAAAGAATTATTGAAACGAGAATCATGATTTCTCCTTATTTTTCCAAGAAGAATAGTATGTCTTTGGGTACAAGTTATTCGAAAGAGAATTTTGCCTTGAGGCTGTTTTAAAAGGTAAAACGGGTTTATGTTTTTCTCTATTAAACATAAAGAGTGTCCATTGGAAGAGTTTTCGTGATTTTAAAAGGAATTGGATTTCGATTGATTAACCTCATTATTTTGACGTTTTGAATAAGATACAGAGTACCCTTTGAACTCTAGTTTAACACGATAAAAATGATTCTCTTAGCAATTTGAAATGCTTCAGATTTAATTATGGAATTGAAGCCGGTTTTGTTGAAGTAATGGAAATGGTTTTGAAAAGAGTAATTGATTACATGACTCGGATTGGCTTAGATCCTATTTTACTACTCAAATTAGGAAGTCAAGATTTTTAATGATTTTAAATGAATTTAGCGGAATGAGTTATGTTATTCTCCCCTAAAGACTTGGGACTCTGCCGGGAAACTTTTGGTTATAAAATCCCATTGTTGGATGGGTGATTTTGAATACTTTGAAATAAATCCTTAACTTGCCATGGTTTTAGAAGTTTTGGAAAGAGAATGCCGAGAGTGGCTTTGTTTTAAAAAGGGAACTCACTTTGAGTAAATTTGGCTTATGAGCCTGAGATGATTTGAGAAATGAGATCTTTAAAGCCAAAGCTGAAAAGAGTTGAAATTTGATTTCAAAGTGAAATGGCTTGAGAAAAGTGATTTATGGCTTAAATGCCGGTTTTTATGAATTTGTTGATGTTGAATGGTGGAAGTGCTGTTTGTTATGGGTTGGAATGGCTGTGTATGATCTTGATTTATGGCTGGTTGCCGAATGAGTTATGGGCCGTATGGCTGATTATGAATTATGAGTTTAAGCCGAAGGGCTGTATTTATTGATAAATTGGCTGGTTCTGGATTGAACCGTGAGCCGGATGGCTTAGATGAATGTTGTATGTGAAAATGCTTGTGTTTTCTCTCTGGTTGTAAGGGTGACAGGGCATCGATACCCTCTAATGGCGACAGGGCGCAGATACCCTCTAATGGCGACAGGGCGCAGATATCCTCTAATGATAATAATGCGCAACAGAGAGACTGTGTCCGGGTTAGCTACCGGACACGTCGGGTTGGCTTGGTAACCGACAGATGATATCATCAGCCACTAGGGACAGGCATGCATCATATGCATCTATGTGACATTGCTTGGGTGTGCATATTATACTTGGGTTGCCTATGTGATTAATTGCTAATTGTTCTACTTGCAATAACTGTTTGTTTGTGCTTGCATCTTCCTATTTGTGTTTGCTACTGGGACTCTGTTGGACTGTGGTGATTGGTTGATGGTTGGATTGTTTGGGCCTAGGGCCGTGGTTGGAATGAGATGAACCGATGGTTGATTTCGGTTTTGTGTTTCTGGTTTGGAATAAAATATGAAAGGCTATTTTGTTTCAGCATAGATAAACCGTTTTGAAAGGCTTTTGAGTTTTTTGAGAATTGAATGGTTCCTCTTTCAGAAAAGATCTCCGACTTTACTTTTATTGTAAACCATTGTTTTTGAAAAGAGGCATAAGATGGTTATTAGTCACTGGTACGGTTTATCTTCATGTATCCTATTACAGTAATTCCCAAAAACCCTCTACTGAGAACCCTTTCGAGGATGATGTTCTCACCCCCTACATTTTTTCCCCTTTCAGGATATGGGCGCAGAAGTTACGAAGAGCTTATTTAATTGTTGTTGTGATACTCTGTATTGTCTTAGTTATGGTCTATTGTACCCTTGCCTTTATCTTGATATAATCTGTAAGAGGGATAGGAATTGTATTGGTTTATGTTTGTAATATTACTTATATATATATATATATATATATATATATATATATATATATATATATATGGGTGTACTCTTTATGAGTTTTTGTAAGTTGTATGGTATTTATGGATGTACGTTATCGAACGAAAGTATTTTGGGAGCGGTATTGCGGTTTAAAGTTTTAAACAGGCTCATATTCTAGTATTAAATAGTATAAGTGTCGTCGTAATGTCCGAGCTATCAAAGTTGCGCAGCCGGAAGCGTGAGCTTTGGTAGTTAGGGTGTTACAGTCGATCCCACGAGGATTGATGGACTAAGCAACAATGGTCGAATGATTCCTTAGTCCGGCAAGCAGAAAGTGATGTTTTGAGGGTTCAAAAAGCATTAAATAGTAATTCAGAAAGTAGAAAATGCAAACAGTGAGATTGGTGTGAAGTATACGAGAAAAAGTAGTTAAGGTATCAGAGGTGTTTACTTTTCTGGATTAAGTTTTCTTACCAACTATTTTAATCATGCAAGATTTATTTCATGGCAAACTATCAGTAACTAAACCCTAATGTCTTAGTGATTTAGCCTCCTCTAACCTAGTTAACCGCCAATGTCTTGGTCACTTAATTACAATTTGAGGAATAAGTTCAATTCTAGTTTATGGCAAAAAAATCCTAATTACCCAACGTTAAAAGGATATATGTCACGTATCTCAATTAGTTCAAGTAATTAATGATTTAGGAGAAATTTACTTTCAAGTTGTTGTTAAGGTGAGATATCTCTTCAAGAATCACAAGAACGCAAATAGAATAAGGGTTATTCTTCCGATCTACCCAGATTCATAAGATAAAGAATGAAAGTAATCCTTGAAACTAAATTAGTACATTAATCAAAATAGAACAGTAATAGTCTAAATCCATGGAAATAAACAGAGCTCTGATGCGTGAGCATCTTATACCTTTGTTCTGGTTGTTTTTATAGTGTTTTTAGCTAGATTTTATTAAGTTTTGCTATGTTTTAGTTAAAAATTCATCTTTGGATGCTACTTTGAGTTTTTGTGTTATTTTTATGATTTTAGGTGATTTTGGTGAATTTGGCAGAGTCTTGTGCAAAGACGAAGAAAGGATAGCAGATGCTGTCAACCCTGACCTTCTTACATTCCAACAAGCATAACTTGGGTTATGGAGGTTCAATTGACGCGGTCTCAATAGCCTTAGAAAGCTAACATCTAGATATTTCAAACGATATATAATAGTCTACACTTTTCTTCTGAAATCACTGCTAAATCTAGTGCTAAACGCTGAGCCTAGCGTTTAGCGCCCAAGAGGGACAGGACTAGCATCCCTTCCTGGTGCTGAACGCCCATTTTGGGTGTTGAACGCTTACCAAAATGCCAGAAATACCCAATCTTGGCGTTGAACGCCTATTTTGGCACTGAACGTCAGTAGTACGGGTCCCACCTCACTCATGGAGCATCTTTAGTTGGATTTTGTTATCTTATCTTTCCTATTTGTAATTTTTAATTACAAAAAATATCTTTTAGGTTTAGAATTCAAATTTCAAATCAAAAGATTTAATTTGATCTAGATTTGATTTTGTTTTAATTTAGTTTGAATTTGAATTCTAGGATTAGTCTTAGAGGTTTTTACTATAAATAAGGGACTTCCTTCCTCCATAGACATTGGATCTCTCCTCTGGGATGGGGACTCCTCACTTCCGTGTTTTCTTTGTGAATTATGAGCCACTAAACCTCCTGGTTAAGGTTAGGAGCTTTGTTTATTTCTATAGATTAAGATTATTATTCTTCTACTATAACTAATGTTTGATTCAACTCTAAGGTGTAATTTCCGTTCTTAATCTTATGAATCTGGTGGAACGAGAGTATGGTTCTTATTCTACATGAGCTCTTGTGATTCTTGAGAGAGCTATCTCGCTTGAGCAACAGCTAGGAAACACTCCTCCTAAACTGAGGGTTACCTATGACTGATTGGGATATGTGATATGAAATCCTGTCAGCTTTGGGTAATTAAGGTTTCTGTGGCGCTAAACTAGATTTCTAAACTTCCCCCTCTGATTTGAAAGAATTGACCTTGTCTGTGGCGTTTCAGTAAGATTAGAGGAGATTAATTCGCTACGAAAGTAGGCTTTAGTCACTTATGATTTGCCATAGAATAAATCATTCATTATTAAAGTGGTTGGTAAGAATTTTTAATCCGAAAAGATAAACATCTCCAAAGCCTTAACTGCTTCCATATATTATCTCTTTACCAAACCTTTAATTGCTTTCTTTATTTTCTTTAATATCTTGCTTTATGCGAATTCAATAACAACAACTCTTTTTCTATTTGCCTAACTAAGTTTAGCAAGATAACTATTGCTTACTCAATCCAACAATACTCGTGGGATCGACCCTCACTCACCTGAGGTATTATTTGGACGACCCGGTGCACTTGCCGGTTAAGTTGTGCGAGTTCTAAATTTGCGCACCAATTTTCGGTGCCGTTGTCAGGGATTGTTCGTGATTGACAACTACCAGTTGTCTTGTTACTTAGATTAGGTATTTTTCTTTTATCAGTTTTGACCATTTATTTTCTTTTGAGTTTCTAATTTTAACTTTGACCTATTTCTCTTGGTTTTCGAAAATTTTCATTATTAATTTTTCCTTATTTTTAAATTTTAAGTTTGGTGTCTTTTTAGTGTTTTCCTTTTATTTCTAAATTTCAAAAAGAAAAAACTTTTCTTTTAAATTTTCGAAAATTCTTGAGTGTTTTTCTTATCTTGATTTCAAATTTTAAGTTTGGTGTCCTGTTAGTGATCTTTTTGTTTAATTTAATTTTCTATCTTTCTTGATCTTGGATCTTTATCTTATCTTTTACTTGATTTTCAAATTTTATCATCTTATCTTATCTTTATTTTAAATTCAAATTTTAAAAGTTTGGTGTTTCTTTAGTTTCTCTTTCCTTCAATTTGAATTTCAAAATCTTTATTAGACCTTTTCTATCTAATTTTCGAAAATTTTTAAATCAAATCTTCCATCTCTATTTTCAAATCTTCTTAGTTAATTGTCTACTTTATTTTTTTTTATTTTTAAGTTCGGTGTCTCTTTAATTTTTCTTTTTCTTTCTTTTTGAATTTCGAAAATTTTTAAACCCCTTTTTCTAATTCTTTTAAATTTTTTTCTAAATTGCTAGTTATTTTTTTATTTTCAAAATAGTATTCTAATTTTTTTATTTTTGAATTTTTATTAAAAAAATAAAAAATAGTTCTGTTCTTTCTTCCTTGCTTTTATGTTTACCATCTGGTACGTTTAATTTTGTTTGGTGTTTTGCGTTGAGGAACAATCATGGAGAAGGATCACATGGGTTACTATTCATACTCAAGGAGTGATTCAAATTACTATGGATGGAGAAATTATCCAGACTTTGGTTGGAAAAGCCAAGACCAAAGAAACTTCAGTGCCCCATATGCCATCTATCAAGAACCATCATCTCTTTACTCATATCAAGAACCACAATTTCTCTATCCATATCAAAAACCTTCATCTTCTTGTTCATATCAAGAACCATCATCTTTTAATCTTGACTGCCAAGAACTGCAGCAAATAATAGATAAAATTTTGCAAAAATTTCCATCCTCATCCCCTATTTACTCATACCAAGAATCACCACCTCTCTATCCATACCAAGAACCATGCTCTTTTTACTCATATCAAGAGTCACCATCTCATTATTCATATCAAGAATCATCATCTCCTTATTAAGAACTATCAACTTTAGAGCTTACCATGAAAAAATTAAGGGATGCCGCTCAAGATTGCATACAAGATATGAGAATGAGTGTCAAGAATATAGAGAGGCATGTGGAGGTGATTACCAAGCATTAGGCAGAGGAATAAACAAACCCCCTCACAAGAGAAGCAATGCAAATTCCTATAAAAGAATGTGAGGGAATCATTCAAAGGAGTCCATACTCCAGTGAATTAGAGAACTATCCACCTTCACACATGGAAGAAGAAGATGCACAAACAAAGGAGGTTGTAAAAGAAGAAAACAATTATGGGAATTTACACTCCAATGAAGCAGAGAGCTACATAGAGGGTGGTTTATTAAACCACTAATTCTAGAGGTTCTTAATGAAGGGTACACTCCACCCATCACACAACATTAAAAATCCTGAATTCAGAGTGGTAGAGATAATTAAGGAATGTACTGAAAAGAGGATTCTGACCAAGGAAAAAAAGATGATATCCATGAAAAAGATAAGGTTAGTAAGAAGGAATCCAACCCCTACCCCAACAAGTAAGGAGAACCAAGCTGATAACAAAAAAAGAAAACTTGTTAAGAGGAATTCAAATCTGAGGGCACTAATCTTCTCCTCTTTTCCCTTGGAGTCATTTCTTTTAACCAAATGGAAGAGAAAGAAGAAAATTCAACAATCAAGCGTCAAGCTAATGACATTAAAGAAGCGTATGTTGGGAGGCAACCCAACCATAAGTATCTTTTAGTTTATTTCAGTTTTATCTCAGTTTTATTTTTTTTATTTTATTCTTTTTTCTTCGTTTTCAAAATTTTCCTAGGTTTTCTAATGTTTGAGATCATGTACAGTGTTTAGAACAAGGACAGAAGAACTTAAAATGGAAGAACAGAATACCCTGGAGCAGGAAGGCTCTGGCACTAAATGCCAGGCAGGGCATTTAGCACCAGCAAGAAGGCAAGCAGTCTTGGCGTTTAACGCCAAAAAGGGACCAAGTTTTCTTTGCTTGGGGACAAGAAAACTTCTTAAGTTTGGTGTTGCAGAGCGAGCTCTGGGTCTATATTATCATCAATGACACCAAAGGAAGGTGAATCATCTTCACAGAAGATTGATGAGCAGATATTTTATATGCTTTTTGGCATTATTTTCCTAGTGTTTTTGTTATGTTTTGTTGAGTTTTATTATGTTTTAATAGGTTTTAGTGCAAAATTCACATTTTTAGATTCTACTTTAAGTTTGTGTATTTTATTACGATTTCAGATAATTTCTGGCTGAAATTGACCTTGACAAAGTCCGATTCAGAGGCAAGGAAAACGTAGTAGATGTTGTCAGATTCTGACCTTCGTGCATTCAAATGAGCATTTCAGGAGTTACAAAGGTCCAAATGACGCGTTCTCAATGGCGTTGGAAAGCTAACTTCCAAATTTTTCTAGAAATATATAATGATCTATACTTTTCTTCGAAGGAGACTGCCCATTTTGGGCATTAAACGCCCAAATCACCCCTTATGTGGCGTTCAATGCCCCAAGAGGACTTAAGCTAGCGTTGAATGCCCAAACCTGGTGTTCAATGCCCCCAAGGGAGTACAAGGCAACATGGATCAACTCCCTAACGGGTGTTCAACTCCCAATCCTCAAGATGGACGCCATGCTCAGCCCAAGCACTCAACCAAAGTGGGTCCAAGAGTGGATTTTCGCACCTCAAGTCCAGTCTATCATATTTTTGTACTTCTTAGTCATTAGAGTAGTATATATAGGAGAAGATCACTGATGAATCCATATTTTATGATATATTTTGGTTTAATTTGAGTGGATTCCATCACATAAACCCACATTTATTCACCTAAATAGCATGCTTTTGAGATTTCTTCCTAAAGTGTGCTTGAAAGTGAAAACATGATCTTTTGTGCTTAATTTAGTCAATTTTATTCACTTTAATCCCATTTGGTGCCTTGATGTATTTGTTAAGTAATTTTCAGGTTTCCAAGGCAAGTATGGGTTGAAGAAGTGAGGAAAAGAGCATGCAAAAGGGAAGAATTCAAGAAATGAAGGATTTGGAAAGCTGCCAGCCCTGACCTCTCTGTACTAAATTGGTCATAACTTGAGCTACAGAGATCCAAAGGAGGCGGTTCCAGCGGCATTAAAAAACTAACGTCTGGGGCTTCAAAATGATATGCAATTTGCTATAGTGGACATAAGTCTAAGTGTATATACGCACAGGTACTTGTGCGTACGCACAAGTCAGGATTCAGCATGTGTGCAAACGCACACATCTGTGCGTCCGCACAGGTCCCTGCACGTGACCTCATTAATTGCAACTCACTGGCAGCGATTTTTGGGCCCCAAAACCCAATTCAACTCATTTTTTGAAGCTATTTAAGGCCAAATTGAAGAAGGATGAAAGGGGGGATTATGTTTAGTTTTTATTATGTTTTCTCTTAGTTTCTAGAGAGAGAAGCTCCCCCTCTCTCTAGAATTAGGGTTCTTTAGTTTAATTTCTCGTCATTTCTACTTTTAATTCTTGTTTCTATTTACTTTTCCTTGTCATTTATTGTTATTACTTCTTTGCTCTTCTTCATTTCTCTTGTTATTTCCTTTATTTTGTTATTTTCATGTTATGAACACTTTTGTTATTTTAATTCCAATTAATGTAAATTTATGTTTCCATGTCATTTATTGCTTCTTTTAGTTGTTATTGTTATTTTCTTGCTTTGGTAGCTTTATAATTTATTTTAATGTATTTTAATATTATTTTATTCTCATGCACACCAAGTGTTTAATAAAATACTTGGCTTAGTTTCTACTTAGTTTTTCTACACTCTTGGCTTAAAATTGTTGACTTTGGTGATCCTTGAGTCATTGATGTCCATTCTTGTTTGATATATTAGAGTAGTTAGTTGATTTGGTCTCTCTTGACTCTATGTGACCCCTTAGTGTTGACATAAGACTTAGGGATTGAAATTAACTATGCCTATTTGACTTATCTTCGATGTAAGGTTGACTAAGTAGGATTAACTCTTCATAATCATCATATGTTTGTGGTCAACGGCTAGGATAGGTAGCCTTAGTCCTCAATTACTTGCCAAGAGGTTTCTTGCTTTTGAAGTTTTATTGCTTTGACTTTTACTTGCTTTCCTTTACTTTCTTGCATGTAAAGTTACTTTCTTGCCATTCCTTTTTCTTGCATGTTTATTTAATTGCTTTGATGTTTAATTTCTTGCATGTTTAATTTTCACACTCTTGGTTGAGATATTAGATGTTTGGATGGAATTGAGTTGTGGATGTCCATTCTGCATTGTGTGAGAATAGTTAATTGGTTTGGTTTCCATTGACGCTAGTCTTTCACTAAGTAATTAGTGAGTTGACTAGGACTTATGGATTGAGATTAATTATGCTTTTGACTAATTCTCAAGGAGGATTGATTAATTTGGATTGATTCCACACAATTGCCATGTTTGTGGTCCATAACTAGGATAGGAATCCTAAACTCCCCAATTCTTGCCAAGAGTTGCCATTTACATTCCTTGCATGTTTACTTGCTTTCTTGCTATTTACATCTCTTGCTCTCTCTTGCTTTCATTCTCAATTTCCCATGCTCTCTCTCTCATAGCCAATGATTATACATTTCATTGCAACTCCTAGGAAAGACGACCCGGGAGCTAAATACTATCGGTTTATATTTGTTTTTATTTGAATTTAACATTTGATTTGGGAATTAATTGTTGGTCTAGACTATACTTTCAATGACAGAATTCTATTTTGTGAAAATCTAGATCAACGATAAATTCCTCATTATCAAATTTGGTGCCGTTGCCGGGGAGTTGCAATGGTGTATGTTTTTGGCTATTGTGCATATGTGAATATTGTAAATAGCTTATTTTTTTGGTTGATTGTACATATGTTACTTGCTTGTTTTTGGCTTTTGTAAATATGCTAGTATGTGAATATCTTGCTTTTTATTTGCTATTGTAAATATGCCTCTCTTGTTTGCTTTTTGTTTTTCTTATTGGGAGCTAATAGCTTGTTGGACACTCCATCCAAGTTTGGTACAATCAATTGGGAATTATGGAGATTCTAGCATTGTTGGGAGCTCCATGATGAATATAAGCACAAGAATAAAGCTCTCCATAAGTATAACTTAAAGACATTAAATAAAAGTGTTTGGTAACATCTTTCTAACCTTATCTTTGTACATAGTTTCAATTTATTGCATTTTCTCTCTTGTAGATAGTTTAGGTTAGATTAATTTCAAGCTTAATTTAAGTAGATTTTAGTTTAGATTATGTATTTTTGATGAATAATATGTTTTGGGGTTGAAAAGCTATTTTGGATGTCAAGTTTGGTGCCTTAGAGCACTAAAATATTTTGAGAAAAACAGAGCCTGTGCGTATGCACACAACCCCAATTTTTGTGTTCTGTGCACGCGCACCCACCTGTGCGCGCGCACACTAGCTTGTGCCTCCTCTGTTGGGAACGTTCACACTCCTTATGCGTCCGCACACCTCTCTTTTTGCCTCTGTGCGTGCGCATGGACCTGTGTGCATATGCACAGAAGGCGTGATAGCTGGCAATGTTGACGCTTCATTTTATGTTTAAAAAAAGTGTTCTGTGCGTGCGCACACGCTTGTGTGTACAACTGGTACGCGGAATCGTGATTACACTTTAATTATGTAGAATTTATTGCTCTTTCTTTCCCTGGAAATGGCGCCAAAAACATGATGCCAAGACCATGGTTCACAACTCCGTGTAACTAACCAGCAAGTGCACTGGGTCGTCCAAGTAATACCTTACGTGAGTAAGGGTCGAATCCCACAGAGATTGTTGGTATGAAGCAAGCTATGGTCACCTTGCAAATCTCAGTTAGGCAGATATAAATTGATAATGGTGTTTTCGAATAATAATCAATAGAATAGGGATAGAAATACTTATGTAATTCATTGGTGAGAATTTCAGATAAGCGAATGGAGATGCTTTTCGTTCCTCTGAACCTCTGCTTTCCTGCTATCTTCATCCAGTCAGTCTTACTCCTTTCCATGGCTGGCTTTATGTGATACATCACCATTGTCAACGGCTACTTTCGGTCATCTCTCAGGAAAATGATCCAATGCTCTGTCACGGCACGGCTAATCGTCTGGAGGCATCACCCTTGTCAATGGCTTCATCTTATCCTCTCAGTGAAAATGATCAACGCACCCTGTCACGGCACGGCTATTCATCTGTTGGTTCTTGATCATGCTGGAATAGGATTTACTATCCTTTTGCGTCTATCACTAACGCCCCGCAATCGCGAGTTTGGAGCTCGTCACAGTCATCCAATCATTGAATCCTACTCGGAATACCACAGACAAGGTTTAGACCTTCCGGATTCTCTTGAATGCCGCCATCATTCTAGCTTACACCACGAAGATTCTGATTAAGAGATCTAAGAGATACTCATTCAATTCTAATGTAGAACGGAGGTGGTTGTCAGGCACGCGTTTATAGGGAATGATGATGATTGTCACGTTCATCACATTCAGAGTGAAGTACGAATGAATATCTTAGAAGCGAAACAAGATGAATTGAATAGAAAACAGTAGTACTTTGCATTAATCTTTGAGGAACAGCAGAGCTCCACACCTTAATCTATGGAGTGTAGAAACTCTACTGTTGAAAATACATAAGTGAAAGGTCCAGGCATGGCCGAGATGGCCAGCCCCCTAAAACGTGATCAATAGTCTCCTAAGATGAACAATGGATTAAAACTGAGACCAAAGATGGTCAAAAAGACTAGTAAAAGGTCCTATTTATAATAAACTAGCTACTAGGGTTTACATGAGTAAGTAATTGATGCATAAATCCACTTCTGGGGCCCACTTGGTGTGTGCTTGGGCTGAGCTTGAGTGTTGCACGTGTAGAGGTCCTTCTTGGAGTTGAACGCCAGCTTTTGTGCCAGTTTGGGCGTTCAACTCTGGTTTTGGCTCCTTTCCTGGCGCTGGACGCCAGATTTGGGCAGAGAGCTGGCGTTGAACGCCAGTTTGAGTCGTCTATTCTTAGCCAAAGTATGGGCTATTATATATTGCTGGAAAGCCCTGGATGTCTACTTTCCAACGCAATTGGAAGCGCGCCATTTCAAGTTCTGTAGCTCCAGAAAATCCCCTTTGAGTGCAGGGAGGTCAGAATCCAACAGCATCAGCAGTCCTTCTTCAACCTCTGAATCTGATTTCTGCTCAAGTCCCTCAATTTCAGTCAGAAAATACCTGAAATCACAGAAAAACACACAATCTCATAGTAAAGTCCAGAAATGTGAATTTAACATAAAAACTAATGAAAACATCCCTAAAAGTAACTAGATTCTACTAAAAACATACTAAAAACAATGCCAAAAAGCGTATAAATTATCCGCTCATCACAACACCAAACTTAAATTGTTGCTTGTCCCCAAGCAACTGAAAATCAAATAGGATAAAAAAAAGAGAATATACTATAAATTCCAAACTATCAATGAAACATAGCTGCAATCATATGAGCGGGACTTATAGCTTTTTGCCTCTTGAATAGTTTTGGCATCTCACTTTATCCATTGAGGTTCAGAATGATTGGCATCTATAGGAACTCAGAGTTCAGATAGTGTTATTGATTCTCCTAGTTCAGTATGATGATTCTTGAACACAACTATTTTATGAGTCTTGGCCGTGGCCCTGAGCACTTTGTTTTCCAGTATTACCACCGGATACATAAATGCCACAGACACATAATTGGGTGAACCTTTTCAGATTGTGACTCAGCTTTGCTAAAGTCCCCAATTAGAGGTGTCCAGGGTTCTTAAGCACACTTTTTTTTTTTTGCTTTGGACCTTGACTTTAACCGCTCAGTCTCAAGTTTTCACTTGACACCTACACGCCACAAGCACATGGTTAGGGACAGCTTGGTTTAGCCGCTTAGACCAGGATTTTATTCCTTTAGGCCCTCCTATCCATTGATGCTCAAAGCCTTGGGATCCTTTTTATTGCCCTTTCCTTTTGGTTTTAAGGGTTATTGGCTTTTTGCTCTTGCCTCTTGGTTTTAAGAGCTTTTGGCTTTTTCTGCTTGCTTTTCTATTATTATTTTTTTTCGCCTATATTTTTTTTCTGCAAGCTTTGTTCTTTGCTGCTTTTTCTTGCTTCAAGAATCATTTTTATGATTTTTCAGATTATCAAATAACATGTCTCCTAGTCATCATTCTTTCAAGAGCCAACATATTTAACATTCTTAAACAGCAACTTCAAAAGACATATGCACTATTCAAGCATACATTCAGAAAACAAGAAGTATTGTCACCACATCAATATAATTAAGCTAAGTTCAAGGATAAATTTGAAACTCATGTACTTCTTGTTCTTTTGAATTAAAACATTTTTCATTTAAGAGAGGTGATGGATTCATAGGACACTCATAACTTTTAAGACAAAGTTACTAACTACTAATGATCATGTAATGAAGACACAAACATAGATAAGCACATAACATAGAAAACAAAAAACAGAGAAAGCAAGAACAAGGAATGAATCCACCTTAGTGATGGTGGCGTTTCCTTCTTGAGGAACCAATGATGTCCTTGAGCTCTTCTATGTCTCTTCCTTGTCTTTGTTGCTCCTCCCTCATTGCTTTTTGATCTTCTCTTATTTCATGAAGGATGATGGAGTGCTCTTGATGTTCCACCCTTAATTGTCCCATATTGGAACTCAATTCTTCTAGGGAGGTGTTGATTTGCTCCCAATAGTTTTGTGGAGGAAAGTGCATTTGAGGCATCTCCGGGATCTCATGGTGATGAGCTTCATACGCCTCTTGAGCTCCATGAATGGGCTCTCCTGCTTGCTCCATCTTTTTCTTAGTGATGGGCTTGTCCTCTTTGATGAGGATATCTCCCTCTATGTCAATCCCAGCTGAATTGCATAGGTGGCAAATGAGGTGAGGAAAGGCTAACCTTGCCATAGTGGAGGACTTGTCAGCCACCTTGTAGAGTTCTTGAGGTATAATCTCATGAACTTCCACCTCTTCTCCAATCATGATGCTATGGATCATGATGGCCCGGTCTATAGTAACTTTAGACCGGTTGCTAGTGGGAATGATTGAGCATTGAATGAACTCCAACCATCCTCTAGCCACAGGCTTGAGGTCCAATCTTCTTAGTTGAACCGGCTTGCCTTTGGAGTCAATCTTCCATTGAGCTCCTTCCACGCATATGTCCATAAGGACTTGGTCCAACCTTTAATTAAAGTTGACCCTTCTAGTGTAGGGGCGTTCATCTCCTTGTATCATGGGCAAGTTAAACGCCAACCTCACATTCTCCGGACTAAAATCTAAGTATTTCCCCCGAACCATTGTAACATAGTTCTTTGGATCCGGGTTCTTACTTTGATCATGGTTCTTGGTGATCCATGCATTAGCATAGAACTCTTGGACCATTAGGATGCCGACTTGTTGGATGGGATTTGTTAGAACTTCCCAACCTCTTCTTTGAATTTCATGTCGGATCTCCGGATACTCATTTCTTTTGAGTTTGAAAGGGACCTCAGGGATCACCTTCTTCTTGGCCACAACATCATAGAAGTGGTCTTGATGGGCTTTGAAGATGAACCTTTCCATCTCCCATGACTCGGATGTGGAAGCTTTTGTCTTCCCTTTCCCCTTTCTAGAGGATTCTCCGGTCTTAGGTGCCATCAATGGTAATGGAAAAACAAAAAGCTTATGCTTTTACCACACCAAACTTAGAATTTTGCTCACCCTTGAGCAATAAAAGAAAGAATAGATGAAGAAGAAGAAGAAATGGAGGAGAGGGAGAGTGGGAAGTATTTCGGCCAAGAAGGGTGTAGAGGGGTGTGTTGTGTGAATTTGATGAAGAATGGAGGGCTTTATATAGGTAAGGGAGGGGGGAAAGGTTTCGGCCATATGGGTGGGTTTAGGTGGGAAATTGGTTTTGAATTTTTGAAGGTAGGTGGAGTTTATGAGGTAGGTTTATGGGGAAGAGTGGATGGATGTGAGTGGTGAAGAGGTGATGGGGAAGAGAATTTGAGGTGATTGGTGAAGGGTTTTTTGGGGAAGAGTGTTTATGGGGTTGTGTGAAAGAGAGTGGTGAGAAGAAGTGAGTGGAGGTAGGTGGGGATCCTGTGGGGTCCACAGATCCTGAGTGGATCCTGTGGGGTCCACAGATCCTGAGGTGTACAAGGATTTACATCCCTGCACCCATTAGGCATGTAAAAATGCCTTTGCACACAACTCTGGGCGTTCAGCGCCAGGTTGGTGGCCATTTTGGGCGTTCAACGCCCATTTGTGTGCCATTTCTGGTGTTGAACGCCAGAACCATGCCTGTTCTGGCGTTCAGCGCCCAGAAGCTGCCCATTTTGGGCGTTCAGCGCCAGAACCATGCTCTGTTCTGGCGCTGAACGCCAGACAGATGCTCCTCTAGGGTGTGATTTTTCTTCTGCTGTTTTTTTATTCTGTTTTCAATTTTTCTATTTATTTTGTGACTCCACATGATCATGAACCTATAAGGACATGAAAAACAATGAAAATAAAAATTAGATAAATAAACATTGGGTTGCCTCCCAACAAGCGCTTCTTTAATGTCAATAGCTTGACAGTGGGCTCTCATGGAGCCTTACAGATGTTCAGAGCATTGTTGAAACTCTCCAACACCAAACTTAGAGTTTGGATATAGGAGTTCAACACCAAACTTAGAGTTTGGTTGTGGCCTCCCAACACCAAACTTAGAGTTTGACTGTGGGGGCTTGGGTTGACTCTGTTTTGAGAGAAGCTTTTCATGCTTCCTCTCCATGGTTGCAGAGAGAGATCCTTGAGTTTTAAACACAAGAGAGTCCTCATTCATTTGAAGGACTAATTCTCCTCTGTCAACATCAATCACAGCTCTTGCTGTGGCCAGGAAAGGTCTTCCTAGGATAATGGATTCATCCTCTTCCTTTCCAGTATCCAGGACTATGAAATCAGCAGGGATGTAAAGGCCTTCGACCTTTACTAACACGTCCTCTACTTGTCCATAAGCCTGTTTTCTTGAGTTATCTGCCATCTCTAATGAGATTTTAGCAGCTTGCACCCCATAGATTCCCAGTTTCTCTATTACAGAGAGGGGCATGAGGTTTATTCCTGAACCAAGGTCACACAGAGCCTTAAAGATCATGGTGCCTATAGTACAGGGTATTATGAACTCTCCAGAATCCTGTCTCTTCTGAGGCAATGTCAGTTGATCCAGATCACTTAGTTCATTGATGAACAAGGGAGGTTCAACTTCCCAAGTATCAATGCCAAATAATTTGGCATTCAGCTTCATGATTGCACCAAGAAACTTGGCAGTTTGCTCTTCAGTAACATCCTCATTCTCTTCAAAAGAGGAATACTCATCAGAGCTCATGAAGGGCATAAGGAGGTTCAATAGAATCTCTATGGTCTCTAGATGAGCCTCAGAGTCCTTTGGTTCCTCAGAGGGAAGCTCCTTATTGATCATTGGACGTCCCAGGAGGTCTTCCTCCTTGGGATTCACGTCCTCCTCTCCTTCTTTGGGTTCGGCCATGGTGCTTATGTCAATGGCCTTGCACTCTCCTTTTGGATTCTCTTCTGTATTGCTTGGGAGAGTACTAGGAGGGATTTCAGTGATCCTTTTACTCAGATGGCCCACTTGTGCTTCCAGATTTCTAATGGAAGATCTTGTTTCATTCATGAAACTTACAGTGGCCTTAGATAGATCAGAGACTAAGTTTGTTAAATTAGAAGTATTTTGTTCAGAGTTCTCTGTCTGTTGCTGAGTGGATGATGGAAAAGGTTTATTATTGTTAAACCTGTTTCTTCCACCATTATTAAAGCCTTGTTGAGGCTTTGATCCTTCCATGAGAAATGTGGATGATTTCTCCATGATGAATTATAGGTGTTTCCATAAGGTTCACCTAAGTAATTCACCTCTGCTATTGCAGGGTTCTCAGGATCATAAGCTTCTTCTTCAGGAGAAGCCTCTTGAGTACTGTTGGATGCAGCTTGCATTCCATTCAGACTCTGAGAAATCATATTGACTTGCTGAGTCAATATTTTGTTCTGAGCCAATATGGCATTCAGAGTATCAACTTCAAGAACTCCCTTCTTCATAGGCGTCCCATTACTCACAGGATACCTTTCAGAAGTGTACATGAACTGGTTATTAGCAACCATGTCAATGAGTTCTTGAGCTTCTGCAGGCGTTTTCTTTAGGTGAATGGATCCACCTGCAGAAGTGTCCAGTGACATCTTTGATAGCTCAGATAAACTATCATAGAATATATCCAGGATGGTCCATTCTGAAAGCATGTCAGAAGGACACTTTTTGGTCAACTGTTTGTATCTTTCCCAAGCTTCATAGAGGGATTCACCTTCTTTCTGTCTGAAGGTTTGAACATCAGCTCTAAGCTTGCTCAGCTTTTGAGGAGGAAAGTACTTGGCTAAGAAAGCCGTGACCAGCTTATCCCAAGAGTTCAGGCTGTCTTTGGGTTGAGAATCCAACCATAATCTAGCTCTGTCTCTTACAGCAAAAGGGAAAAGCATGAGCCTGTAGACTTCAGGATCTACTCCATTAGTCTTAACAGTATCACATATCTGCAAGAATTCAGTTAAGAACTGAAAAGGATCTTCAGATGGAAGTCCATGAAACTTGCAGTTCTGCTGCATCAGAGAAACTAATTGAGGTTTCAGCTCAAAGTTGTTTGCTCCAATGGCAGGAATGGAGATGCTTCTTCCATGTAAATTGGAATTAGGTGCAGTAAAGTCACCAAGCATCTTCCTTACATTATTATTATTTTCGGCTGCCATCTCCTCTTCCTGTTCAAAAATTTCTGAAAGGTTATCTCTGGATTGTTGTATTTTAGCTTCTCTTAGTTTCCTTTTTATGGTCCTTTCAGGTTCTGAATTTGCTTCAACAAGAATGTTCTTGTCCTTGCTCCTGCTCATATGAAAAAGAGAGAACAGAAAAATAATAATAATAGGGGTCCTTTTTACCACAGTATAGAGGTCACAGTGTTAGTGGAAGAAAAGAGGGGGAGACAAAGAATGTAATATAATGGAAGAATCACAACTGTGAGGAGGGTTGAGATGTTTGTAGATGAATAAATAAATAGAATAAGATGAGAGAGAAGGAATTTTCGAAAATAATTTTTTTTTGAAAAAGAGTTAGTGATTTTTTAAAATAGTTTTTTTTTTTTGAAAAATGTTAGTAATTTTCGAAAATTAAGATTTAAAAATTAAAATAATTAATAAATTAAAAAGAAATTTTGAAAAAGGGGGAAGATATTTTCGAAAATGAGAGAGAGAGAGTTAGTTAGGTAGTTTTGAAAAAGTTAAGAAACAAACAAAAAGTTAGTTAGTTAGTTGAAACAAATTTTGAAAAGATAAGAAGTTAGGAAGTTAGAAAAGATATTTTAAAAAGATATTTTTGAAAAAGATAAGATAAGAAGATATTTTTGAAAAGATATGATTGAAATTAGTTTTGAAAAAGATTTGATTTTTAAAATCACAATTAATGACTTGATTCATAAGAAATCACAAGATATGATTCTAGAACTTAAAGTTTGAATCTTTCTTAACAAGCAAGTAACAAACTTCAAATTTTTGAATCAAAACATTAATTGATTATGTTATTTTCGAAAATTTGATATAAAAATAAGAAAAATATTTTTGAAAAATATTTTTGGAATTTTCGAAAATAACTAAGAATTTTGAAAAAGATTTGATTTTTGAAAAAGATTTTGAAAAAGATAAGATTTTCAAATTGAAAATTTGATTTGACTCATAAGAAACAACTTGATTTTAAAAATTTTTGAAAAAGTCAACTCAAATTTTCGAATTTGATGAGAGAAAAAGGGAAAGATATTTTTTGTTTTTTGTTTTTTTTTTTAATTTTTATGATGAGAGAGGAAAACAGGAAAAATGATGCAATTCATGAAATTTATGGATCAAAACAATGAATGCATGCAAGAATGCTATGAATGTCAAGATGAACACCAAGAACACTTTGAATGTCAAGATGAACATCATAGACACAATTTTGAAAAATTTTTATGCAAAGAAAACATGCAAGACACCAAACTTAGAATTCTTTAATGCTTAGACACTAAGAATTCAAGAATGCACATGAAAAACAAGAAGAGACACAAAACAAAAAATCATCAAGATCAAACAAGAAGACTTACCAAGAACAACTTGAAGATCATGAAGAACACTATGAATGCATGAAATTTTCGAAAAATGCAAGATGCATATGCAAGTGACACCAAACTTATGATATGACTCAAGACTCAAACAAAAAACACAAAAATATTTTTGATTTTTATGATTTTCAATTTTTTTTTTGGATTTTTTCGAAAATTATATGAAAAAGAAAAAATAAGGATTCCAAAATTTTTAACATGAATTCCAAGAATCTTGTATTCTTAGTCTAAAGCTTCAGTCCAGGAATTAGACATGGCTCACTAGCCAGCCAAGCTTTCAATGAAAGCTCCGGTCCAAAACACTAGACATGGCCAATGGCCAGCCAAGCTTCAGCAGGTGAATCAGGAACAGCAACAGGTGGATTAGCAACAACTAGCTTGCTCTTGATAACAAATTGCTGCCTCAGTCCAAATAAATTTAGACATGGCTTTACAGCCAGCCAGGCTTCACATGCTTCGTGAAACACTAGAATTCATTCTTAAAAATTCTGAAGAAGAATATATTTTTGAAAACATTTTTATATTAATTTTTTTTCGAAAACAAAGGAGAAAATTTTGAAATATTTTTGAAAAATTTTTTTTGAAAAGAAAACAAAAAGAAAATTACCTAATCTGAGCAACAAGATGAACCGTCAGTTGTCCAAACTTGAACAATCCCCGGCAACGGCGCCAAAAACTTGGTGTTGTTGCCGGATCAAACTTGGCACTGATGTTACCGGACCAAAAGCTTGCCGAAAACTCGAACAATCCTCGGCAACGGCGCCAAAAACTTGGTACGCGGAATCGTGATTACACTTTAATTATGTAGAATTCATTGCTCTTTCTTTCCCTGGAAATGGCGCCAAAAACATGATGCCAAGACCATGGTTCACAACTCCGCGTAACTAACCAGCAAGTGTACTGGGTCGTCCAAGTAATACCTTACGTGAGTAAGGGTCGAATCCCACGGATATTGTTGGTATGAAACAAGCTATGGTCACCTTGCAAATCTCAGTTAGGCAGATATAAATTGATAATGGTGTTTTCGAATAATAATCAATAGAATAAGGATAGAAATACTTATGTAATTCATTGGTGAGAATTTCAGATAAGCGAATGGAGATGCTTTTCGTTCCTCTGAACCTCTGCTTTCCTGCTATCTTCATCTAGTCAGTCTTACTCCTTTCCATGGCTGGCTTTATGTGATACATCACCATTGTCAACGGCTACTTTCGGTCATCTCTCAGGAAAATGATCCAATGCTCTGTCACGGCACGGCTAATCGTCTGGAGGCATCACCCTTGTCAATGGCTTCATCTTATCCTCTCAGTGAAAATGATCAACACACCCTGTCATGGCACGGCTATTCATCTGTCGGTTCTCGATCATGCTGGAATAGGATTTACTATCCTTTTGCGTCTGTCACTAACGCCCCGCAATCGCGAGTTTGGAGCTCGTCACAGTCATCCAATCATTGAATCCTACTCGGAATACCACAGACAAGGTTTAGACCTTCCGGATTCTCTTGAATGCTGCCATCATTCTAGCTTACACCACGAAGATTCTGATTAAGAGATCTAAGAGATACTCATTCAATTCTAATGTAGAACGGAGGTGGTTGTCAGGCACGCGTTCATAGGGAATGATGATGATTGTCACGTTCATCACATTCAGAGTGAAGTACGAATGAATATCTTAGAAGCGAAACATGATGAATTGAATAGAAAACAGTAGTACTTTGCATTAATCTTTGAGGAACAGCAGAGCTCCACACCTTAATCTATAGAGTGTAGAAACTCTACTGTTGAAAATACATAAGTGAAAGGTCCAGGCATGGCCGAGATGGCCAGCCCCCTAAAACGTGATCAATAGTCTCCTAAGATGAACAATGGATTAAAACTGAGACCAAAGATGGTCAAAAAGACTAGTAAAAGGTCCTATTTATAATAAACTAGCTACTAGGGTTTACATGAGTAAGTAATTGATGCATAAATCCACTTCCGGGGCCCACTTGGTGTGTGCTTGGGCTGAGCTTGAGTGTTGCACGTGTAGAGGTCCTTCTTGGAGTTGAACGCCAGCTTTTGTACCAGTTTGGGCGTTCAACTCTGGTTTTGGCTCCTTTTTTGGCGCTGGACGCCAGATTTGGGCAGAGAGCTGGCGTTGAACGCCAGTTTGTGTCATCTATTCTTGGCCAAAGTATGGACTATTATATATTGCTGGAAAGCCCTGGATGTCTACTTTCCAACGCAATTGGAAGCGCGCCATTTTGAGTTCTGTAGCTCCAGAAAATCCACTTTGAGTGCAGGGAGGTCAGAATCCAACAGCATCAGCAGTCCTTCTTCAACCTCTGAATCTGATTTCTGCTCAAGTCCCTCAATTTCAGTCAGAAAATACCTGAAATCACAGAAAAACACACAATCTCATAGTAAAGTCCAGAAATATGAATTTAACATAAAAACTAATGAAAACATCCCTAAAAGTAACTAGATTCTACTAAAAACATACTAAAAACAATGCCAAAAAGCGTATAAATTATCCGCTCATCAACAACACACCTTTTAATCCCCTCTCTGTTCAGAGCGCTCGCACACACTTGTGTGTCCGCTCACCCTCCATTTCTTTACCTTCTGTGCGTGCGCACACCTAGGTGCGTACGCACGCATCTTGATTCCCTCTCTGCTGATAGTGTTTGCACACCTGGTGTGGACGCACACCTCCCCCAATTCGCTAAGTGTGCGTATGCACACATGCCCGTGCGTACGCACGCTCCTGTTTTCTCACCCTTATACTTCTTTTCTCTTCTTCTCTCTACTTCTTATCTTCTTCCACCCCTCTCTTCTCTTGATTTTGCCCTCCTTTCTACTTGTTTTACTTTGTTTTGTTTGCATTCCATTTTTTTTTTGGTAATTATATTTGCTTTAGTTTAGTTGTTTGACAATTAAATAAGTTTCCAATGTTTGTTTAACATTGATTGGGTTGCTTCTTTCTTGAATTTGGTTTCAAATATGTGCACTGAGCATAAAAGCCTTGTTTAAATGCCTAGATGAATTGTGAGTTTGATTCATATGTTGTAGCTACCATATGCATTAAATTTATCCTTGTTTGGCATCTTGAATTGTGCACTTTCACTTTGGTGAATTGAGTTGAAATTACTTGTTCATCTTGATTTTCATATCATATGGATCACATGTCCGGTACTTGTTTCTTTTTAATGTTTTACATTTGTTTGAGTGACCTAACTTGATTGCTATCAAGTGTATCACTTTTTGTAACAAGTACCTATACCATGTGACTTTTTCCTTGTTTTTCATGATGAATAAGTAGTTTTCTTTTCATTAATGGATTGGTTGTTGTTTATTGTGCTATTTTGTATCACTCTTGAGCTTTCATTTGCACAAATTCAATATCCAATAATTCCTACATTCAATTCACTCTTGTTGTAGTTGCCTAAGTTGCATGTGCTTGAATGACACTCATCTCTTAGTTGCATCTTAGGCTATTTAGTTGAGGAACTCATGCTTACTTTTTCATTGTGTGGATGCCACAATAGCCGGCCGTCGTGTGTATTCCATGCCACTATGCAAAATTCTTCAATTATATGTTTATTTACTCTCTCCTTTACCCTTTTGTGCTACTTTCCCTATGAGTCCTAACTATACTTTGCTCTTCTTTTTGAGGATGATACATAAAGGCAAGGAGCCGGGAGAGGAAGAAGACACCGAGGAGGGAGATGCCGAGCATACATGGACTTGGCAATCTCCACCCAACCCAAGCCCCCGCATCCGCCAACCGAAGGTGGAGCTCTTGAGAGACATTCTCCCCGGATTTTGTTTGTGCACGGAGGACCGTGCAACGCTTAAGTGTGGGGGAGGATTCGCCATTTTGGGGTGTAAACTTTCTTTTCTCAAACACCTTGCACTTTATTTTTATTTCTTTTAGTAGGTTTCTTGTATATATTTGGAGTGATTTTGATTATTGCATTACATTTCCTTCTAGTGTATATGTCTTAGACTATTCATAGTTTATATCTATTGCATTTCACATCTTTTTCTTAGTATATATTTTATAGATAGAAATTGTGATTGGATGACGTGAATAGTATAGCACCTAGTTCAATTTTATCCTAATTTTTCATGTTAATTTTTGCTTGTTGAAAATTAGGAATAAAACTAGGAAAGATTTTGAAATTGCATCCATCACAATATACATACATACATACATATAGTAAATAAGTTTTGGTAAAACAACAAAGAATTTTCAAGAAACCCTTTTTTAGGGCATTCCATTGATTAGATTTGAAACTTGTTTTTGAACTTGCTTGAAGTATCTTTTTATGGAACATAGAAAAGAGCTTGAACAAATACCAAATGAGATTTGAGCTTTAATTGTGTGGTTGCACATTTTCAACCACAATTTTTTGTTCTTATGTGATAAACTCCTTTTTATGATTGTGATCTTAGATTTGCTTTAGTCTATATGTCCTATATTTATTGTTTTGGATTGTATTTAGTATGATTGAGGCCATCTTTGAATAGCTCACTAACCCATATAGCCAACCCTTGCATCTATCTTTGTAAACCACTTTTTGAGCCTTTAATTCCCCTTTGTTCTCATTATGAGCACATCATTCACCCTAAGTGAAAAACCATTATGTCCATTGATTGTATCTTTGATTAACTTGGGTTTGAGTGTGTGTGTGTGTGTGTTAATAAAGTGTGGGGGGGGGGGGAGATTTGTGGGAAACATCGGTAGTTAGTGCTTTGGGCATTCATTGAAAATATTTGGAAAAGTGGGAAAATACTCATGCATTCATTACTTAGAAGCATATGCATCTCCTCTTTGTCTATGTTAAAAAAAAGAAAAAAAAGAAAAAAAAAAGAAAATAAAAGAAAATAAAAGAAAAAGAAATGATAATAAGAATGTAAATAAAGGATGCATATGTATGTGAATTGAAAAAGAAAGATGCATGAGTGAACATGAAAAAGGGATAAATGGGTAGTTAGGATGTTTTGTTATGTATATAGGATGATATAGGATTAGGTGGGTACTTAAGCTATAAGATCCAATTTAATAGCCCACTTAACCATTTTAATCCTACCCTTACCTAGGCCCCATTACAACCCTCAAAAGTCCTCTTGATAATTGCATTCATTCATCAAGTATTAGTTGATTGTTAGACGACTTGCAAATCTTTGAAAACATGATTAACGGAGGATTGAGTGATTAGGCCCTAAACACTGAGCGACTAGAGTGTAAACACATCTGGTGAGGGGTTCAATTACTCAATTCTATGTTTCAATTTCTTATTTTGTATCTTTTTGCAAGTTGTTGAACTTAATTTTGAAAATTTCAAATCAATCTTTGGACATTGATCATATTGCTATATTTTTCTTGTCTTGGCCCTAAGTTCCTACATTGGATTGATTGAGATTCTTTTGTTTGTTTTTGCCAAACTCAATAGGAATCATAGTGTAGATATATATAGATAGTATTTAGTATAGTTACATGCATGTAGGTAGTTGCATTAATAATTACCCCTTCATTCATCTCATTTGGTTGGTTTAGCATGAGGACATGCTTGGTTTAAGTGTGGGAGAATTGATGAATCCATATTTTACGATATATTTTGGTTTGATTTGAGTGGATTCCATCACATAAACCCAAATTTATTCACCTAAATAGCATGCTTTTGAGATTTCTTCCTAAATTGTGCTTGAAAGTGAAAACATGCTCTTTTGTGCTTAATTTAGTCAATTTTATTCATTTTAATCCCATTTGGTGTCTTGATGTATTTGTTAAGTGATTTTCAGGTTTCCAAGGCAAGTATGGGTTGAAGAAGTGAGGAAAAGAGCATGCAAAAGGGAAGAATTCAAGAAATGAAGGATTTGGAAAGCTACCAGCCCTGACCTCTCTGTACTAAATTGGTCATAACTTGAGCTATAGAGGTCCAAATGAGGTAGTTCCAGCGGCCTTGGAAAGTTAACATCTGGGGCTTCAAAATGACATGCAATTTACTATAGTGGACATAAGTCTAAGTGTCCATACGCACAGGTACTTGTGCGTACGCACAAGTCAGGATTCAGCATGTGTGCGGACGTACACATCTGTGCATCCGCACAGGTCCCTGCACGTGACCTCATTAATTGCAACTCACTGGCAGCGATTTTTGGGCCCTCAAAACCCAATCCAACTCATTTTTTGAAGCTATTTAAGGCCAAATTGAAGAAGGATGAAGGGGGGACAATTAGGTTTAGTTTTTATTATGTTTTCTCTTAGTTTCTAAAAAGAGAAGCTCTCCCCTCTCTCTAGAATTAGAGTTCTTTAGTTTAATTTATTATCATTTCTACTTTTAATTCTTGTTTCTTTTTACTTTTCCTTGTCATTTATTGTCATTACTTCTTTGCTCTTCTTCATTTCTCTTGTTATTTCCTTTATTTTGTTATTTTCATGTTATGAACACTTTTATTATTTTAATTCCAATTAATGTAAATTTATGTTTCCATGTCATTTATTTCTTCCTTTAGTTGTTATTATTATTTTCTTGCTTTGGTAGCTTTAGAATTTATTTTAATGTATTTTAATATTATTTTATTCTCATGCACACCAAGTGTTTAATAAAATTCTTGGCTTAGTTTCTACTTAGTTTTTCTACACTCTTGGCTTGAAATTGTTGACTTTGGTGATCCTTGAGTCATTGATGTCCATTCTTGTTTGATATATTAGAGTAGTTAGTTGATTTGGTCTCCCTTGACTCTATGTGACCCCTTAGTGTTGACATAAGACTTAGGGATTGAAATTAACTATGCCTATTTGACTTATCTTCGATGTAAGGTTGACTAAGTAGGATTAACTCTTCATAATCATCATATGTTTGTGGTCAACGGCTAGGATAGGTAGCCTAAGTCCTCAATTACTTGCCAAGAGGTTTCTTGCTTTTGAAGTTTTATTGCTTTGACTTTTACTTACTTTCCTTTACTTTCTTGCATGTTAAGTTACTTTCTTGCCATTCCTTTTCCTTGCATGTTTATTTAATTGCTTTGATGTTTAATTTCTTGCATGTTTAATTTTCACACTCTTGGTTGAGAATGTTTAATTTTCACACTCTTGGTTGAGAAATTGGATGTTTGGGTGGAATTGAGTTGTGGATGTCCATTCCGCATTGTGTGAGAATAGTTAATTGGTTTAGTTTCCATTGACGCTAGTCTTTCACTAAGTAATTAGTGAGTTGACTAGGACTTATGGATTGAGATCAATTATGCTTTTGACTAATTCTCAAGGAGGATTGATTAATTTGGATTGATTCCATACAATTGCCATGTTTGTGGTCCATAACTAGGATAGGAATCCTAAACTCCCCAATTCTTGCCAAGAGTTGCCATTTACATTCCTTGCATGTTTACTTGCTTTCTTACTATTTACATCTCTTGCTCTCTCTTGCTTTCATTCCCAATTTCCCATGCTCTCTCTCTCATAGCCAATGATTATACATTTCATTGCAACTCCTAGGGAAGACGACCCAGGAGCTAAATACTCTCGGTTTATTTGTTTTGATTTGAATTTAACATTTGATTTGGGAATTAATTGTTGGTCTAGACTATACTTTCAACGACGGAATTCTATTTTATGAAAATCTAGATCAACGATAAATTCCTCTTTATCAATCACCCACGTTTAGGATCTTCTACCACCACTTTCGAATTACACACTATTCTCTGTACAGTATGAGCAACTGAATCTCCTAAGTTAGGGTCAGGAGCTCTGCTGATTCTGATGGATTAATAATATTACTGTTCTATTTCAATATACGTCTGATTCTATTCTATGATGCATTCTCGTTCTTCAATCTTATGAATCTGGGGTAAAATGTGACATTCATCCTTGTTTTACATTGGTTTACATGAGTCCTGACCAGGATAGTGGAAGCCAGAGCTTGAGGAGGCATCACAGGTTCCAAGAGAGTTATTTGGACTAATTGGGGGTATGTAACATATAATCCCGTTAGTTCTGGGTAGATGAGGTCTCTATGGCATTAAGGCTAGAGTAAAAAAAGTGGCATTCTCTGATCCGGAAGATTTGACTTTGTTTGTGGTGTTTTGAGTAGGATCACTGATGCCAATGCATCTTGGCTAGTTTTACAAGCCATTTTTAGCATGTTTTAGATTAGTTTCATGCATTATCTTCATCAATAAGCAAGCATTTGGATGAGTTATCTATGCATGTCTTGATTCCTCAAATATTAGTGATTTATAATCATTTTCATGAGATTTATGCAAGAACTACTTGATGCACTGAAGGATGCATTATCTTGTGATTATAGCAAAGCTTTTGATGCACTTGTTTGATTGATTATAGGTAAGGAAGAAGCAGAGGACAAGGTGGCATTAGTGACCAAGTTAGGCACACTAACGCCAGCACCAACGTGAAGCAAAGGAAGGAAAGGTGGCATTAGTGGCAGCGTTAGCCACCTACTAACGTTAGCGATGTCATAGCTTCAAGGAAGGTGTGGCGTTAGTGGCTATATTAGGCTCACTAATGCCAACGATAACGTGGCATGAGGAGGCATAGGGCGTTAGTGGTAGCGTTAGCCACCCACCAACGCCAGCGACAACGTGAGCTAAGGGGGTTTGTGGCATTAGTGGCCACGTTAGTGACACTAACGCCAATCCTAACGCTGGCCAAGGACAAAGTATGGTGTTATTGGTCACCTTAATGACACTAACGCCAATGCCAACGCTGGATCAGGGAGAAAGGTAATGTTAGTGGCCACGTTAGGCTCACTAACGCCAGCGATAATGCTGGATAAAGAAGAAAAGCAACGTTAGTGGCAACATTAGCCAATAATGCCAACGAAGCCATGCAATATACATAGGGTTATCCATACTAACATCCACACTAACGCCAATGCTGCCTCAACTAACGCCTCCCAGAAAGCTAAGAAAAGCCCAAAGAGTTTGCTAACTACTTCAACTTAGGCCAAGGGCCCACATCCAGATACTTGAAGACTCACCTGAAGATCAGAAGAGTAGTATAAATAAGTGGAGTTTTGAACCTCAAAAGAGGATCGCATTACAGAGAGATCACACAGATCACACTACACCACTTAGATCTATTTTCTTTTTCTTTTTGTACTTCAATTACTTTCATGCACTTTTAATTTTCATTTGGGTTTTCTGGAGCTATGAACAGCTAAACCCCATCTTTATTGGGGGAGGGAGCTCTATTGTAACTTGATGGATCAATAATAGTTTTATTTTCTTCTTCATTTCATCTCTCTTTGATTTGCTTGAAAGTTTTTGTACTTCATCCAATTATTCAATTGTCTTGGAAGAGAAGTTGAATATACATGGATTCTGTCTGATCCTTGGAAGAGGAATGATGGAATCATGCTAGAAATACTTTCTCATGCTGGACTAGATTGGGGGTTGGTTGGATATAGTGACATATAATCCTCCCGATACTTTGATCTAGAAAGGTGTGTGGTAAAATCAGTTACCATACTTCATCTCTTCTCATGAGCAATTAGATCAAGGAATTGGGCAATTGTTCAAGTTAAGAGAGATTGAATTGCCAAGGAATTGGGATTCAATCACTAAAGATTGCCAAGAGATTAATGATGTTGCATGATTCAAGAAGAGATAAGATCACATTGATCCGAAGAATTCAATATCTCATAAACCCAATGATCTTCCCTATTTTCATCTATCCCTTTCTTATATTCTGTTTGTTTACTTTATTGTTCATCACCCCATGCCCATTTAATTTCTTATCATTTACTTTCCGCAATTTACATTCAAGCAATTTACATTCCTGCAATTTAATTCCGTAATTTACCTTCCAGTCATTTACATTTCTTGTCATTTACGTTTTTTGCCATTTAATTTCTTGCAATCAAACTTCCATTTATGCTTAGTTCAACTAGATTATCTCTTTGACTAAAATTGCTCAACAATCAATCTCTGTGGGATTCGACCTCACTCTATTGTGAGTTTTTACTTGATGACAATTTGGTATACTTGCCGAAGGAAGATTGTAGAGATACAAAATTCCAATGATCAATCACCTAAAGGGGAGTAGTTGCTTAGAGCTTCACCTTCAGCTATAGTGAGAGACCATGAGCTAACTTGATGAGAGGACATGAGTTACCCAAATATGGTAGATTGCTATGGTTTAGAAGAGATTAACTTGATGAGAGGACATGAGTTAATCACTTATGGCTGCCATGGAATGAATCATTCATTATTGAGATAGACAGTAAGAAAAGTTCATCCGGAAAGATAAAGTATCTCCAAAGCCTTAACTGTATCCCTATCATTATTTTTACATTAATCTGGTATTTCTTTCTTTATTATTTCATTTATGCGTTCAAACAACGAACCATTTTTTCTAATCGCCTGACTAAGATTTGCAAGATATCCATTGCTTGCTCAATCCGACAATCCTCGTGGGATTCGACCCTCACTTACTTGAGGTATTACTTGGATGACCCGATGCACTTGTCGATTCAGTTGTGCAGAGTTCAATTCCGCGCACCAAGTTTTTTGCGCCGTTGTCGGAGATTGTTCGAGATTGACAAACTACCAGACTATCTTGTTGCTTAGATTAGATACTTTTTACGGCTTATTTGCTCTTTTAATTGTGTTTCTTATTTTCTTTTTCAAAAACTTTTAAAAAAAAAACATAAAAAACAAAAAAATCAATTTCATCTTTTTCTTTTGTCTGAGTCTTATATCAGTCTTTAAGTTTGGTGTCTTTTTGGTGTCCTTCTTTTCTTGAATTTTTGAAAAGTGTCCTTGAGTGTTCTTCCTGTGTTTGAATTGTTCTTGGTATTTCTCTTTCTTTGATCTTAAAATTTTCAAGTTGGTGTCTTTTTGTGTTTTTCCCTTCAAATTTTCAAAAATAGTGTCCTTTGATTTCAAAAATTTTAAAGTATGGTGTCTTTTAGTGTTTGTCCTTTCTATTTTTCAAAATTCAAAATTCAAAATTCAAATTTTAAAATTTAATTTTTCTAATTTCAAAATTTAAAATTTTCAAAGTTCAAATTTCAAAATTTAAAATCAAATCTTTCAAATCTTATATTTTCTTATCTTAATTTCAAACTTTCTCTTTTTAAATTTTAAAATCAAATCTTTTATTTTATTTTTCAAATCTTATTAGTTAATTAGTTACTTGTTTGTTTTATTTTAATTTTAAAAGTTTGATTCTCTATAATTCTTCTTTCTCTCTCTCCTATTTTCGAAAATCTTTCACTTTTCTCTCCCTTCTTTTTAAAAAATCTTCTTCTTCTTTTTCTCTCTAATTTCGAAAATCTATCTCTAACAACGATCTCTATACTCTAGAATAGAATACTCCTTTCTTCTTCTTCTTTTCTTGGTTTCTTTCTATTGTTTATAAGCAGGAACAAGGACAAAGAACCTCTCTTTGATCCGGATCTTGAACCTGAAAGAATATTAAGAAAACGGCTGCAAGCTCAAGCTAACAGAGCCAGAGGCGACCTCACAGAGGCTTTCGAAAAGGAAGTTGAGAACTTAATAATGGCAGCTAATCTGAAAGAAGGTGTAATAAACCCCAATTTCTTATTTATCTTGTGCTTATTTTAGGGGATTTTACCACCTTTTTCCACATTTATTCAATGAAATAGCATGGTTTTGTAATTCTCTCTTGAATTGTGATTAAGTGTAAAAACATACTTTTTAGGCCCTTAAATTGGTGATTTTGATTCACTTTAATTCTATTTGATGCCTTGATGTGTTTGTTGAGTGATTTCAAGATCATAAGGCAAGTATTGGATGGAAGAAATGAGGAGAAAAGCATACAAAGGGGAGAATGCATGAAGAAACAAAGATTGGGAATGCATCAATGGGTGCGCACGCGTACATGACACGTCCGTGCGGATGAAGACTTTGCCAATCGACCCGTACGCGCACATGGCGCGTACGCGCCGATACTCTCACGTGGCCCACTTAAAGGCAAAACGTTGGGGTGATTTCTGAGCTGCCCAGGCCCAAATCCAACTTGTTTTTGAGTGTATTTCATGCAGAATTAAAGTACAAGCAAAGGGGGAGCAATTAGTTTAGCCAACATGAGCCTTTAGTTAGTTTTCTAGAGAGAGAAGCTCCCTCTTCTCTCTAGAATTATGTTAGGATTAGGTTAGATTGTCATAGATCCATGTTTAATTCCTTGATCTCATCTTGTTTCCTTTATGATTTCTTGCTTCTACACTTTCATTCTCTTAGTTGTAATGTTAATTTCTCATTTTGCCTTCTTTTGTGATGATGAACTCATGTTGGATTTGGTTACATTTAATGTAATTTGATGTTGATGTTTCTTTTTATTGATGAATTGAGTTGTGAATTTACTTTCCTTGTAATTAGTAGTTGGTAGATTTTATTATTCTTGCAATTTATGATGTTCACTTCTATTGCACTCTATGTGTTTGATGAAATGTTCTCTTTAGTTTTTGAGTAGTTTTGTTAACTCTTGGTCTAAGCTAAGGGAATTGGGTAAACTTGAGTCATTGGGTATAATGATTTGGTGATTTGAGAACCCTTGGTGATCAATTTGATACCCATTGACGCTAACCCACTACTAAGTTAATTAGTAGGTAGGTTGGGACTTAAGGATTGATGTGATCAGACCTATTTGATATACTTCAAGCTTAGGAGTAGATATTACGTACTTAAAGCTTTTGGGAAGTAGACTTAATAGGTTGGCCTCTCATGATTATCAATAATTAGTTTGTTGACAAGGATGGTGATCTCAGTTACTTAAGTCTTAGCCAAGAGTTCTTTATCTTGCTTTCTTTAATTACTTGCTTAATTTATTTTTCTTACCCCTCTTATAAACCAAAAACCCCCCCTTACCCCTTTATAGCCAATAATTGAACACTTCATTGCTTCCTAGGGAGACGACCCGGAGTCTAAATACTTCGGTAAATTCTTATTAGGGGTTTGTACTTGTGACAAAACCGCATATCTTTTTAATTTGATGCGAGAGTTGTTTGTCGGTTTGGAGCTATGGTTGCAACGAAGTAATTCCTTTCTTTAGGAAGAAAATCTAGACCGACACACTTTTTGCTCATTAAATTAATGGCGTTGTTGCCGGGGAGTCAATGGTGCTATGTTATTGGCTATTGTATATATTGTGAATAGCTTGGATTTTGGTTTGTTTGTTAGTTTTTTCTAGTTTAGGATTTTATTTTCTTTGTTTCTTATTAATCTTTGTTTTTATTTTCTTTCAATATGAATTCTTATCCTTTTGGCTATGAGTGTAGTTCAAACTATGTTGTAGGAAATGGAAGCTCCAATGAGGATATACATCAAGGATTTGGAAATCAAGGATGGGAGGAACCCCAAGTTTATGAACAACCTTCATAGCAACAACTTCCTCCGAACTCTTATGGGTATAATCCTGATCTTAATGTGTATCAATCCAATGTGTGTGATGATCCTCACTGTAGTTGTCAACCTCAATCATCATATGCATGTGATCCCAATCCTCAATATAGCCATACACTATACTCACATGCCTCACACCATCATTCAACTCCATATGACCATAACCCATACCCACCATATCAACCACCATATGAACCACATCTAGAACCACCACCATCCCAATACCAATACTCCCAAGAACCACAAATTCCACACACACCACCTCAAGAATCCCACCAATTTGAACCACCTTCCAATTACAACAATCTTCCCTCAACTAATGAACCCTCTCTTCCACCACCACCTCCCGATGAAGCCTTCATGTTAGAATTGAGAGACCTTGAATCTCATATCTTAAGGCGATAAGAGGAGGATGAAACTAAGTTTAAGGAGCTAAGAGCAAGGATAGCTAGCATGGTAGAAGCCGTGAGTCACCTAACATCCCACCTAAGCTCATGCACCATAAGTACCCCCATTGTTGAATGTGGAGAAACAATCAAGGAGCCTAGTGAGTGAGTGAACTTGAAGCTCCATGGTGAGGAAGAAGAGTTGAAGCAAGAAGTGCAAGAAGAGGAGAAGGTAGAGGTTAGTGAACGAAAGGAAGTAGTGGGTGGACGTTTGGGATATGTTGAGCACATAAAGGAATCTCAAGTTGAAGAACCCTCCTCCACAGAGTATGGAAGAGATGTTAAAGAAGAGAGTAAAGTTGCGGAAGTAAACGAAAAGTTGAAGGAAATTGATCAAGAAGTGGATTCCATCACTAGTGATTTTTTGCCCACATTGATCAATTCCCTTAACAATCTTGTCGAACCTTCTCCCAGTGAACTAGAAAGAAAGGTTGAGGAGGATGTGCAACTTCCAAGACCTATTGCGAGTGAAGAACCGGAAGAAGTGTCCCAAGCAACAAGCCCTCCTATCTATGATGATTCCGCATCAACATATGATCCTTTCGAGTTTGAAGAGTCCTTCCCCAAAATGCTTAAACTTGATGACGAGGTAGACTTCACTAGACCTCCTATCTATGATGAGAGTGATGGGGAAGAGATAAAAGAAATTGGTGAAGAAGAATGTGAACTTGAGGAAACTTGGCAAGAGAATGATCTTGAAAAACCTTGCCGAGTGGTGAAAACCTCTAGAAGAGGATGGACGGGAGTAGAGCGTGCTTTATCAAAATCTTTGGGAACTCCTCCACCTAGTTTGTCATCTAATCCTTCGCTTGAGTGGGTAAAACTTCTAACTCTCAGCTTTATTATCCCACTTGAGTATGGTTTGCTTGAGACGGATGGCCAACTTAGGGCGCTTTGTGGAATTAAGCGAAAGAGGAGGATGTTTAGTGGTTGGCATTCTAAATCTAGACACATTATGGTTGGAAGCTCAAAATTGAAGAGCATGGATTGGTGTAATGCTCAATTAAATGGGTCTAGGAGGATAGTTTGGTGCTTTCATGAGAATTCTGCTTTCTTGTCACCCAGACGGAATCAAGGCGATCAACTAGAAGATGGGTACGAAGATAAGATATGGGATCCTGGATCACATTACGAAAACCAATTTTGGGAGCTCATATCTTGGAGAGAACCTTACCAAAGCGTGGTGAAGATGGTTGGAACTTCTGACAACCAATTGAAGGACAAGCGCTCTTGGAGGTTCAAGGATGGATACAAGCGTAAGCCACCCTGACAAGGAGCCTCCCAAATGTCCAACTTAAGGACTTAAACTAAAAGTGCTTGGTGGGAGACACCCCACCATGGTAAACTCTTTCCATTCTCTTGTAGATATAATAAATGAATGAATTGGGTTCCATTGTATATAATTTCTTTACTTCTTAGTATATTTTGCTTTGCTTGCTAAGGTGTTTATACATTCTATGCTTTAATTAGGGATGATTCTTTGACTTTGAGTTTTTGATTAGATTGCAAGTTTCCTCAATTTGTTTGAAAAATCTCCAAAATTTCAAAAATATGTTTAATTTTGCATCTTAGCTGGTTTTAGAGTCTTAAAGGAGATTGGGAGGATTATGAGCTCTTTTTGATGCTCATAAAAAAAAAAAAACCACCAGCTACGCACAAGCGCATAGCGCGCGCGCGTGGGCTGCGCATTTAGATTTCTGGGCCAAGGACCAGAGAGTTGTGCCACTTTTGGGCCAACTCTGTGCCTTAACCCACGCGGACGCACATTGTACGCGTCCGCGCCCCTTTGTATTTCCCTACCCACGCGTTGGCGCACCTGGTGCCTCCACGCCCTATCATCATTTAGCTCATCCACGCACGAGCGCCAAGTGCGCGCGCGTGTCGATGCAGTTTTGCATCACCAGGCCAAAGGACCCGAGAGTTGTGCCAACTCTGGGCCCATTTTGTGCCTCTGGCCCAGCACACCTGCGCGGACGCGCACCGTACGCGTCCGTGCCCATTCCCAATTATCCCCTCTACGCGCAAGCGCGAATGGAGCTTCCGCGCTGACCCCTAATTGCCTCCACCCACGCGGACGCGCACAGTGCGGCGTGGATTCAAATTTCCACTTACCCCAGGGACGCGAAGCCCTAGCGCATTCGCGCAGTCCCCATCTCCTTTCTCTAACATCTCTCGCTCTTCCCCCTCCATTTTCAACCTACAAGCTTCTCACCACCGACCACCCAGTCACCTCCGGCGACACCACTGCCGTCGCCACAACCCCCTCTTCATCGCTCTCTCTCTCTCCCTCACTAAATCCTCTATTCTCTGTCTCACCCAGTCTCACCCCTGCTCTACCACCAATGACGACTGCGACCCCATTGTTGCCGGTACGCCCCCTGATGAACGAATCTTTGACGGTTTAGAATTTCAAAAATGAATTCTCGTTGTAAAATACAGTTTCTAAACCAATCACTAATCCTCTCATGCAAAAATTTGTTTGTCACTAAAACAAACACCTAAATCTATAAACCGAAGTATAGGAACCTCGGTTCGTTCTCCCTAGGAATTGCAATAAAGTGTCTTGTTATTGGTTATGGAGCATGTTTTGGGGTTTTTGGATGAGAAACATGAAAAGTAAATGACAAAGAAATTCAAATAATAACTAAAAGGGTCTTGGCAAAGGTTGGTGGTCAAGGATCTCTATCCTTATCACTAACCACAACATGAGAATTGGCAAGGATCAATCCCACTAAGTTAACCCCTAACTAATAGTAGAGGAAAGTCAAGTGAGCTATATCAATCCAAGTCCATAAATCCTAGTTCTCCACCAATTCAATTAGTGAGATCTAGAGTTAATGGCTCCCAATCGTCAATCACTTGGACATTAGTAACTCAAGAGTTCCTAAGTTACCTTCCCAAGCCAAGAGCATAAAATTCTACTCTAAAATCCAACCAAATATTTTATCAAACACTTGGAAGGCATAAAAGAAAAACATAGTAAAATTGCAAGGAAAGTAAATCTACACTACTCAATTGTAAGAAATTAAGCAACAACAAATCAAATGAACAATAAAGGAACATGAATCATAAATTGAATTAAAGGAAAATGGAAGAACAAAGGTGCATCAACATAAAAGTAGAAAATTACAAGAATTAAATGCTAAACTAGAGAGAGGAGATGTAGAAGAAGAAGAAATTACAAAAGAAAAGTAAATCAAAGCATGAATTAAACCTAGATCTAAGAAGTAAACCTAATCCTAATTCCTAATTCTAGAGAGAAGAAGGAGCTTCTCTCTCTAGAAAACTAACTAAAGGTTCATGTTGGCTAAACTAATTGCTCCTCCCTTTTGCTTGGACTTCAATTCTGCATGAAATACACTCAGAAACAAGTTGGATTTGGGTCTGGGCAGCTCAGAAATTGCCCCAAGCGTTTTACCTTTAAGTGGGCCACGTGAGAGTATCGGCGCGTACGCGTCATTTGTGCGTGCGCGTCGATTGGCAAATTTTTCATCCGCGCGGACGCGTCATGTACGCGTCCGCGTGCCTATGTGAAACCACTTCTGCGCGTGCGCGCCTTGTACGCGTGTGCATCCATTGGTGCATTCCCAATCTTTGTTTCTTCATGCATTCTCCACTTTGCATGCTTTTCTCCTCATTTCTTCCATCCAATACTTGCCTTATGATCCTGAAATCACTCAACAAACACATCAAGGCATCGAATGGAATTAAAGTGAATTAAAATCACCAATATAAGGGCCTAAAAAGCATGTTTTTACACTTAAGCACAATTCAAGGGAGAATTACAAAACCATGCTATTTCATTGAATAAATGTGGGAAAAGGTGGTAAAATCCCCTAAAATAAGCACAAGATAAACCACGAAATCGGGGTTTATCAAATCTCCCCACACTTAAACTAAGCATGTCCTCATGCTAAAGTCAAGAAAGAAGCAAAGGGTATCAACATTTATTCAATACAAACTAACTACATGCAACCTATCTATATACAATCTATATACATGAATGCATCCACTTGGTCAAAATAAATCAATTTCCAAGAATACATATACAAACACAAGGGCTAAGGCAATAGCAATCACTCAACCCACAATTGAATTGAATTATTAAAAAGATTTTACAAACTTGCAAGAAAAGAGATGATCATGGGTGGAAACATGTAATTGAGCAATCAAACCCTCACCGAAGGTGTATCCGCTCTAGTCGCTTAAGTGTATGGGGTTGATTCACTCAATTCTCCCCTAATCATGCTTTCCAAGATTTGTTTTTCATCTAACAATCAACAATTACTTTATGCATGCATACAAATATCATGAGGGCTTTCTCATAGGTTGTAATGGGGCTAGGGTCAAGGTAGGATGCATATGGTCAAGTGAACTTGAATTCGAATCTTTGATTAACTTAAACTTCTCACCTAACCTATGATAACCTATACAATTCTAAAGAAACCTAACTACCCATTCTTCACTTTTTCACACACTCATGCATTCTCTTTTTGATCACCACTCATATGCATTGACTTTTATTAAACCTTGCTTTGGGGCATTTTGTCCCCTTTTTATTGCAACTTTTTGTCTTTCTTTTTCTATTTCTATTATTTATTTTCTTTTTCTTCTTATATATATATATATTTTTTCTTTTTGTTTTTCTCATTTTTTTTCTTTTCAAACTAAAATGTATACAAGAACATCAATGCATATGGTTTATACATGATTAATATATGAGTATGTTCCAATTCCCAAGATTCTTAACACAAATACAAAAACACACTTTTATCTCTACCAAATATTCCCAACTTTCCCAAAATCAAATAATGAACACTCTCACTAGCCTAAGCTAATCAAAGATCCAAATTAAGGACATTTATTGTTTTTCACCTAGGCTTGTAATGTGCTACAACTAAGAACAAATGGGTTAAGCATAGGCTCAAGATTGGCTAACAATGAAAGATAAAAGGTAGGCTATTTGGGTAAGTGAGCTATTTGAACAATGGCCTCAATCATATAAATGCATGTATACACAAAGTAATGGACATAAAGAATCAAACAAATCGAAGATTACAATCATAGGAAGAGAATAATGCACACAAGAATGAAAGTAAGTGGTTATGTATGATGTAACCACACAAGTAGGCTCAAATCTCACATGCTTGTGTTCTTAGCTCAAAACATGATCCACAAAGTATATAATTCAAGCAAGTTTGAAAAAAAAATTTTAATCAATTGGGGTGCCCTATAGATAAAATCCTTGGAAAATATCATGATTTTGACTAAGCTTAATATATACATATGCAATGCAACCAAAAATCCTAAAAGACCTAAAAACGAAATGCAAAAGTGTTGGAATTAAAAACTTGTCACCCAAAAATTCTGAGCGGTCGAACGACCTCCCCACACTTAAAATTTTGTACCGTCCTCGGTGCATCCAAAGATGAACAAGGGGGTATGGCGACTTTCCTAGTTGCCACCTTCAGCTGGTAGGTCCACCAGTTGCTGCGTGTTCTTCCTCCCGCTTCCATTTTTGCTTATGGTGCATCGATCATGAAAATAAAATAAACACTGTAAGATGAGAAAATACAAAAGTAAGGAAGTGTGAATTGTTGGAATGAGGTAAGAACCACTAGAATGGAGTGAGTGAATTATTGTGACATTGATGAAAAATAAGTGTGTGGGTCCTAACTTGTATGCAGTTTAGAACTCACACTCTAGTATTTAGAAACCATGTCACAATTATACAAAAGAAGACACATATTTCACTCATTCTAGTGTTCTTGGGATACTTTAAAAGACTTGTAGGTTAAGGAAACCAAACAAGTAGTGAAGAAGCATGAAAGCATTCAAGCAAAAATCAAGCAATTGTGAAATTGGATAATGCATGGACATTGATTGATGTGTAGGTAGACTTAGTGAACAAAATAGTATATGAAACTCACACAACAATCAATGACACGTATTGAAGTTGTTGCAACACCTAAGTGACATAGAGGTGAAACACATGGATGCTATGGAACTTAGGAAAAAGAAGATAGAAGTGAAAATTAATCACATAGCAAGCATGGCCCACAAAGCTTTACAAAGCTCAAAAATATGTCACTAGGTAAGCTTTGATCCAATTTCACAATTCTACAATTTCAATGCATGAAATAAGTGATATGAATAAGGGTAAACCATAAACAAGCATCACAAAAAAAATGCAATGATAATATACAATTGCCTAATGATGACAAGTCATCTTAGCCTATTTTAGCTAGTCTTTTTCTTTAGTTTTCATTAGAATTATGCACTTTCTTGAGCTACAAGCAAGCTAATTGAGTAGATTTTCATGTTTCCCTTGATTGAACCAACCATATATGAATTCATGCCATTTCATGAGGTTTTAGGCTATAATTGTTGCATATTATGAAAGATTGAATATCTCATGATTTTGAGCATAGCTTTGATGAGTTTGGTTGATTAATGATAGGTGAAGAAAGCTTGGAGAAAGGTTGAAGCAAAGAGGAATGGCTAGGAGTGAAGAGAGGACAATGGAATAAGTGAAATTGAACCGGGATGCATGAAGTTAGCCCCAACGTTAGCCCCCTAACTTGGAGGCTAACGTTGGGCATGAAAATCACTCCCTGGGCTCCCCACGTTTGAGCCAACGTTAGCCCCCTAACTTGGAGGCTAACGTTGGAACTTGAAATTCATCCCTGGGCAAGCCAACGTTTGCGCCAACGTTAGCCCCCTAACTTGGAGGCTAACGTTGGCACATGAATCACAAAGGGAGGGGCACCAACGTTTGCGCCAACGTTAGCCCCCTAACTTGGAGGCTAGCGTTGGCGCCACTAGCACTAAGCAAGGCCAACGTTAGGGTCAAAGTTAGACCCCTAACGTTGGCACCAACGTCCAAACCAGAGAAATCATGCTTGCTGCTATGAAAAGTTAGGGTCAAAGTTAGACCCCTAACTTTGGCCCTAACGTTGGGTCCAACTTTGGCTAAACTTCAAAACCGGTTCAATTGGTTCATTTCGGTTCTTCTTCAAACTTCAAGAGCAATCAACCAAGGCCTCTTTCAACCCAATTCCACCAAGAACAAAGGCCCAACTCAAGGCTTGAAGATCATTTTGGAAAGTGTATAAATAGGATAGAATTCAAGTTATTAAGGGGGCTTTCCTTTTAGAATTTTCATAATAGTTTTCGGAGAGCTTTTGAACTTGAGTGAACTTTAATTTCTTGCTTTCATTGCTTTCAATTTCATTTTTCATTTGTCTTGGATCTTGGATTGGAGAATTGAAGAAATTCTGTTTCAATCTCAATCTTGGATCTCTCTGCTTTCTTTACTGTTAATTGAATTTCATTTCCGGTTCATTGTTCTTCATCTCTTTTCTTTGCAATTTACAATTTCCTTGCTATTGTTCTTGTTGGATCTAGGAAGGCATTGAGATCTAGACTTGGTTTTCTAGTCTCTGGGTCCTGAGATCTAAATTCCCATTTCAATTCTCTGTTTATTGCTTTCCTTGTTCATTTACTTTGCTGTTATAAGATCCGGTTCAAATCCCAATTCCCTTTTACTCTTCTATTTGATGCGATTTAGTTTTTCCTTGTTTAAATTCTGCAAATCCATTCCCCTATTCCCTTTACATTTCAAGCAATTTATATTCCTTGCACTTTAAGATTCCGCAATTTACATTTCTTGCACTTTAAGTTTCTGCCATTTAATTTCTTGTTCTTTAAGTTTCAGCAATTTATTTCTTGTTCTCTTTACTTCAATGCAAATTACATTCTGCAAGTCACACAATCATCAACCAAATCTTGATTCGCTTGACTAAATCAACCACTAAACTAAAATTGCTCAATCCTTCAATCCCTATGGGATCGACCTCACTCCCGTGAGTTTTTATTACTTGATACGATCCGGTACACTTGCCGGTTAGTTTTGGGTGTTTTGGGAGAGATTTATTTTTCCTCCAAAATATCTCATCAAGTTTTTGGCGCCGTTGCCGGGGATTGATTAGATTGACAATGATTAAGTGAGGTGGTGATCTAGATCAAGCATTTTTTCTTTAATTTTGACTAACCCACTAACTGTTTGAATTTTTGCTTAAGCTAACTAAAACTTCATTCTAGCAGTAGATTGAAGTGTAACTGGTTTGTGTGCTCTTATGTTCTGCTTAGATGTCAGGTACAAGAAGAGCCATACCCAATTTTCATGAACAAGACGAAAGAACTCTTAGGAGGTTAAGAAGAGCTGAAAGAGGGAAAAGTATTGTTGGAGAAGAGGAATCAGACGAAGAATTCCACGAGATGGAAGGAGATACATCTAATCCAGAAGGAGGAGTCAATAATCAACCACAACAGAGGAGAGTATTGGCTTCCTATACCTTTGCAAATGCTAGACATTGTGGAAGTAGCATTCTCACCCCTAATGTCAATGCAAATAACTTTGAACTGAAGCCACAACTCATCACATTGGTCCAGAACAATTGCTCATTTGGGGGAGGACCATTGGAGGATCCAAATCAACATCTATCTACCTTTTTAAGGATCTGTGACACTGTCAAATCCAATGGCGTGAATCCTGAAACTTACAAGCTTCTGTTGTTCCCGTTCTCATTAAGGGATAAGGCTGCACAATGGCTTGAAACTTTTCCCCAAGGAAGTATCACTAGTTGGGATGACTTGGTGACTAAATTTCTAGCCAAATTCTATCCACCCCAAAGAGTCATCAGGCTGAAAACTGAGGTGCAGACATTCACACAATTAGATGCTGAATCCTTGTATGAAGCATGGGAAAGGTACAAAGCCTTAATCAGAAAGTGTCCTCCAGAGATGTTCAATGAATGGGACGTGCTGCAAAATTTCTATGAAGGCCTGACATTGAAATCTCAGGAGGCATTGGATCATTCTGCTGGAGGTTCACTACAACTAATGAAAACTGCTGAGGAAGCTCAGAATCTTGTGGATATGGTGGCCAACAACCAATATTTCTTTGCTCATCAAAGAAGCCGCCAACCATCACAAAGAAGAGGAGTAATGGAGCTAGAAGGAGTGGATTCAATCCTAGCTCAAAACAAGATGATGCAGCAGCAAATTCAACAACAATTTGAGCAAATGGCCAAGAGGATTGATAGTCTCCAAGTTGCAGCAGTCAACACTAGCCAACCATCAACCACATGGGGACAGAGTGATGAAACTCAAGAAGAACAACAACAAGAGCAAGTTCAGTATATGCACAACCAAGGACCAAATGAAGTGTATGGTGATACATACAATCCATCCTGGAAGAACCACCCAAACCTCAGATGGGGAGATAACCATACCCAAAACCAACAACCATGGCAGAGGAACTCAAACCAACACAATCCAAGAAACAACCAAAATCACAACCAGCAGCAGACTAACCAAAACCCCTTCAGAAAACCTCAAAACAACTACCCCAACATCAACCAATACCAATCTAATAACCAACCCACCAACCAAAATGCCTACCATCCACCACCCACATCTCATAACCCACCTCAAGTATCACCTGAAGCCCAAAGAATCACTCACTTGGAAGCCATGATAGACAAAATATTGAAACACCAAGAAATGGTAGCCAAGAATCAGGAAGCCTCTATAAAGAGCCTAGAGAGACAGATGGGGCAAATCTCCAAGCAAGTATCTGTTGAGAGATCTTCAAACTCACTGCCCAGTGACACAATTCCAAATCCCAAGGAAGAATGCAAGGCAATACAATTGAGGAGTGGGAGAACATTGATAAGCAACAATGACACTACAAGGAAGCAAGCAGAGAACATCAAAGAACCAACAGAGGATGAGAATCAAACAAAGGCAGATGAGGCTAAGAAGCAAGATGTGATGCCAAACAAAGACACTGAGAAACTCAAAGAGAAGGACAACCAGCCACATAGCTCAAAGGAAGTAGCTCAGGGGCAGCAGCAAATGGGAAAAAGCATCACACCTCCACTGCCTTACCCTCAGAGGTTCAACAAAGAGATTGAAGACAAGCATTTTCACAAATTCCTTGAGATTTTTAAGAAGCTGGAAATCAACATTCCCTTGGCTGAAGCACTTGAGCAAATGCCTCTATATTCCAAGTTTCTGAAGGATCTTATCAACAAGAAAAGAAGTTGGCTTGAAAGGGAAACCATATTACTCACCGAGGAATGCAGTGCTGTGATTCAACGGGGTATTCCACCAAAACTTAAGGATCCGGGAAGCTTTGTAGTCTCATGCACTATTGGCAAGATGATTCTCAACAAGGCTCTCTGTGACCTGGGTGCCAGCATCAATTTAATGCCTCTCTCAATTATGAGAAAACTTGCCATAGAAGAACTTAAACCCACCAGGATGTCACTAGTCATGGCTGACAGATCAATCAAGACACCTAATGGAATTGTGGAGAACCTGTTAGTGAAGATTGGGGAGTTTATTTTCCCAGCAGATTTTGTAATTTTGGACACTGAAGAAGAAGGAAACGACTCAATCATTCTGGGAAGGCCATTTTTACACACAGCAAGGGCCATCATTGATGTAGAAAAAGGAGAAATGACCTTCAGGGTCCATAATGAACAAATGATCATAAATGTGTTCAAATCAATGCAAAACGCTCCTGAGCAAGAGGATTACATGAGAGTGGATATGATAGACAGTTTGGTGGAAGAAACATTGGAAGAAAATTTTCAAGAGCAAGAAGAAAATAAAGAAGCAACAGAGGAACAAGTGGCTGAGACCTCTACTGAGCAAGATAAAAGGCAAGATAAGAAAGAAGATGTACGAAGACAAGAACTGAAACCTTTACCCACCCATCTCAAATATGCATTCCTTGGCACATCGGAGAGCTTCCCAGTAATCATTAATTCATCCCTAACAAAGAAGGAAGAAGGAGAACTTCTTGATGTACTCAAGGCTCACAAAGATGCTTTAGGATGGACCATTGATGATCTGAAGGGAATCAGCCCTGCAGTATGTATGCATAAGATCCTCTTGGAAGATAATTCCAAACCAGTGGTTCAACCGCAAAGAAGGCTAAATCCTACAATGAAGGAAGTTGTCCAGAAGGAAGTAATGAAGTTGTGGAATGCAGGGATAATCTTCCCAATATCTGACAGCCCATGGGTAAGCCCGGTTCAAGTTGTACCAAAGAAGGGAGGGATGACGGTCATCACTAATGAGAAGAATGAGTTGATCCCTACTAGAACAGTGACTGGGTGGAGAATGTGCATAGACTATAGAAGATTGAACGATGCCACCAGGAAGGATCATTTCCCTCTCCCATTCATTGATCAGATGCTGGAAAGGTTAGCCGGCCATGCCTATTACTGTTTTTTGGACGGATATTCTGGGTATAATCAAATCGTGGTAGACCCCAAGGACCAAGAGAAAACTGCCTTCACATGTCCATTTGGAGTTTTTGCGTATAGGAGGATGCCTTTTGGGCTCTGCAACGCCCCTGCCACATTTCAAAGGTGTATGCTCTCCATTTTTTTTGATATGGTCGAAAAATTTTTAGAAGTCTTCATGGATGACTTCTCTGTTTTTGGTGATAATTTCAATGCTTGCCTAAACCATTTAACTCTTGTCTTGAAATGGTGCCAAGAAACTAATTTGGTTTTAAACTGGGAGAAATGCCATTTTATGGTACCCGAAGGAATTGTTCTTGGCCATAAAGTTTCAAGAAAAGGGATAGAGGTTGATAAGGCAAAGGTTGAGATTATAGAAAAACTCCCTCCACCAATTAATGTGAAATCTGTTAGAAGTTTCTTGGGGCATGCCGGATTTTACAGAAGGTTTATCAAGGACTTTTCAAAAATAGCCAAACCTTTAAGTAATCTGTTAATGCTTGATAACCCTTTTATTTTTGATGAAAACTGTCATCATGCCTTTGAAACTTTAAAAAATAGACTCACAACAGCACCAATCATCACACCTCCAGATTGGGAATTACCTTTTGAACTCATGTGTGATGCAAGTGATCTTGTAATTGGTGCTGTACTTGGGCAGAAAAAGGGAAATTTGCATCATGTCATATATTATGCAAGTAAAGTGTTGAATGAGGCCCAAAGAAATTACACCACAACAGAAAAAGAATTGCTAGCTGTAGTCTATGCATTTGATAAGTTTAGATCATATCTAGTAGGATCCAAGGTTGTGGTCTACACTGATCATGCTGCACTTAAGTATTTGATGTCAAAGCAGGATGCTAAACCAAGACTCATCAGATGGATACTGCTCCTACAAGAATTTGACATAGAGATAAACGATAGGAAGGGCACTGAAAATCAGGTCGCTGATCATCTGTCGAGGTTACCACAAGAAACAAATCAAAAAGCATCCCAGCCCATAAATGAAAACTTCCCAGATGAGTACCTTCTGCAAATCCAGCAAGCACCATGGTTTGCTGACATAGCAAATTACAAAGTGGGAAGGAAGATACCGCAAGAGTTCTCTAAGCAACAAGTAAAGAAGTTGATCAATGAATCAAGGAAATTCTCATGGGATGAACCCTTCTTGTTCAAAAGATGCTCTGATGGAGTAATCAGAAGGTGTGTTCCAGAAAGTGAAATTAGGGACATCTTGTGGCATTGTCATGGTTCAGCTTATGGTGGACACTTTGGCCCAGAAAAAACAGCCGCAAAAATACTACAGAGTGGCTTCTATTGGCCAACTATCTTCAAGGATGCCAGAGAATATGTACACCAATGTAATGAATGCCAGAAAGCAGGAGGATTAACAAAAAGGAATGAGATGCCTCAAAATTTCATCTTAGAATTAGAATTGTTCGATCTATGGGGAATTGATTTTATGGGGCCTTTTCCTCCTTCTTATTCTTTTAGATATATCTTGGTAGCAGTGGAGTATGTTTCAAAGTGGGTGGAAGCCATAGCCACAACCACCTGTGATGCACAGATTGTCCTCCAATTCCTAAAAAAACACATTTTCACTAGGTATGGAGTGCCAAAGGGTCTTATTAGTGATGGCGGTAGTCACTTTTGCAACAAACAAATGGAGAAACTCCTCCACAAGTATGGGGTAATTCACAAAGTAGCCACACCTTACCATCCTCAGACTAATGGCCAAGCTGAACTTGCAAATAGAGAATTAAAGAAGATTCTAGAGAAAACAGTGGGAATCACAAGGAAAGATTGGGCTAGAAAGCTAGATGATGCATTGTGGGCGTATAGGACAGCTTTCAAAACTCCTATTGGCAAGTCACCCTTCCAGCTATTGTATGGAAAATCTTGCCACCTCCCTGTAGAGCTTGAACACAGAGCTTTCTGGGCCACTAAACTCCTCAACCTTGATCCCCAAGCTGCAGGAGAAAAAAGGTTGTTACAACTAAATGAATTGGATGAATTCAGACTGGAAGCTTATGAAAATGCGAAGATATACAAGGAGAAAGCTAAGAAGTGGCATGACAAGAAGATCACAAAGAAGGAATTCAAGCCAGGACAGCAAGTGCTCCTGTATAATTCGAGGCTTAAAATCTTCCCTGGCAAACTGAAGTCTAAGTGGACTGGCCCATACTTGGTGACAAAGATTTTTCCCTATGGGAATATTGAACTGCTAGATGAGGCAACGAAGAATCAATTCACTGTAAATGGTCACAGAGCAAAGTTGTACTTGGAAGGACAATGGGTTAAGGAAAAAGAGGTTCAACACCTACAGCCCTCTTAAAAAGAATTGAAAGGTGTCAAGCTAGTGACAATAAAAGAGCGCTTGTTGGGAGGCAACCCAACCTGAGGTAGTTTTCTTTTCATAGTTATTTCAATAAAAAGGTTAAATGATTGGTGTGTATTGCAAGGAGCTAAGTTTGGTGTTTCACACCAAAACAAATTAAGGGAGAATAAAGAATTCTAAGTTTGGTGTTCCACCAAAATCTCACTTAAAAGCACATTCTCACTTTCTAGCTCCAAGCAATCTGATAAATCATTTAAGCATTGTCTGTTTCTAGTTTTATTACCTTTAGCAAAAGACTTAGGCTTTCACATATGGTTATGCATAAGAAACATGGCAAGAGACTAAGTTTGGTGTTCACACACCAAAGTAAGTTCAAACGCCTACAAGAAAGTCTTGCACACTAACCAGTCATCTAAGGGCTTGAGAAACAAGCAACTTCCATTAACACTGCAGAAAGTCAATCACTCTCTTGGGAGGACTACACACCATTAGCTGAGAGAAGGAAGAAGAAGCCACCAAGAGGTTGTATTGTCACTTAACTCCATTAGCATTGAATTGCTCTAAATTGGAAGTGTGAATATGCCCATTTTAACAGTAACTGTTAGTGTAGTAGTCTGTGCATCATTTATGTTTGTTTCTTTTAAAATAAGTAGGCTAGTTTATGTGTGTGCTTGTGTGTTCACTTTCACTTGACAAGAAGCATGTGTTGTCCCCTGCATCTTTCAATTCAATAAAAGAACAGTTTGAATGTGAAGCGAAATGGTCTCTGTTAGTTAGAAGTGGAATAAAAGTAAGTGGTGGTATGTGTGTGATTGTATAATAGCTCACTTTTAGTGAATAAAGAGCTAGGATATCCCTTTCTAAGTAAAGAGTGGCTGCTGTCTATGAATCTCAATTGAATTAAATTCCTTGGTTAAAAAGAAAAACAAAAAGAAGAAAAGAAGAAAAAGATAGTTAGAAAGTAGCAAAACAAAAGAAAATCAAAAAGAAACAAAGCTGGACACCAATAGCTTGAACCTTAAAATATATGCCTGTGATGTCTTTGTACTAGGATCTGCTTGGATTAGTAAGCTCTTAGGAGTGCCTCAACACTTGGTGACTTGGGTTAACTAACCCGGGATCATCAGCTGAAAGTCCACTATCAAGAGCAACCTAACTACAAGGCATTTAGTAGCCCAAAGAGGTGCTGGGCATCAATGTTTTAAGAAGGAATGTGAGCCAAGTGTCTATGGTGAATAATGTGTCAAGTCTAAAGAAAAGAAAATGAACTTGCTACACATGACACTCAAATAAAGCTTTTGAATAAAGTAATAGCCAAGGATAAAGGAATAATGAGAGGTCATAGCAGTATGTCACTTGAAGCTTGAAGGAGACTTTCTAGGCCTAGGAGTCAATAAGAAGTGAGTATTTGCATATCCACATAAAACCCCATGAACTATCAATAATACTCTGCTAGCATGAACTTCCTCTTCCATTTCATTCTTTCTTCTTAATAATTCATTTCTTGCTTGGGGACAAGCAAGCTTTAAGTTTGGTGTTGTGATGACAAGTCATCTTAGCCTATTTTAGCTAGTCTTTTTCTTTAGTTTTCATTAGAATTATGCACTTTCTTGAGCTACAAGCAAGCTAATTGAGTAGATTTTCATGTTTCCCTTGATTGAACCAACCATATATGAATTCATGCCATTTCATGAGGTTTTAGGCTATAATTGTTGCATATTATGAAAGATTGAATATCTCATGATTTTGAGCATAGCTTTGATGAGTTTGGTTGATTAATGATAGGTGAAGAAAGCTTGGAGAAAGGTTGAAGCAAAGAGGAATGGCTAGGAGTGAAGAGAGGACAATGGAATAAGTGAAATTGAACCGGGATGCATGAAGTTAGCCCCAACGTTAGCCCCCTAACTTGGAGGCTAACGTTGGGCATGAAAATCACTCCCTGGGCTCCCCACGTTTGAGCCAACGTTAGCCCCCTAACTTGGAGGCTAACGTTGGCACATGACATTGCAAGGAAGAGGCCAACGTTAGCTCCAACGTTAGCCCCCTAACTTGGAGGCTAACGTTGGAACTTGAAATTCATCCCTGGGCAAGCCAACGTTTGCGCCAACGTTAGCCCCCTAACTTGGAGGCTAACGTTGGCACATGAATCACAAAGGGAGGGGCACCAACGTTTGCGCCAACGTTAGCCCCCTAACTTGGAGGCTAGCGTTGGCGCCACTAGCACTAAGCAAGGCCAACGTTAGGGTCAAAGTTAGACCCCTAACGTTGGCACCAACGTCCAAACCAGAGAAATCATGCTTGCTGCTATGAAAAGTTAGGGTCAAAGTTAGACCCCTAACTTTGGCCCTAACGTTGGGTCCAACTTTGGCTAAACTTCAAAACCGGTTCAATTGGTTCATTTCGGTTCTTCTTCAAACTTCAAGAGCAATCAACCAAGGCCTCTTTCAACCCAATTCCACCAAGAACAAAGGCCCAACTCAAGGCTTGAAGATCATTTTGGAAAGTGTATAAATAGGATAGAATTCAAGTTATTAAGGGGGCTTTCCTTTTAGAATTTTCATAATAGTTTTCGGAGAGCTTTTGAACTTGAGTGAACTTTAATTTCTTGCTTTCATTGCTTTCAATTTCATTTTTCATTTGTCTTGGATCTTGGATTGGAGAATTGAAGAAATTCTGTTTCAATCTCAATCTTGGATCTCTCTGCTTTCTTTACTGTTAATTGAATTTCATTTCCGGTTCATTGTTCTTCATCTCTTTTCTTTGCAATTTACAATTTCCTTGCTATTGTTCTTGTTGGATCTAGGAAGGCATTGAGATCTAGACTTGGTTTTCTAGTCTCTGGGTCCTGAGATCTAAATTCCCATTTCAATTCTCTGTTTATTGCTTTCCTTGTTCATTTACTTTGCTGTTATAAGATCCGGTTCAAATCCCAATTCCCTTTTACTCTTCTGTTTGATGCGATTTAGTTTTTCCTTGTTTAAATTCTGCAAATCCATTCCCCTATTCCCTTTACATTTCAAGCAATTTATATTCCTTGCACTTTAAGATTCCGCAATTTACATTTCTTGCACTTTAAGTTTCTGCCATTTAATTTCTTGTTCTTTAAGTTTCAGCAATTTGTTTCTTGTTCTCTTTACTTCAATGCAAATTACATTCTGCAAGTCACACAATCATCAACCAAATCTTGATTCGCTTGACTAAATCAACCACTAAACTAAAATTGCTCAATCCTTCAATCCCTGTGGGATCGACCTCACTCCCGTGAGTTTTTATTACTTGATACGATCCGGTACACTTGCCGGTTAGTTTTGGGTGTTTTGGGAGAGATTTATTTTTCCTCCAAAATATCTCATCACCTAACAATAGATGATGAATTCATGGTGGCCAAAACATGCAATTCAAAAGAGTTAAGAAGCTTAAAGGCAATGTAACATTCACTTGGTGCTCACAAATGTTAAGCATGAAAAGTTTCAACCCAAGTAACCAAATACAACCTCATCACAGAAATCCAACAATGACAATTAAAACAATGATGTTAAACTAACATCCCATTAGTAATAAGCAGCAGTAAATGGTAAACAAGATTAGTAATCTAACACTTATAATGGAAAACAAAAATTAAACTAACTAATTAACTAAAAGAAATGGTGTTACATGATGCTTGGTAGTGTTGGATGATGATTGAAGGGTGGAAAGAGAAGAGAAGAAGGAAAGAAATGGAAAGAGGAGAAGAAACGAAGGTGGGTAAAACAGGGCAATCCACGCGTGCGCGTCATGTGCGCGTAAGCGTGGATTGATGAAATGGAAGCGACGCGTACGCGTGCAGTGCGCGTACGCATGCATGGCAAGGCAGAGAGTCGACACGAACTCGCAAGGTACACGTTCGCGTGCCCTGGGGCACAATGTTGGCACACTTCAGGCACAACTCTCGGGTGAATGTATGGAGGGGGTGGAAAAACTTAATCCACGCGTACGCGTACATGACGCGTGCGCGTCGATGGCCGAAAATACTTGGGCATGCGTACGCGTAGAGTGCGTGTGCGCGTGGATGGTGCTCTGTTTTTTTCAAAATTTTCTATGTTTTTGCACCAAACCAAGCATTCCAAACCTCCAAACAACTACCAAAACATTATAAAACCTTATTTAACCTACTAGACTCCCAAATAAACTCAACTAAACAATTCAAAACATGAAATTAAACTAGTTTTACCAATATATACAAAAGAGAAAAAGGAAAGAGTTTACCATGGTGGGTTGTCTCCCACCTAGCACTTTTGTTTATTGTCCTTAAGTTGGACTTATGGGGAGCTCTTCATCAAGGTGGCTTGTGCTTAAATCCATCCTTAAACATCCACCAATGCTTGGACTTCCATTGTGCTTCATCATTCAAAGTTAATAACTCCAAGCTTTGATGGAGTTCTTCACAAACCATAGACTCCCAAAGTTGATCTTCCTTGTGCGATCCAGGATCCCACACTTTGTTTTTACACCCGTCCTTGAGTTGATCATGGTGATTTCCTCCGGGTGGCAAGAGAGATGAATTCTCATGAAGGCATGATAAACCCCATATTTAGGGTTTATCCTGTGTTGAATTTAGAGGGTTTTGTCAACCTTTCTCCCATTTATCCAATGAAATAGCATGATTTTGTAAATTCTCCTTTAATTGTGCTTAAGAGTGAAAACATGCTTTTTAGGTCCTTAATTGTTTAATCTTGATTTACCTTTGATTCCATTAGATGCCTTGATATGTTTGTTAAGTGATTTTAGATTTAGGATGCAAATATTGGATCAAGGGAATGAAGGAAAAGCATGTAAAAATGGAGAACTCATGAAGAAATGAAGGAATCGCAAAAGCTGTCAAGCCGACCTCGTTGCACTTAAACGACCATAAGTTGAGCTACAGAGGTCCAAATGATGCGGTTTTAGTTGCGTTGGAAAGCTAACATCTGCGGCTTCGAAATGATATAATATTTGTTATATTTGCATTTGAGAATAGGGACGTGCGCGTGCACGGTGCGCGGATGCGCCGATGGTGGCACATGCTTCACTTAATGCAACACGTGGCCAGCGATTTTAGAAGCCTTGTAGGCCCAATCCAACTCATTTCTGATGCTATTTAAGCCAAAGATTGAAGGAGAATCAAGATACTTTAGATACTTTCACACATTAGTTGAGTTTAGTTTAATTTTTGGAGGAAAAGTTAGTTTTAGAGAGAGAAGCTCTCACTTCTCTCTAGGATTAGGAGTAGGTTAGATCTAGATTAGAAACTCTTAGATCTAGTTTAATTTCATGCTTTGATTTACTTTTTCTTTGCAATTTCTTCTTCTTCTACATCTCCTCTCTCTAGTCTAGCATTTAATTCTTGTAATTCTCTACTTTTATGTTCATGCACTTTTGTTTCTTCTATTTCTCTTTAATGCAATTTATAATTCATGTTCCTTTATTGTTCAATTGAATTGTTGTTGTTGTTTAATTCCTTGCAATTGAGTAGTATAGATTTACTTTTCTTGCAATTTTACTATGCTTTCCTTTTATGCCTTCTAAGTGTTTGATGAAATGCTTGGTTGGATTTTAGTGTAGATTTTGTGTCTCTTGGCTTTGGTAGAGTAATTAGTGACTCTTGAATTATCTAACTCCTTTGTTGATTGACAATTAGAAGTTGCTAATTGATTTGGATACCACTAAAGCTAGTCTTTTCCTTGGGAGTTGGCTAGGACTTGTGGAATCAAGTTGATTCATCCACTTGACTTTCCTCCATGGTTAGAGGTTAACTAAGTGGTAGCAATGCATAATTCTCATCACAATTGAGGAGGATAATGAGGATAGGACTTCCAATTCTCATAACCATGCCAAGAGCTTTTCATAGTTGTTAGTTTATTTCTTTTGCAATTTACATTCCTTGTTCCTTAACTCAAAAACCCCCAAAGCTATTTCATAACCAATAACAAGGACATTTTATTGTAATTCCTAGGGAGAATGACCAGAGGTTTAATACTTCGGTTTATAGATTTTAGGGGTTTGTTACTTGCGACAAACAAATTTTTGTTTGAAAGGATTGATGTTGGTTTAGAAACTATATTACAACGAAAATTTATTGTGAATTCTAAACCGTCAAAAGTCTAATCATCAAAATGGCACCGTTTGTAACACCCTAACTACCAAAGCTCGCACTTCCGGCTGCGCGACTCTGATAGTTCGGACATTACGACGACACTTATATTAATTAATACTAAAATATGAGCCTGTTTAAAACTTTAAACCGCAATACCGCTCCCAAAGATACTTTCGTTCGATAACGTACATCCATAAATACCATTCAACTTACAACAACTCATAAAGAGTACATCCATATATATACATAAATATATATAAATAATATTACAAACATAATCCAATACAATTCCTATCCCTCTTACAGATTATATCAAGATAAAGGCGAGGGTGCAGTAAACCATAACTAAAACAATACAGAGCATCACAACAACAATTAAATAAGCTCTTCGTAACTTCTGCGCCCATATCCTGAAAGGGGAAAAATGTAGGGGGGTGAGAACATCATCCTCGAAAGGGTTCTCAGTAGAGGGTTTTTGGGAATTACTGTAATAGGATACATGAAGATAAACCGTACCAGTGATTAATAACTGTCTTATGCCTCTTTTCAAAAACAACGGTTTACAATAAAAATAAAGTCGGAAATCTTTTCTGAAAGAGGAACCATTCAATTCTCAAAAACTCAAAAGCCTTTCAAAACGGTTTACCTATGCTGAAACAAAATAGCCTTTCATATTTTATTCCAAACCAGAAACACAAAACCGAAATCAACCATCGGTTCATCTCATTCCAACCACAGCCCTAGGCCCAAACAATCCAACAACAACCAATCACCACAGTCCAACAGAGTCCCAGTAGCAAACACAAATAGGAAGATGCAAGCACAAACAAACAGTTATTGCAAGTAGAATAGTTAGCAATTAATCACATAGGCAAACCAAGTATAATATGCACACCCAAGCAATGTCACATAAATGCATATGATGCATACCTGTCCCTAGTGGCTGATGATATCATCTGTCGGTTATATAGCCAACCCGACACGTCCTGGTAGCTAACCATGGACAGAAACAGCCATCGCGGAGCAAGTAGGTTTGAGCTACAACCCCATTGCTACTACCCGCTCAACCCAGAGCCAGTGGAATAACCACTACTGCGGCTACTACCCAGGCGGGTGTTTAACAGCTCAACCTGGAGCGAGTGGAATCACCACTACTACCGCTACTACCCAGGCGTCACAGTCTCTGACCTGGAGCAAGTGGGATGAACCATAACCCTTGCTACTACCCAGGTATCTCAAGCATATATTCATTCAGTCCCAGTCATGGATCAACATCCATCTCAGTCATCCGGCTTAAGTTCATAATTCATAGTCAGCCAAACGGCCCATAACTCATTCAGCAATCAGCCATAAATCAATATCTTACACAGCCATTCCAGCTCACGGTTCAATCCAAAACCAGCCATTATTCATAATCATACACAGCCATTCCGGCCCATAACAAAACAGCACTTTCACCATTCAACATCATCGAATTCATAAAACCGGCATTTAAGCCTCAAATCACTTTTCTCAAGCCATTTCACTTTGAAATCAAATTTTAACTCTTTTCAGCCTTGGCTTTAAATATCTCATTTCTCAAATCATCTCAGGCTCATAAGCCAAATTTACTCAAAGTAAGTTCCCTTTTTAAAACAAAACCGCTCTCGGTATCCTCTTTCCAAGACTTCCAAAACCATGGAAAGTTAAAGATTCAATTTGGGAACAATCAAAATCACCCATTTTACAATGGGATTTTATAACAAAATTTCTCGGCAGAGTCCCAAGTCTTTAGGGGAGAATAACATAACTCATTTCACCAAATTGAGTCATGTAATCATTCACTTCTTTCAAAGCCGTTTCCTTTACTTAGGCAAAACCAACTTCAACCCCCATGATAATTCTAGAACGTTTTAACTGTTCAAAATTGTTTTAGTCTTGCAAGAATTCAGAATTCAAAGAGTACTTAAAACCTTTCTCAAAACATTTCAAAATAAAACTTGTCAATAGACATTCAGGTTCTTTCAAAGTCATTGAAACTTCTTTAATTGAAACCCCCAAGTCAAATTCAAAGGCATAAACCCTTTTCGCATTCAAACAGCTTTAAAACACAAGTTTCATCTAAATAACTTTCTCTTGAAAGAGATACAATGCCTTTCTTAAGAAGCAAGACTAAATCACAATTTTCTCTTTACTAACTCATTTCGAAAGCATGAATCATCCTTTTCTTGATAATTCAAATAAAATAGCAGAAGTCTTTAACTCATCATTTTCCAGACAACATTTCAATAAAGACTCGGATTTTATAGAAATTTCGGCAGCACCTCCCCTAAAACTTGGACTTTTGCCACCCGGTTCGGGTCCCAACTAAACCGTTTCTCATTCCTTTTCAACAGCTCAAAACCAGAAATCAATTCAAAAGCAAGCTAGATCCAACAATCGCCTCAATGGCATACCTCAAGGAAACCATTTCAAAAATCAACTCAATATCAACCGATTTAACTCATTTATAAAGCTTTAAAGAATCGGTTCAGCAATAAATCATTTATCAAAACCAGAGCAATTAAAGCAACTCAGGCTGGATTTCAAGAGCATTCTATCTTTCACATCATCAAAATAATTGACTCAATTCAAACCAATCCTCAACGGATTAAACTCATTTCAAATATTTAAAGAATCAACTTCAAACATTACATTTCACAAGCCACACAACAATTTAGCCAAGCCAACATCCATAATCGTTCGAGTCAATCAAGTAATACATAAGGCAGATACAATCACTAATTACACCATATCTCACATCAGTATCCATATGTAATAATTCCAATAATAAACTGTAGTTTTCGGAAAGCGCCCCTACCTCAAAACGCAAATTCCATAACTCAAACGCGTCACAGAGTCCTTTCCGCCTCAACCCGAAATCAACAATCAAAATCCCGGTTCCGCGTGTCTTTCTCAATAGTAGAAACAGCCTCAACGCCACAAGTAAACTCGGGTTCTAACTCTTAGAACCATCAATATCACAATTACCTTATTACACGGAACAGAACACTAACGCAGAGCTCTCGAAACATGAATACTTACTGAAACTAAGAAAGAACGGCTGAACCGAACCGCAGTGCCCTCTGAATCGGTTGGGCGGTAGCCCCGGCAGTTAGCCCCAAGCAGCAGCGGCGATCTGAACCACACGCAGCGACGATGAAGTTCCAGGAAACTCAACAGAAGGGAAACTCAACTTAAAAGCCTTACCGGCAATGGAGCTCGGTGGCGGCAGCGGCGTTCCCGGCGGTTGAGGCTCGGCCAGAAGCTCCAGCGACACAGCAGCAGTGATGTTTTCCGGCGGCAGAGGCTTACTGGCGCACCCCATGAGCGGCGATAAGGTTCCCAACAGCAGCTAGGCTTCACGGCGCGTACGGCGGCAATGCGGAAGGACTCCGATGCGGTGGTTGGACCTCAGCTCGGCCTCAGATCCATTCTCTCCTTCGTGCATCTCCCTTTCTCTCAGCCTGGCTCGGCGACTCGCGGATGGACCGAATGATGGCGGCACGGGGACGGTGGCGCGACGGCGAAACGCGGGTGGACGACAGGGCGCGGCGGCATGTTCTGTTCTCTCTTCCCTTGCGTGACAGCCCTCAAGGCGTGGCACGGCGGCGCGGCAAGATGGGACGGCAGCGCTGAGCAGGACGACGACGCGATGACGGTGGTGAGACTAGCACGCCAGCGCGATTCTTCCCCTCCTTCTCCCTTATTCCGCGGCCCCTTCCCCTTACCCTCATTCTTCTTTTTTTTTTTCGTTCTTTCAGAGAGAAAGGAAGCTTTGTGTGCGTGTGCTGCCACTGCTGGGTGTTTGGGGGGAAGGTTCGGTGGCTGTTAGGATTAGAGATTAGGGTTTCATGTTTTTGAAACTTAGGGTTAATGGTATTTTGGTAATTTCACATAAAATTGGGAATAATATAATAATTGAAACCCAAATTAAATCCAATACTAATTATATATAGAAAATACTATTTGCTCATCAATTTCACAAATTATTTTCAATAAAATGTCCAAATCCAAAATTTAGAAATAATATAATTAAGGGTAAAGTATATTTTTTGTCCTTGAAGTTTGATAAAAGTTTCAAAAATACCCCTAAGTTTTATTTTATTTCAATTTTGTCCCAAAAGTTTTCGATTTGCATCAAATATACCCTTGACGGGTAATTTTTAAAAAAATTTAAGATCAATTCAATAACAATCTCATAAGAACAACCCTCAACACAAGCAAATCAAGCATCATTTCCATGCATTATTGTTAGATTGGTCTTAAATTTTTTAAAAATTTAGCCGTCGGGGGTATATTTGATGCAAATCGAAAACTTCTTGGACAAAATTGAAACAAAATAAAACTTAAGAATATTTTTGAAACTTTTGCCAAACTTCAGGGACAAAAAATATACTTTACCCTATAATTAATTTCTCTATTTTCCAAAATAGCAATATCAATATATTAAAATATTGATTATTTAGTCCATATCATATAAAATCCTTATTATTTCATAGCTATCAACTTTATAATGCAAATATAGGAAATAACCCAATAATTATAAGATTGGATAATAAATCCTAATTATTTCAAATTCAATTAATCAAAACTTGCTCTAAATTTCTTTAATAAAGAAATTTCTGAAATTAAAGCTGTGGAAGTACTGAATTTGAAATTAGCTAATAATAGCCCTTTTTCAAAAGTTCTGGGTCTTACATCCTACCCACCTTATAAAAAAAATTTTTGCCCTCGAAAATTGATGCAAAACGAACGAATTTCTCATAACAGTTCACCCTTGAACACATTTAAGGAAGAAGCAAAAATATCTCAACATATAAACATATATACGGTTTTCAAATACTTGGATGGTCGTATGCATAAAGTTACAAAGGCAGGAGTGTGATTGTAAAGCAAACGTTACAAGGTAGGCTCAATGCAAGAGATAACATGGGTCAATCATGTGATAGTAGGGCAAGGCATCAAAGGCTATAAAACAGGATGGAGTTAAAACGATGTGCTCAATATCCGCACACTAATCTTATATCAACCTCAAGGTTTCAACTTTCCAACTCCATCAACCACTTTACAATTCCATACTCGATCACAAGTCTGCCAATCACAAACCTGTTCGCAAGGAACAAAACGCCCACAACTCATACGTTGCACACCTACCGCTTCAACTTCCGTATACACATATCACGTCTTAAAGAACTAACGCATCGCGTTACTACATCTACAAGTCGCACGTGATATCAAAACAATTCTCGAGTCTACTCAGAAGAATACGAGATCTTAGAAAGGAGAGACAAATGTCAAAGACAATACTTATAGATTTGAAAGAATATATCCAATTCCAGATAAACAAGGATGTTCAAGCAATGAAGTTTGCTAGACACGATTCAATTGACAACTTCAAAGATAACCCTTAGATCAAAGAAGTTCAATAGGATCAATAAGAAGAAAACCAGCGCATCGGTTTGAAACAAACTCAAGCTGAGTCGAGGAAGCATGAGGTTTACAGAAGAGAATATTTCAAACCCAAGACAAAGCTCACAGAACTCAAGAGCACGATTAAAAGTACTTCTGAATACATTGTTCATAAAGGAACCAAAACTTGCGGAAAAACCACTTCGCGGTCTAAAAGAAAGGTTAAGTAACAACATCCTTCAAGAGAGTAACAAAAGCATAATCGTGGCTTTACTTCAATACAATTTCATGTTGAAGTAAATCATGTAGAGTTTTAAAAAAAAAACAAAATGCACACAAGTTTCGCTAAGAGCTAAAATATTTCCTCAAATATTTTAGAAAGATAATTAGGTGCACAACTTAACCAAAAGTAATTCATAAAACTCGGAAGAGAAATCAAATGCTTGTTCAAAAATTCCCAAAGCCCATATTCAAACAAGCGTGTATAACATTTATAGCGGGGACAAAAGAGGAAGTTAAACTCTCTTTAGAAAAGAAATTTCGAGGTAAAATTTTACTTATAAATTGGTAAGAAAACAAGTGGTGCGTTACAAACGGACAGGTTTCCACTAACCAAGGAAGATTCTCAAAACTTCATTTAAAATAGCGCATGCCGATTTTTAAATTAACTTCATCAAAATTGAACAATGGTTTCAATCTCAATCAAGCAACAGAAAGTAAATTCCGTTTAATATTTCTTCAAAGAGAATTCAAAACTTCTTTAAAAGGTTCAAAACAAGACTCCAAAAGCGTTCTTGAAATCACCATCTCAGAAGAACATTCAAGAAGTTTAAGATGCACTAAAAGGAGTCAAGCCATACTAGAAAGGATCTTAAATTAAAGTAGTTCAAACAAGAGCCACTAGACATGAAACATCAAACAAGTTTTAAATTGATCCAAAAGAATACAAAAGTCATAGAAAAGACAACTCAATCATTTGTAATTTCTCAATGATAAATTTTTAACTAAAACTATTGTAGAGATAATGAGAGAATAAACAATGCACTATTTTGGAACGAATCAAACTGACTCACATACGGATGAGATTCAGAAGAGAGGACAACCAAGATCAATGGTAATTTCACAAGATGTAAAAGATTAGTTAAAAACAGGGTCACGTATGACATTCATAGAGGTGCAAAGCTTAAGAAGGAACGAGTCCATTCATAAGAATAAAGCTATGAGTCCAACATTTTCAAAAGAACAATAATGGCATAAACCATGTAATATGCTAAACCACTCTCAATTCAAAATAAATTAAGTAAAGCTTATCAAACGAAACTCAACCGAGATAGAAGTGAAAAATCTTTCCTTTCCAAAATTTTGAAAAATATCCAAATACATAATCAAATGAATAAGTGCACTGGAGTTATAGTAGAATTACTAGAAAGCCAAATTGTAACTTAAGGTAAATGCAGTTCCATAAACCAGTAAAAGCACAGGCGATGTATTAGAAATAAATAGTCGTTAAACTGTATAAGAAATCTTCAAGTTCCACATGTGTAGATAAGTATATATCTAATCAACAGCAACTTTCATGAAAATCTCAGAATTAGCTGTAATCACTGTCAAATAAGAGGAAAACTAAATCAACAAGTTCTCTAAGAATGAATTCGGAACCCGGAGTTAAAAGTCACAGCACATTAAGACAAGTTCAAAGCTACATCAAGGAATATTGGAATCAGGAAGAACTCAAACAGAGAAAAACAGATGCAACAAGGATTTCAAACAAGCATATGCAATTGAGGTCAAACAAGAATGCATATGAATAAAGAAATAGAGTGGAAACATCAAATTACTTTTCAAGAGGAGTAGCAAACAAGAACTTCAAGTTAGGGTATGAAGAACAGGTCAACTCGAAAAAAATCCAAGATACACAACTGAATATCCTCGAGAAATAGTTTCTAACGTTCCCAAACCAGCGATTCGCTTCACTCAAAACTCGTATATCATCTATGATAACCCATTAGTGCTTTCATATACAAAATTCACTAGTATTAAGCTGGCCAAACTTAATACCAAGAATCATGCAATGCAAGACTAACAGCGTTAATCAATAGACCGTCATGTGCATAAAGCTCTAATCCTCGTCATTCGACAAGACCTAATACATGACAAACACTCAGAGTATGCAATTGAAGCATAGTCATTCCATTCCTCAGGCTCTACTGGAAGAACTGCTCTGATACCATAATGTAACACCCTAACTACCAAAGCTCGCACTTCCGGCTGCGCGACTCTGATAGTTCGGACATTACGACGACACTTATATTAATTAATACTAAAATATGAGCCTGTTTAAAACTTTAAACCGCAATACCGCTCCCAAAGATACTTTCGTTCGATAACGTACATCCATAAATACCATTCAACTTACAACAACTCATAAAGAGTACATCCATATATATAGATAAATATATATAAATAATATTACAAACATAATCCAATACAATTCCTATCCCTCTTACAGATTATATCAAGATAAAGGCGAGGGTGCAGTAAACCATAACTAAAACAATACAGAGCATCACAACAACAATTAAATAAGCTCTTCGTAACTTCTGCGCCCATATCCTGAAAGGGGAAAAATGTAGGAGGGTGAGAACATCATCCTCGAAAGGGTTCTCAGTAGAGGGTTTTTGGGAATTACTGTAATAGGATACATGAAGATAAACCGTACCAGTGATTAATAACTGTCTTATGCCTCTTTTCAAAAACAACGGTTTACAATAAAAATAAAGTCGGAAATCTTTTCTGAAAGAGGAACCATTCAATTCTCAAAAACTCAAAAGCCTTTCAAAACGGTTTACCTATGCTGAAACAAAATAGCCTTTCATAATTTATTCCAAACCAGAAACACAAAACCAAAATCAACCATCAGTTCATCTCATTCCAACCACGGCCCTAGGCCCAAACAATCCAACAACAACCAATCACCACAGTCCAACAGAGTCCCAGTAGCAAACACAAATAGGAAGATGCAAGCACAAACAAACAGTTATTGCAAGTAGAACAGTTAGCAATTAATCACATAGGCAAACCAAGTATAATATGCACACCCAAGCAATGTCACATAAATGCATATGATGCATGCCTGTCCCTAGTGGCTGATGATATCATCTGTCGGTTATATAGCCAACCCGACACGTCCTGGTAGCTAACCATGGACAGAAACACCCATCGCGGAGCAAGTAGGTTTGAGCTACAACCCCATTGCTACTACCCGCTCAACCCAGAGCCAGTGGAATAACCACTACTGCGGCTACTACCCAGGCGGGTGTTTAACAGCTCAACCTGGAGCGAGTGGAATCACCACTACTACCGCTACTACCCAGGCGTCACAGTCTCTGACCTGGAGCAAGTGGGACGAACCACAACCCTTGCTACTACCCAGGTATCTTAAGCATATATTCATTCAGTCCCAGTCATGGATCAACATCCATCTCAGTCATCCGGCTTAAGTTCATAATTCATAGTCAGCCATACGGCCCATAACTCATTCAGCAATCAGCCATAAATCAATATCTTACACAGCCATTCCGGCTCACGGTTCAATCCAAAACCAGCCATTATTCATAATCATACACAGCCATTCCGGCCCATAACAAAACAGCACTTTCACCATTCAACATCATCGAATTCATAAAACCGGCATTTAAGCCTCAAATCACTTTTCTCAAGCCATTTCACTTTGAAATCAAATTTCAACTCTTTTCAGCCTTGGCTTTAAAGATCTCATTTCTCAAATCATCTCAGGCTCATAAGCCAAATTTACTCAAAGTAAGTTCCCTTTTTAAAACAAAGCTGCTCTCGGTATCCTCTTTCCAAGACTTCCAAAACCATGGAAAGTTAAAGATTCAATTTGGGAACAATCAAAATCACCCATTTCACAATGGGATTTTATAACAAAATTTCTCGGCAGAGTCCCAAGTCTTTAGGGGAGAATAACATAACTCATTTCTCCAAATTCATTTAAAATCATTAAAACATTGGCTTTCTTATTTGAGTAAGAAGATAGGATCTAAGCCAAACCGAGTCATGTAATCATTCACTTCTTTCAAAGCCGTTTCCTTTACTAGGCAAAACCAACTTCAACCCCCATGATAATTCTAGAACGTTTCAATTGTTCAAAATTGTTTTAGTCTTGCAAGAATTCAGAATTCAAAGAGTACTTAAAACCTTTCTCAAAACATTTCAAAATAAAACTTGTCAATAGACATTCAGGTTCTTTCAAAGTCATTGAAACTTCTTTAATTGAAACCCCCAAGTCAAATTCAAAGGCATAAACCCTTTTCGCATTCAAACAGCTTTAAAACACAAGTTTCATCTAAATAACTTTCTCTTGAAAGAGATACAATGCCTTTCTTAAGAAGCAAGACTAAATCACAATTTTCTCTTTACTAACTCATTTCGAAAGCATGAATCATCCTTTTCTTGATAATTCAAATAAAATAGCAGAAGTCTTTAACTCATCATTTTCCAGACAACATTTCAATAAAGACTCGGATTTTATAAAAATTTCGGCAGCACCTCCCCTAAAACTTGGACTTTTGCCACCCGGTTCGGGTCCCAACTAAACCGTTTCTCATTCCTTTTCAACAGCTTAAAACCAGAAATCAATTCAAAAGCAAGTTAAATCCAACAGTCACCTCAATGGCATACCTCAAGGAAACCATTTCAAAAATCAACTCAATATCAACCGATTTAACTCATTTATAAAGCTTTAAAGAATCGGTTCAGCAATAAATCATTTATCAAAACCAGAGCAATTAAAGCAACCCAGGCTGGATTTCAAGAGCATTCTATCTTTCACATCATCAAAATAATTGACTCAATTCAAACCAATCCTCAACGGATTAAACTCATTTCAAATATTTAAAGAATCAACTTCAAACATTACATTTCACAAGCCACACAACAATTCAGCCAAGCCAACATCCATAATCGTTCGAGTCAATCAAATAATACATAAGGCAGATACAATCACTAATTACACCATATCTCACATCAGTATCCATATGTAATAATTCCAATAATAAACTGTAGTTTTCGGAAAGCGCCCCTACCTCAAAACGCAAATTCCATAACTCAAACGCGTCACAGAGTCCTTTCCGCCTCAACCCGAAATCAACAATCAAAATCCCGGTTCCGCGTGTCTTTCTCAATAGTAGAAACAACCTCAACGCCACAAGTAAACTCGGGTTCTAACTCCTAGAACCATCAACATCACAATTACTTTATTACACGGAACAGAACACTAACGCAGAGCTCTCGAAACATGAATACTTACTGAAACTAAGAAAGAACGGCTGAACCGAACCGCAGTGCCCTCTGAATCGGTTGGGCGGTAGCCCCGGCAGTCAGCCCCAAGCAGCAGCGGTGATCTGAACCACACACAGCGACGATGAAGTTCCAGGAAACCCAACAGAAGGGAAACTCAACTTAAAAGCCTTACCGGCAATGGAGCTCGGTGGCGGCAGCGGCGTTCCCGGCGGTTGAGGCTCGGCCAGAAGCTCCGGCGACACAGCAGCAGTGATGTTTTCCGGCGGCAGAGGCTTACTGGCGCACCCCATGAGCGGCGATAAGGTTCCCAACAGCAGCTGGGCTTCACGGCGCGTACGGCGGCAACGCAGAAGGACTCCGATGCGGTGGTTGGACCTCAGCTCGGCCTCAGATCCGTTCTCTCCTTCACGCGTCTCCCTTTCTCTCAGCCTGGCTCGGCGACTCGCGGATGGACCGAATGATGGCAGCACGGGGACGGTGGCGCGACGGCGAGACGCGGGTCGACGACAGGGCGCGGCGGCACGTTCTGTTCTCTCTTCCCTTACGTGACAGCCCTCAAGGCGTGGCACGGCGGCGCGGCAAGATGGGATGGCAGCGCTGAGCAGGACGACAGCGCGATGGCGGCGGTGAGACTAGCACACCAGCGCGAGTCTTCCCCTCCTTCTCCCTTATTCCGCGGCCCCTTCCCCTTACCCCCATTCTTCTTTTTTTTTTCGTTCTTTCAGATAGAAAGGAAGCTTTGTGTGTGTGTGCTGCCGCTGCTGGGTGTTTGGGGGGGAAGGTTCGGTGGCTGTTAGGATTAGAGATTAGGGTTTCATGTTTTTGAAACTTAGGATTAATGGTATTTTGGTAATTTCACATAAAATTGGGAATAATATAATAATTGAAACCCAAATTAAATCCAATACTAATTATATATAGAAAATACTATTTGCTCATCAATTTCAAAAATTATTTTCAATAAAATGTCCAAATCCAAAATTTAGAAATAATATAATTAATTTCTCTATTTTCCAAAATAGCAATATCAATATATTAAAATATTGATTATTTAGTCCATATCATATAAAATCCTTATTATTTCATAACTATCAACTTTATAATGCAAATATAGGAAATAACCCAATAATTATAAGATTGGATAATAAATCCTAATTATTTCAAATTCAATTAATCAAAACTTGCTCTAAATTTCTTTAATAAAGAAATTTCTGAAATTAAAGCTGTGGAAGTACTGAATTTGAAATTAGCTAATAATAGCCCTTTTTCAAAAGTTCTGGGTCTTACACCGTTGCCGGGGAGTTGCAATGGTGTTATGTTATTGGTTATTGTATATATGTGAATAGTGTGAATATGTTTGCTTTTGTTAGTTCTTGCCAGTTTTAGGATTTGGTTTTCTTTGTTTCTTATTTGATTTTATTTTAATTTTCTCTTAATATCATGAATTCTCACTTTGGCTATGAGTGTGATTACAATTATGTTGTAGGAAATGGGAGCTACAATGAAGATATGCATCAAGGATGGGATAACCAAAGGTGGGATGAGCCATATGCATATGATCAATCTTCATGGCAACAACCTCCACCTATGCACTATGAAGAAGAGTCATTCTATGATGCATACCAATCCAATGGTTATGGTGAGTCCCCTTGTGACTTCCAAGAACCACCACCATACACCTATGAGCTATACCCTCAACATAGCCACCTACCACACTCACAAGCCTCTTTTTACCAACCACCTTCATATGACCCTCATCCATATCCATCATTACAACAATCATATGAGCCATATGAACCACATATAGAGCCACCACCATCCCAACATCAATACTTTCAAGAGCCACCCCCTCCATGCTATTACCAAGATGAACCACCTCCAATGTGTATAAATTTGCAACCACAAGATGAATACCACTTCCCACCACAACCTCCCATGAAAGAATATTCATGTCCATCAATCCAAGAGCCATATGATTCTAATCATATTATCCAAGAGGAACAAAAGTCAAGGGATCGTCTTAAGAAAACATTGGATCAACTTCAAGCAACCATGGAGCGTGTTGTGCAACAAGTGGAAAGAGTGGAAATTATTGAACCACCACAACTCTACCAAGAAGAACCACCTTCCTACTATGAATCCTTCCCCCAAATTGATGAACCTTTCCATCCACCCCAACCTCCAATGGATGACATCCTTGACGTTCTTGTTCAAGGACAAGAGGAAATGAAAAGGGATGTGCAACAATTCCCGGCCACCTTGGATGAGGTGGTAAACCGGCTAGCATCCCAATGCTTGAACACTCAAGGGACTCCCATGGCTACATGTGGAGAAACAAATAAAGAGCATAACATGAAGGAGAGATTGGTGGAGAACGAGGGAAGTTGCTTTGTATTGGAACAATTGGAGGAAGCTATGATTGTTGAAGAAAGGGAAGAATTGGTTGAAGACTTAGGAGATGCGGAGCCTCCATGGGAATCTAGAATTGAAGAAAACCCCTCCAAGAAGATTGAATTTGAGGCTAAGGAGAAATGTGCACAACCTCCAAGGCATATCCCTTATGAAGACTTGGATGGGATAGAGCAAGAATTGAGTTCCCTTGGTGATGAAGATCAAGCATCAAACCTTAGTGGTAAAGAATCCTTTGAGCATGAAGAACCTTTTCCCAACAAGATGGAAAGCAATGTGGAGGTAAATTTTTCTCATCCTCCCATTTATGACTTGAGTAGGAGAAAAAGTTTAGATAAAATTGTTGAACAAAGGATTATAATTGAGAAGTCTTGTGAAGAGGTGGAAATCCTTAGAAAAAGGAGGATGGGAGTTGAATACGCTTTATCAAGACCTTTGGAGTTGTCTTTGCCTAAGTTGCCATCTACTCCTTCATTTGAGTGGGCGAAATTCATTTCTATTAGCTTTATTATCCCACTTGAATATGGTTTGCTTGAAACGGATGGCCAACTTAGGGAGCTTTGTGGGATGAAGCGTAAACAAAAAAGGTTTTGTGGTTGGCGTTGCAAATCAAGGCTCATTATAGTTGAGGCATCAAACATGAGATATAAAGGTTGGAGTAATGCTCAAATAGATGGGTCTAGAAGGATTGTTGGGCACTTCATAGAGAATTCACCTTACTCACCACCCGAATGGACTAATAATGATGATGAACTTCAAGACGGGTGTGAAAATAAAGTGTGGGATCCCGGATCACAAGACGAGGATCAACTTTGGGAGCCCCAAGCTTGTGAAGAACTCCATCAACACTTGGTGCAACAAATAAGACATCTTGGGGCACAATGGAGAACCAAGCATTGGTGGGAGTTCCAAGATGAATTCAAGCACAAGCCACCTTGATGAGGAGCTCCCCATAAGTCCAACTTAAGGACAATAAATAAAAGTGATAGGTGGGAGACACCCCACCATGGTACACTCTTTCCACTCTCTTGTAGCTTTGATTAATAAGTGATTTGAGTTGTCATTGTAGGTAGTTTTCCTTTTCATGTAGTTTTGTCTTAATATCTTGGTTATTAGTTACTTAAAGTGCAAGTTATGTTTATTTGCACTTGAAATTTTTTGTTAATATTGCATTTTAGTTGATCTTGAGTTGTAGGTAGTGTTAGGGAGATTTTTAGCTGCTTATAGTATTTTTGAAAAAAAAGAGGGGGGGAGAGTCAAGGACGTGTACGCACGCTGTGCGCGTGCGCGTCCATACGCATTATTCAGGCCTATACTTTTTCCAGAGAGTTGGGCCAATCTCGCGCAATAGCTAGGCCAATTGCACAACTGTGTGTACGCGTGTGCGCACTGCGCGCTTAGGCGTCGATGTCCTTATTTTGCATATGCGCGCGCCCGCGCACATGCCGCGTGCACGCCGATTCGCTAAAGTGGTTCCCAGGCCAATGACCCGAGAGTTGTGCTAACTCTGGGCCAGCGCTAAGCGTTTGGCCCAACCTCACCCACACGTGCGCACACCAGGCGCGTACGCGCCCTTCGGCCAATATGCACATCAGCGCGTAGGCGTGCATAACGCGTCCGCGCCGGTAAAAAAAAAGAGTTTTTTTTTCCTCATCTTCTATTTTCTTTTGTTTATTGCATTCGCATACTTCCCTTCTTTGCATTTTCATTTTATTTTTATAGCCTGTTTTTACTTTATTTTTTCGAGTTTCTTATTTTAATAATGGTGTTGCATTCTCTTACTCAATTGTTGAGAATTTCTTGCATTATTTTGGTGCCTCTTGACTTGTTTGTGTCAATTCTTATTTGATCTTGATGCTGAATATGCTCTTCATGCTTTGATTTTACTCTTGCATCAAGTATTAGTTGAGATTCCCTTTGCCTATATTATTTTCTCACTCACATGTTGTAGCTACCATGTAGTGAGAACCTTACTCTTATGTGGCATTAGCCGCCGTCTACATTCTACTTGCTTTGATATCTTTGTTATAGGATTAATTTTCTTTTTTCCTTTCCTTTTAGGTTGGCCACCAAGAAAGGAGGAAAAGGAAAAGCTTTAAAATGGGGCAACAAACAAGTCATCCGCACAACCTTTTAAAAGAGCTCATCAATTGTAACAACCCATCCACATTGCTCTTCTTTACATGCACCGAAGACGGTGCAATCTTCAAGTGTGGGAAGGTCGTCCGACCGATCTCCATGGGTAACAATTTCCTTTTCAACACCAATTTTTTTTATTTTTCTTTGTTAGATAGTTGTTGCATTACATGATAGGTTGCATGCTAGTTAGAATTTGTATATATTTTTCTACTTCTTTCTTATTAGGCTACTTGGTTAGGGTGATAATTTCTTTTCCAAGAAATTATTTTTAGGGCACCCTGCCAATTTAAAAAATTTTTGGTTGAACTTGCTTGAAAGAATTTATTTTGGAACATGGTATTTGAGCTAAGAATACAAGCAAGTGAGATTTGAGCCTAATGGTGTGGTTACATCTTATAACCACTTATTTTCCTTCTTGTGTGCATTATTCTCTTTCTATGATTGTAATCTTTGATTTGTTTGATTCTTTATGTCCATTATTTTGTGTATTCATGCATTTATATAATTGAGGCCATCATTTCATTTAGCTCACTTACCCAAAAAGCCTTACCTTTTATCATCCATTGTTAGCAACTTTGAGCCTACGCTTAACCCACTTGTTCATAATTTTAGCACATTACAAGCCTTAAAGCGAAAAACAATAAAAGTCCTTAATTTGGATCTTTGATTGGCTTAGGCTAGTGTGAGTGTATCATTCAAGTGTGGGAATCTTGGGATATTGGGAGAATAAAAGGGTAGTTTTGTATTTTTATTGAAATTATTGGGAATTGGGTACATGCTCATGTATTAATAAAATATATAGAGCTTATGCATTGATATCTTGTACATAGTTTGAAAAAAAAATGAGAAAAAAAATATATAAAAGAAAATGAAAAAAAAATATAATAAATGTGAAAAAGAAAAGAAAAGAAAAAAATAAAAAAAGAAAGAAAAAGAAGAAAAACAATAAAAAAGGGGACAAAATGCCCCAAAGCAAAGCTCAATAAGGGTCAATGCATAAGTGTTGTGAAATGAGAAAAAAAGAAAATGCATGAGTATGTGAAAAAGTGAGAAAAATGGGTAGTTAGGATAGCCTTGAAATTGTATAGGATGTCATAGGTTAGGTGGGAAGTTTAAGCTTATCAAAGATTCAAATTTCAAGCTCACTTAACCATATATGCATCCTACCTTGACCCTAGCCCCATTACAACCTATGAAAAGACTTCATGATACTTGTATGCATGCATTGAATATATGTTGATTGTTAGAAGAAAAACAAATATTGGAAAGCATGAATAGGGGAGAATTGAGAGAATCGACCCTACACACTTGAGCGACTAGAGTGCAAACACTTCCGGTGAGGGTTCGATGCTCAATTTCTTGATTCCCGGCTTTCATGAGCATTCTTCTTGCAAGTCTACTTGAACTTCATTTTTATACTTGAATTGGTAGGATTCATGAGTCATCATAGGACCTTAGCCCTACTTGTGCATGTATATCTTGGAGATTGATTTATTTTTAACCAAGTAGGTAGAATCATTTTGCATTTAGTTGCATGCATATAGATAGGTGCATTTAGTTAGATCTCATTGAATAAATGTTGATATCCTTTGCTTCCTCTTGGTTTAAGAATGAGGACATGCTTGGTTTAAGTATGGGGAGGTTGATAAACCCCATATTTAGGGTTTATCCTGTGTTGAATTTAGAGGGTTTTGTCAACCTTTCTCCCATTTATCCAATGAAATAGCATGATTTTGTAAATTCTCCTTTAATTGTGCTTAAGAGTGAAAACATACTTTTTAGGTCCTTAATTGTTTAATCTTGATTTACCTTTGATTCCATTAGATGCCTTGATATGTTTGTTAAGTGATTTTAGATTTAGGATGCAAAGATTGGATCAAGGGAATGAAGGAAAAGCATGTAAAAATGGAGAACTCATGAAGAAATGAAGAAATCGCAAAAGCTGTCAAGCCGACCTCTTCGCACTTAAACGACCATAACTTGAGCTACAGAGGTCCAAATGATGTGGTTTTAGTTGCATTGGAAAGCTAACATTCGGGGCTTCGAAATGATATAAGATTTGCCATAGTTGCATTCGAGCATAGGGACGAGCGCGCACACAGTGCGCGGACGCACCGATGGTGGCACATGCTTCACTTAATGCAACACGTGGCCAGCGATTTTAGAAGCCTTGTGGGCCCAATCCAACTCATTTCTGATGCTATTTAAGCCAAGGATTGAAGGAGAATCAAGATACTTTAGATACTTTCACACATTAGTTGAGTTTAGTTTAATTTTTGGAGGGAAAGTTAGTTTTAGAGAGAGAAGTGAGATTAGGAGTAGGTTAGATCTAGATTAGAAACTCTTAGATCTAGTTTAATTTCATGCTTTGATTTACTTTTTCTTTGCAATTTCTTCTTCTTCTACATCTCCTCTCTCTAATCTAACATTTAATTTTTGTAATTCTCTACTTTTATGTTCATGCACTTTTGTTTCTTCTATTTCTCTTTAATGCAATTTATGATTCATATTCCTTTATTGTTCAATTGAATTGTTGTTGTTGTTTAATTCCTTACAATTGAGTAGTGTAGATTTACTTTCCTTGTAATTTTACTATGCTTTCCTTTTATGCCTTCCAAGTATTTGATGAAATGCTTGGTTGGATTTTAGTGTAGATTTTGTGTCTCTTGGCTTTGGTAGAGTAATTAGTGACTCTTAAATTATCTAACTCCTTTGTTGATTGACAATTAGAAGTTGCTAATTGATTTGGATACCACTAAAGCTAGTCTTTCCCTTGGGAGTTGGCTAGGACTTGTGGAATCAAGTTGATTCATCCACTTGACTTTCCTCCATGGTTAGAGGTTAACTAAGTGGTAGCAATGGACAATTCTCATCACAATTGAGGAGGATAATGAGGATAGGACTTCCAATTCTCATAACCTTGCCAAGAGCTTTTCATAGTTGTTAGTTTATTTCTTTTGCAATTTAAATTTCTTGTTCCTTAACTCAAAAACCCCCAAAGCTATTTCATAACCAATAACAAGGACATTTTATTGCAATTCCTAGGGAGAACGACCTGAGGTTTAATACTTCGGTTTATAGATTTTAGAGGTTTGTTACTTGTGACAAACAAATTTTTGTATGAAAGGATTGATGTTGGTTTAGAAACTATATTACAACGAGAATTTATTGTGAATTCTAAACCGTCAAAAGTCTTCTCATCAAGGCACCAAACGATCTTCCTAGACCCATCTACTTGAGCACTACACCAATCCATGCTCCTTGAAGCTTCAACCATAATGAGCCTAGACTTACAACGCCAACCACTAAATATTTTTCTTTTACGCTTCATCCCACAAAGCTCCCTAAGTTGGTCATCCATTTCAAGCAAACCATATTCAAGTGGGATAATAAAGCTAATAGAAATGAATTTCACCCACTCAAATGAAGGAGTAGATGGCAACCTAGGTAAAGATGATTCCAAGGGTCTTGCTAAAGCATATTCAATTCCCATCCTCCTTTTTCTAAGGATCTCCACCTCCTCACAAGATCTCTTAATCTCAATCCTTTGTTCGACAATTTTATCTAACTCTTTTCCCTTACTCAAATTATAAATGGGAGGGTGAGAGACATTTACCTCCACATTGCTTTCCATCTCATCGGGAGAAGGTTCTTCATGCTCAAAGGATTCTTCACCACTAAGACTTGATGCTTGATCTTCATCACCAAGGGGACTCAATTCTTGTTCTATCCCATCCAATTCTTCATAAGGGATATGCCTTGGAGGTTGTGCACATTCCTCCTTAGCATCAAATTCAATCATATTGGAGGGGTTTTCTTCAATCCTAGACTCCCAAGGTGGTTCCGCATCTCCTAAGTCTTCAACCACTTCTTCCTCTTCTTCAAAAATTGTAGCTTCCTCCAATTGTTCCAATATGAAGCAACTTCCCTCATTCTCCACCAATCTCTCCTTCATGTTATGCTCTTCATTTGTTTCTCCACATATAACCATGGGAGTTCTTTGAGTATTCAAGCATTGGGATGCTAACCGGTTTACCACCTCGTCCAAGGTGGCCGTGAATTGTTGCACATCCCTTTTCATCTCCTCTTGTCCTTGAACAAGAACATCAAGGATGTCATCCATTGGAGGTTGGGGTGGATCGAAGGGTTCATCAATTTGGGGGAAGGATTCATAGTAGGAAGGTGATTATTTTTGGTAGAGTTGTCGTGGTTCAATATTTCCCATTCTTTCCACTTGTTGCACAACACACTCCATGGTTGCTTGAAATTGATCCAATGCTTCATTGAGACAATCCCTTGACTCTTGTTCTGCTTGGATATCACGAGTAGGATCATATGGCTCTTGGATTGAAGGACATGAGTATTCTTCCATAGGAGGTTGTGGTGGAAGGTAGAGTTTATCTTGTGGTTGAAAGTTTTCATATATTGGAGATAGTTCATCTTGGTAATAATATGGAGGGGATGGCTCTTGAAAATGTTGATGTTGGAGTAGTGTTGGCTCTATGTGTGGTTCATATGGCTCATAGGATTGTTGGCAGGATGGATATGGATTAGGGTCATATGAAGATGGTTGGTAAGAAGGGGCTTGTGAGTATGACTGAGGGTTATGTTGGGGATATGGCTCATAGGCATATGGTGGTGGTTCTTGAAAGTCACAAGGGGATTCACCATAGCCATTGGATTGATATGCATCATAGAATGGCTCTTCTTCATAGTGCATTGGTGGAGGTTGTTGCCATGAAGATTGATCATATGCATATGGCTCTTCCCACCTTTGGTTATCCCATCCTTGATACACATTCTTATTATAGTCCTCATTTTCTACAACATAGTGAGAACCAAACTCATAGCCAAAGTGAGAATTCATGATAGCAAGAGAAAATGAAAATAAAATCAAATAAGAAACAAAGGAAACCAAAGCCTAAAACTAGCAAGAACTAACAAAGAAGCAAAAGGCAAACATATTCACAATATTCACATATATACAATAACCAATAACACAACACCATTGCAACTCCCCGGCAACGGCGCCATTTTGATGAACGAATCTTTGACGGTTTAGAATTTCACAAATGAATTCTCGTTGTAAAGTACAGTTTCTAAACCAATCACTAATCCTTTCATACAAAAATTTGTTTGTCACTAAAACAAACCCCTAAATTTATAAACCGAAGTATTAGAACCTCGGGTCGTTCTCCCTAGGAATTGCAATAAAGTGTCTTGTTATTGGTTATGGAGCATGTTTTGGGGTTTTTGGATGAGAAACATAAAAAGTAAATGACAAGGAAATTCAAAGAACAACTAAAAGGGTCTTGGCAAAGGTTGGTGGTCAAGGATCTCTATCCTTATCACTAACCACAACATGAGAATTGGCAAGAATCAATCCCACTAAGTTAACCCCTAACTAATAGTAAAGGAAAGTCAAGTGAGCTATATCAATCCAAGTCCATAAGTCCTAGTTCTCCACCAATTCAATTAGTGAGATCTAGAGTTAATGGCTCCCAATCGTCAATCACTTGGACATTAGTAACTCAAGAGTTCCTAAGTTACCTTCCCAAGCCAAGAGCATAAAATTCTACTCTAAAATCCAACCAAGTATTTTATCAAACACTTGGAAGGCATAAAAGGAAAACATAGTAAAATTGCAAGAAAAGTAAATCTACACTACTCAATTGCAAGGAATTAAGCAACAACAAATCAAATGAACACTAAAGGAACATGAATCATAAATTGCATTAAAGGAAAATGGAAGAACAAAGGTGCATCAATATAAAAGTAGAAAATTACAAGAATTAAATGCTAAACTAGAGAGAGGAGATGTAGAAGAAGAAGACATTACAAAAGAAAAGTAAATCAAAGCATGAATTAAACCTAGATCTAAGAACTAAACCTAATCCTAATTCCTAGTTCTAGAGAGAAGAGGGAGCTTCTCTCTCTAGAAAAATAACTAAAGGTTCATGTTGGCTAAACTAATTGCTCCTCCCTTTTGCTTGGACTTCAATTCTGCATGAAATACACTCAGAAACAAGTTGGATTTGGGCCTAGGCAGCTCAGAAATCTCCCCCAGCGTTTTGCCTTTAAGTGGGCCACATGAGAGTATCGGCGCGTACGCGCCATTTATGCATGCGCGTCGATTGGCAACTTCTTCATCCGCGCGGACGCGTCATGTACGCGTGCGCGTGCCTATGTGAAACCACTTCTGCGCGTGCGCGCCTTGTACGCGTGCGCGTCCATTGGTGCATTCCCAATCTTTGTTTCTTCATGCATTCTCCACTTTGCATGCTTTTCTCCTCATTTCTTCCATCCAATACTTGCCTTATGATCCTGAAATCACTCAACAAACACATCAAGGCATCGAATGGAATTAAAGTGAATTAAAATCACCAATTTAAGGGCCTAAAAAGCATGTTTTTACACTTAAGCACAATTCAAGGGAGAATTACAAAACCATGCTATTTCATTGAATAAATGTGGGAAAAGGTGGTAAAATCTCCTAAAATAAGCACAAGATAAACCACGAAATCGGGGTTTATCACCCCCGCCGTGACCACCAACCCTCATCTGGTCACATTTCGTCTCTATCTCCCTTTCTTTGTCGACTGTCTGTGCTGTTCATTATCTGCATTCCAGGTTTCTGCCTTCCCCTGTTCTGCTTCCTTTACTGTTTTATATTAATTCTGTAATTAGCTTAGTTAGTTAGTTAGTTTAGTTTAATTAGGTGGTTAGAGAACCTGGGCTGAGTAGTGGATTTAGGCTTGTTTGAATAATGATGATGATTGAAAGTGTTGCCATCTATTGATTTTCTTGCTTTGCTCGTGCTGTATGTTTGGCTTGCCTAATGCTGCTGCATATTGGTTTAATGATGCTTTGTGTTTGAAATATTGGAATTCAGATTGCTTGCTTATTGAATGGTTCATTGTTGATGGAGTGATTCTGTTTTTCTCGAATTCAAATTGAATTGTCAACTGCTCCACTTCAATTTTCCATTTTATTCTTGTTTCAAGACCCTGTTATTGCTGAATTCCTATTTTATTTTGTTCATGATGCTATTCTGGTGTTGTGCTGAAAGCCAGTTTCTCTGTGCATTGTTTAAGGAAATAATGCTTTTGTAGCATGCTGGTTTAGTTTAAATTGCTTTCTAATGAATTGTTGTTGAAAGATTGGCTATTTGTTCAATTCATATGAACTCATACATGGCTTTTGTGCTTTTGATTTTTAATGAATTCATATGGAATCTGATTTGACTATTTAAATTTGAAAAATAGCCAATGTACTACTAAAATGCTGCCGGATTTTTCCTAACCATAATTCTTGAATTAACATTATTTGATTGAGGCAACGAGCTTCTATTTGACAAAATTCTGCGTCGATAGGATCTTGTTTGCTAAATGGTTTTGGAAACTCCTCAAGAACAAGTTTTGGTCATGTTTATCATATTCCTTGCTGCTTACAATGTTGATTTACTCATATACATTGCATAGTTTGAGTAAATTTTCAGATTGACCACAAACTCGGTTTTCATTTGGAATTGAGCCCCATTTGCTTGCTTTCACAAGATTGATGATTTCTTCCACCTATGTGGCTAATATGATTCATTTTCTCTATGCCCAATTACCTTTAGTCACATGGCGCATCAAATTTTCAACTCTTATCTCAACCTTGTGACCTTCATGCCTCATTGAAATTTGGTGTTTGAATTTCATGTATGTGCATTGTTCACTAAAGTTCTGATTTTACCAACACCAATTCATACAACTCTGGTGATCTCTACATTAATTGATGACTTGTTTTCATATTGGTTGCTTTCTGGCAATGTTATATTTCATCATCAATAACTTGATGCATTTCATGATTGTGAGTATGCTTACATTCTTATTTTGTACATGCCTTTTGAATTGAGCCAGTAACCACCATATCACTGATTTTCAACTGATTTCTAACTCTAACTTGTTTAACCAACTAACCTCTTTTGGTTTTCAACTTAACTCTTTTGATTATTCTTTTTAGATATGGCGTTTCTTAGGCTCAATGAACAAGTATTGTACAATTGTGGTTTGATTTCTTGGTTTGTGACTTGGTTTGAATTTTGAAATTTTGTTGCTTGCATCCCAAGAATTCTCTTTTCTTTATTCACTTCATGAATATGCGTTGCTTTGAGTGCTTTATATCTGCTTGGCTAGCTGCTTATATTATATCATCTCTATTTTTCAGGATGTCAGACAAAGGAAAAGCTATAGCCACCACTTCAAAAAAGAGAAAGCACTCTAAGACCTCTACCCCTTCTGTAAAACCCAGAATCTTTAAAAAGTCTTATTATGATCAAGTCTCAAATCATATAGTTATTTATAGCCTTAATTTCAGAAATTATTTTATTAAAGATAATTAAGGCAAGTTTTGATTTATTAAATTTGAGATAAGTTATGGTTATTATCCAATTTTACAATTATTGGATTATTTTCTATATTTGAATCACATAGTTGGTAGTTGTGAAATAAAAAGGATTTTTATATGATTTTGGACTAAATAATTAATATTTTAGAATATTGATATTACTATTTTGGAAAATGAAAAAAATAAGTATATTATTTCTAATTATTTGGTGGGGACATTTTATTGAAAATAATTTATGAAATTGATGAGCAAATAATATTTTTATACATTATTATTAATGGATTAGAATTTATTTCTAATTACTATAATATCCCTATTTTTATTTGAAATAGCTAGGCGTTCAACACCCAATCAGCAGTCACTGGCGTTGAATGCTAAAGCAGGAGAAGATGGGCATCCAACGCCCACTGAAGACCATCCTGTTGAGGAACTGAAGGAAATCAGAGCTCATGAAGAGACCATAGAAGTTCCCCTGAATGCCCTATTGCATTTTGTGGAGTCTGAAGAGTACTCCTCTTCTGATGAGGAAGAAGAGACTAGGGAAGAGCAAATTGCTCGGTACCTGGCAATCCTCATTAAACTAAATGCCAAATTCTTTGGGGCAGAGGTATTGGAGAGGGAACCTCCAATGCTAACCAAGGAGCTCAATGCTCTGGTTCAGAAGAAGGTACCACAAAAGCTACCAGATCCCAGAATCTTCCTGATTCCCTGTACTTATAGGGGCAATCACCTTCGAGAAAGCATTATGTGACCTTGGATCGAGCATAAACCTCATGCCTCTCTCTGTAATGAAAAGGCTAGGAATCTTTGAGGTGCAAGCTGCCAAGATCTCATTGGAAATGGCAGACAGGTCTCTAAAAAGAGCATATAGCATGGTGGAAGATGTCCTCGTAAAGGTTGAAGACCTGTACATCCCTGCAGATTTTATAATCCTAGACACTAGAGAGGACAAAGATGAATCCATCATTTCCTGGAAGACCTTTCCTAGCCACTGCTAAGGCCTTAGTTGATGTGGAAAAGGGAGAGCTAGTCCTACAGTTGCATGACGACTGTATTTTGTTCAAGATGCACAAACCTCACTCTCCCTCTGACAAGAAAGGTACCATGGTGCAGCACATAGTGTTCGAACCTTCTCTCTCAGTGCAGAGCTATATAGTGCCCCCAGACACCAATTCTAAGTTTGGTTTTGGGCAACCATCGTCAAGCATTGGGAATGAGAGTACTAAGAAGAAGGTACCTAAAGGCTGGAGGGACAGGAAGATCCCCACTAATGGCCTCTCACCTAGCATGAGAGTTGTCTTCACTGACAGTCCAGCCGTTCCACACACTGTGAACAGAATCCTGTCTTTAGAGCATGTGGAGCTCATCCATGAAAGTAAAGGAAAGAGATTCACTGTAAGGGGTGAAGTTCTGAGCCCCTATCTATCTCCGTAAAGGAGCTTCCCGTCAAGCTAGTGACATTAAAGAAGCACTTGTTGGGAGGCAACCCAACCATAATTAAATTACTTTTAGTTTTTCTTCGTTTTATTTTTAGTTAAGCTTAAATTCACAGTTTCCCATTGCTTTAGATGTTTATGATCATGCACAGGGCCTATAACAGAAACAGAGACATTCAGAGGTGGAAACAAAACACCCTGGGGAGATCCCCTTGCTGGCGTTGAATGCCAGACAAGGAGGAAAATGGGCGTTCAACGCCCATAAATGAGCAAGGAGCTAGCGTTGAACGCCAGAATGGGACCATTCTGGGCGTTCAATGCCCTAAAGGGAGATAGCACTGGCGTTGAACGCCAGAGGAGGACTCCTTTGGGCATTCAACGCCATACATGGAGCAAGTCTAGGCGTTGAACGCCAGCCAGGGAGCAAGGTTGGGCGTTCAACGCCCCACATGGAGTAGCCAATACCCCCATTGGGCGTTCAAACGCCCATTCCTGGCGTTGAACGCCAAGTAGGGGGGCCTATCTCCATCACTTTCTTCCTACTTCTCCTCTTTTCTTCCCTTTCATTTTTCTTTGCTCGAGGATGAGCAAAACTCTTAAGTTTGGTGTTGCAAAATCTTTGCTTTTTGACTTCTACGATTCTTATGTATGGGACCCAAAGTCGGAGAATCCTCTAGAAAGAGGAAAGGAAAAGATCTCGGTTCCACTTCCGAACCTTGGTAAATGGAGAGATTCTTTACCAAAGCCCATCAAGACCACTTCTATGATGTGGTGAAACACAAAAGGGTGATCCCCGAGGTCCCCTTTAGGCTAAAAATGGATGAGTATCTGAAAATCCAACAAGAGATCTGGAGAAGAGATTGGGAAGTTCTAATTAATCCTATCTCGAAAGTTAGAATCTTAATGGTGCAAGAGTTCTACACCAATGCGTGGGTCACCAAAAAGCACGATACTAGTGTGAACCCAAGCCTCAAAAATTGGCGCACCATGGTCTGAGAAATACTCTTGGATTTTAGTCCAGAAAGTGTAAGATTGGTTCTCAAACTACCACAAATGGTAGGAGACCCACATTCTTACACAAGAAGGGTCAACACCGACCAAAGGTTGGATCAAGTCCTTGCAGAAATTTGTGTGGAAGGAGCACAATGGAGGAGGGATGCGCAAGGTAAGCCTTACCAACTAGGAAGGCTTGACCTCAAGCCCGTGGCAAGAGGATGGTTGGAGTTCATCCAACACTCTATAATCCCAACAAGTAACTGCTCTGAGGTTACCATAGACCGGGCAATAATGAACCATTGCATCATGCTTGGAAATGAGGTGGAAGTACATGAGGTGATATCTCAAGAATTGTACAAGGTGGCGGACAAGCCCTCCACCCAAGCGAGGTTAGCATTCCCTCACCTCATATGTCACTTATGCAATTCAGCTGGAATTGTCATAAAAGGAGACATCCCCATTGAGGAAGACAAGCCCATCACGAAGAGAAGGATAGAGCATACTAGAGAGCCTACACATGGACCACAGCAAGAGCATGTGCAACCACCTCCACCAGAAATTTTTGAGATTCCTCAAGGGATGTATTTTTCTTCCCAAGACTATTGGGAGAAACTGAACACTTTTCTAGGAGAGCTGAGTTCAAACGTGGATTAGCTGAGGTTAGAACACCAAGAGCAATCTACCATCCTCTATGAGATAAGAGAAGATCAAAGAACTATGAGGGAGGAGCAAGAAAGGCAAGGATGAGATATAGAGGAGCTTGAACGCTCCATTGGATTCACTAGAGGAAGCAGTAGCCGCTGTCACTGAGGTGGTCACGTTCCATTCCCTTGCTTATGTTAATTTCTGTTTTCCATTGTTTGTTTCTTGTTGCATGATCATCTTTAGTAGTTTGTTCTTTACTTGTTTTGTCTTAAGCTATAAAATATCCAATGTATATCTCACCATGCTTAAAAGAAAAATTTAATTTGAAAAAGAATAGTGAGATACATAAGCTTAAGTTATATAATAAGAGTAGTCGAATTATTTTGATGTGGTGGCCTTGCTTCCCCTAATTAAATGCTTGTGGTGTGAAGGTGTCAAGTGAAAATCTTGAGACTAAGTAGTTAAAGTCATGATCCCAAAAAGCAAAAGAGTGTGCCTAAGAACTCTGGACACCAATGTTTGGGACTTTAAGCAAATCTAAAGTCGAATCTAAGGGTTCCCCCAGTTAAGTGTCTGTGGCGTTTATGTATCCGGTGGTAATACAGGAAAAAAAATGCTTACGGTCACAACCAGGCTAAAAAAGAAGCTGTTTTCAAGAATCAAGAAGAACTAAACTAGGAAAATCAATAATATCATTTGGATTCTGAGTTCCTAAGGATGTCAATACTTCTGAGCTACAAAGGAAAGTAAGATGCCAAAACGGTTCAAAAGTGAATAACTACTAGCCCCACTCATCAATTAGAACTGAGCTTCATTAGAAACTTTGAGACTTATTATATCTTTCTCTTCTTTTCAATCCTACTTTATTTTTGGTTGCTTGGAGACAAGCAACAGTTTAAGTTTGGTGTTCAAATGAGCGGATATTTTATACGCTTTTTGGCACTATTTTCCTAGTATTTTTTTATGTTTTGTTGAGTTTTATTATGTTTTAATAGGTTTTAGTGTAAAATTTATATTTTTTTATTCTACTTTGAGTTTGTGAGTTTTTTATAATTTCATGTAATTTCTGGCTGAAATTGATGAGTCTTGACAAAGTCCGATTCAGAGGCAAGGAAAGCGTAGCAGATGCTGTCAGATTCTGATCTCCATGCATTCAAATGAGCATTTCAGGAGTTACAAAGATCCAAATGACGTGTTATTAACGGCGTTGGAAAGCTAACTTCGAGAGCTTTCTAGCAATATGTAATGATTTATACTTTTTTTTGAAGGAGACTGCCCATATTGGGCATTGAACGCCCAAATCACCCCTTTCTGGCGTTCAACGCCCCAAAGGGAGAATGCCCAGCGTTGAACGCCCAAACCTGGCATTCAACGCCCCAAAGGGAGCAAGGCAGTGTGCAAACAACACCCTAATGGGCATTCAATGCCCATTCCTCAAGCTAGACGCCAAGCTTAGCCCAAAACACTCAACAAAAGTGGGCCCAGGAGTGGATTTTCGCACCTGTAGCCTAGTCTATCATATTTTGTACTTCTTAGTTATTAGATTACTATATATAGGAGAAGATCACCCATGTTAGGATCTTCTACCTCATCTTTTTCCACTTATTCGAATTACACTTTAAAGGATGAGTAACTAAACATCCTAAGTTAAGGTTAGGAGCTCTACTAATTCTTATGGATTAATAATATTGCTGTTTCTATTTCAATATATGTTTAATTCCATTCTAAGATGCATTCTCGTTCTTCGTCTTTATGAATCTGTATGACCCCTTTTTCTACATGAGTTCATGCGAGTCTCGGGAGGGATAGCATTGAAATATAAGCTTGAGATTACATCTCCTAGACGGCTAATCCACAATCCCGTTGGGGACATGAGAACATCTGTTCAGCCAGGATCTGGGGTGATTAGAGCCTTTGTGGTATAAACTAGAATCATAAAGCTTCATTCTCCAATCCGGAAGATCTGATATTGTTTGTGGCATTTTGAGTAGGATCACTAGAGATTGAATTGCTAGAGCTTCACCCTCGTTCAAATTGAATGACCATTGGCATGGCGTTTGATGTGAATCAGAGGAGATTAATGACCATTGGCGTGGCATTAATCACTTACAGTTTGCCATGGAATGAATCATTCATTATTGGAATAGACAACAAGAAAAGTTAATCCAGAAAGATAAGGCATCTCCAAAGCCTTAATTGATTTCTCACTATCGTTTCTTCGGTATTTTTTTATTGCTTTCTTATTTATTTTATGTGCATTCAACAACAACCAATCAACTTTCTATTCACTTGATTAAGATCTGCAGGATAACCACTGCTTGCTCAATCCAACAATCCTCGTGAGATCGACGCTCACTCACCTGAGGTATTACTTGGATGACCCAGTGCACTTGCCGGTTAAGTTGTGCGGAGTTCTGAATTTCGCACACCACAATATTTCTGAACCTCAAAGGAAAGTGCGATGCCAAAGCTATTCAGAAATAAAGTGTTAATAGCTCCATTCAGTAATCGGACATGAGCTTCATTGACAACTCTAACCTGATGTATTTTTCTCTTCTACTTGATCCTATCTTGTTTTTGGTTGCTTGAGGACAAGAAACTGTTTACGTTTGGTGTTGTGATGCGTGAGCATCTTATACCTTTTTTTGGTTGTTTTTAATTGAGGATAGATTGTTGGTTTGGATCTATACTTCAACGGAATTATTTTGTGAAAATTCCTAACCGACGATTTTTCTCCGTCAAGTTTTTCATATACCACCTTCTTCTACAATGGGTACTCTTCCTTTGCAAACCGCCGCCACCACTTAAACAGCAGAGCTATGTTATGAACCATAGTATCTCCAACTCCTAACCCGCCTAGTTTCTTAGGAACCTGCACCACTTCCTATCTTACTAATGCCATACCATTTCTACCATCCTACCTACTCCACAAGAATCTTCTCTGCAATGAAATCAATTTCTCAGCAACAACTTTCAGCATCTTGAACAAACTCAAATAATACACTGGCAAACTATTTAATACTGATTTGATCAGCACCAACTTTCCAGCTTTGTTTAGCGCTCTCCACAGACTGAGCTTCTCCTCCACGTTGTCTATTATAAGCTTCTAGGTCTTCACCAACCTCGAATTTGCTTTTAAGGAGATTTCAAGGTATTTAACTGGAAGGGTATCTCCCTTACAACCCAACAAGCTACACATACACTGAATATCATGCCGACACTAAAATCTCAAGCTAATTTTATGAAAGAGTTTAATTTTGATATACTGACAGTGTAAAGCGTTTTAGAGTTTAATTTTTATTTACATAGTCGTACGATCACATCCTAGATGCTCTCTTGGATGACCATTCACGCAGTCAATGTAAAAAGTAGTTATTTTTACTGATATAACGTTATGTAATTGGATGCACTTGTAAAACTATTTTACATTGACAATACATCAAAATTAAATTCATTCCATGAAAAACGAAAATAAGTCACGAATAATAAATTTTAGAGCAAAAATATACAGTGAACTAGGTTTCCTTACCTAGCTTGACTCAGGCTTCAAATATTTTGCAATATATTTTGAGGCAAACCACGATCTACTTTACTTCCAATGGACTCTTTGCATCTAAAATCATCATTAAAACCATAAATTCCAATAACATCTCTCTTGTAATGGCACTAGCGGAACAGATGAGGAAGAGGCAAACGCCGAGGAAGAAGAGGGAGGAGGAGAAAGAAAATGAATAAAATTTAGAAGGAAAAATCAAAGAACGTATTTTTTTATTCTTCATTGTATAAAAGGTAAAAATGACATTTTAAACAACGTATTTTATACTTTTACGTCCCGAGGATAGTTAATTGTTGTCAAATTCATTACTCGTTGAAGAGGGTTTTCCGATTTTGCATATATAAATTCAATAACATGTAATACATAATAAAACAGTTTTGGGAATTTGTTGTAACACAACATTTACAAAACTACAAGTGAGGATACAAGTGTACATATGTTCTATTTCTATGAATGCTTATCATTGTAAGACATCTATCTAAATCATATACTTAGCTATTCTCACATTAGAATACTTATCTTTGAAGTCATACCCTACCAATCATATAACAACCATATAACATGTGATTGATTTATGTAAATATTTTTACAATGATATTGATAAAAATTAAACTCTGTACAACTATAATCACTCTTTGTTGTTGGCAGCCCGATCCCTTCTTTGTCTACCAAGAATACGCGAAATCTGTAGACCTCGACTGAAGGCTTGGTTGAAGAGCATTCTTGTTTGAAACTCTGAAACAAATGGGAACCATGCCAAGAAAGCAACTGGTGTGAAGAGAAGCAAACCCATTATTATTTCATATCCACGAGCAAGCGCCCGGACAGAACCCCAAAAAGCAGCATGTTGAATGGCTGGCTTACAAGCTTGTGCTATCTGTGAAAGAGAGAAAAGAAAATGCAATGAGAATGGAAGGACAAGGATAACTAATTAACTATACATGATCAGAACTACATATATCATCAGCAATGAAAATTCAATTTTATAGAGGATTCCACGAAACACAAATGCCACAGAAAGAATGTGAAAACTGACCAGCAGCAATCCCCAGCCTGTTGGCATTACAGCTAGAATGCAGACTACTATGTCCTTGATTGTCATTTTTGCCACTGCTATCAATATTATGAAGGTGGCAAGGAATGTTAAGAAAATGGAGCCCTTAATCAACCGAAACAAAAGCTGGAAGTCTGCGCTGAGGCGGCGCCTGCCAACAGATACACCCTGCAAAAATGGCAGCATCATTGTATAGAACGGTTTAATATGACAGTGAACAGTTTGCAAGAAAAATGCAAAAAGGGATGTAAGAAGCTATAGTGTTTGCTAGATTAGCACTGCTCTACATCTTTAGCTTATACAACATCAAAATTATGTCAACCATTATGCAAGCAGAAACAATCAACAATATGTCTACATGGCCATCACTGAAAAGAGAACTGAGAGAATAACATTATGAGTTGTTACTGTTGTGATGTTCAAAATATTTAACTGAAATAACATAAGAACTCTGTAACTCGACATTTACTTGTGAGGTATTTGAAAATTCTATATCCTGAATTTTGGCTCTGTTTAATTAATTGTTGTGTTCACTACGAATCGGCTAACCCATGTAGTTGATCTTACTTAGTTGGACAAGGCTCAAAAGTTGCTATTTAGTTAGTGATTTTCCATGTAAAATAATGCTTAAAATTCATGAATATGCTTAAAAACAGAATTTCTTTTTCCTCCAATGTGTATTCTGTAGGATTTCCTGAACAAAGGATTATGCCAGTATTTAAGGATATAAAATACAATAATTTAAGCCCTTACCTTCATTAGACCCAAGATTACAAAGATTATCAACCATGACAAACCGTAAACCTGTAAGCCAAAAGTAATTATGATTAAATTGATATCCTAGTTGCAAGAACCATGAGCAGCCAAGTAAGCATTCCTAAAGGGAGCCATTTGCGAAAAGCACTTACCAGAACACTTTGAGTCGTGTTAGTGATTGAGAGGTGATATACAAGCCCGTATTGATATAGGAAAAAGCGAAGAGATAGTATAATCTCGGTAATAATACCACGCATTCCAGAGTGGTGGAGATGCTCATGTTCCTTTTCCCACCAGGATTCCCAACTTTTCTCAGGAGGTACACCAATACCTCCACGGTTGCTTATCCATTTATGCCAATCAGTCCAATCATCAATTATCTTTTGCCACTCAAAGCCTGAGGGGTTGAAAAGGAAGGGAGCAAAAAGCCATGTCGCTACCATGAACCATATGGTTAGGGTAATTAAAACATAGGTCACTGTGCCTCTGTAAGACTTGCCAAATATATGGTACACCACAAGCAGAATCATCAACTCAATCCCTTTAACAAAATGGCTGCGGGAATAGAGTCTATAGTTATCAGCAAACTTAGCATGAAACACCACAAAACCACGACCAGTGCCTCGGTACTGTGCACCTCCATGAAGCAATGTCCTTCCATAATAGTGTGTTTTTGTTCCAAGTGAAAATGTGAAAAATACAGGAGCCAACTGAATTTGCATGAGTACAAATTCACTTAATGCTTGACGAAAGCCCCTCTCCAAACCAATTTCCATCACCATAGGTAAGGCCAACAAAAATCCAATTTGCACAACAGATTGTGAAGTAAGAGCTGCTTGAAGGGCTCTGTTATCTCGAATGATTCTTTTATTGTTCAGCCCTTCTTCAAGTCCACTAAGGGCAAGATAGAGGCGGCCATAAAGGAAAACATAAACGGTGAGGACAGTAACCTATAAAAAGCAAATTTAGTACTTATAAATTGATCATAGTCATAAATTCACAAGGTAGGTTTCAAGTATACCAGGGTACTGAAATAGAAGCCAATAGTGGTGAAATAACAAGATAACATTCGGAAGAAATCAAAGCGGTGCCCAAGCCTATATATGTCCCTACTCATTGTCTGCTCCCCATTCCCATTAGCTATCTTTGCCTCAAACATTGATATCTGGTTGAGACCCACGTCTCTTCCTTTACCAACTTGTATGTACTCATGATGAGTGACGTTGCCTTCACGCAATGTAGAATTGAAACCTGTAGAAGATGGAAAACTTATAATATTAATACTTCTCTGGAAGAAAAAGAAAACACGATACACATGCAGAATTTAAAATACATGCCTGCAAATATATCTTCGCTCAAGTTTATGACCTTGGAGGCCTTGCTTATGCCCCCTCTTGTCAGGTGGAAAAGTCTATCAAATACATCTGGATGGCCATAATGGAACCGTACCCTGGATGAAAGGTTAAAAAAAAATCATTGAAAACTTCAACAAATAGTGGATACACAGTCGAGCTTAACATGAAGACTGAACACCTCAACCTGAATAGTAAACAGCACGTACACCAACCATCCCACAAATAAATAATAAAAATAAAAAAGGATATACCACAATAAAAGAGAACTTCAACTTTTATATTCTGGTCATTTTTCAGTTTATTGTGGTAATGCAGTTATGGGACTGTCTGTTACTGCTAAAAAGTCTTATCTCGGTATTATATGGTTAAATCATTGCACTCTTGAAACTTTTCATTTTTCTGTCACCCTCCTCTTTTTCCGAACTCATTCACTCCCCCCTCACCCTCAACATGTTGCAACTATTTATCTGGAACTAACTAGGTTGTTTAAACATATGTCAAAGTTCTCCTTGCCAATGCTCACTGGCTTTCGCTCATGCTATCTTTCCATGGTGAGGAGAAATCTTTTGTGGGGAGGAGGGGGACTTACTTCAGGGGGTTTGCCAGCAATCTTTGCCCAATTGTCACAAAACTATTCTCCTGATTGGACATAAACCAAGCAAGGGATGAAACACTGCAACAAACAAAAGGAAGATAAATGTGAACAGTCTTCATATGTATATTTCAGCTTGTAATGGAAATAATACTAAAAAACCATGCAGAAATTGGTAATAGATCATACCTGCCAGTAAATATATGTTCCCTAAGCCCAAGTATTGTTGGCTGTCTCACACCATGGTTTTTGAGAAATTCTTGCAACAAATTCCTCATTTTGAAAGCTTCTTCCATATAATTATCCTGTAACATGAATAGTTTAGCTATCTAACTATTTTTAAACCTAATTTTCCCGTTTCATTCACATATAAATAATGTAGGACCTGATTCATGTCTATTGTTTGCAAGCCTTCCCCACGTGTGAAAATGATGGCATGGTTCTGATTCTCTGGTTTCCCCTCACCCAATATAGCAGGTCCTGGAAGCTTTATTTTGTAGATTACCTACAAAAGACAAGTAAAATGTTGGAATCGTTATAACTGCATAGAATATATCATTGACCCTTGATATTTCTAATTTAATAACATTAGTGACCAGGAAAAACCTATACATATAGAACTTATTTGACAATTTTCATTAGAAAATAGTCTGGAAACTAGAACAAATACCAGTTCCTCCTCCAAGGCTCCAAGAAAGATACCTTAGGAAGTGCCTGATGCTTTTTTATTAGAAATTGTGGTGACTCATGTATGCATGAATTTATTATGGTTTCATATTTAATATTGATCTTTCCGAAGTAGGATTTACAGCAACATAAGCAGTTTCATCATTTGCAAAAGTGGGGTTCAGTTATCATAATTTCAAGAAGAGTAATCATATAACATCCTAAGACTATTCCGAAGCATCCTTCTAAATCCTAAATAAAGTAAAAAGAAAATACATTCAGTGTCTTGAAATCTTGAAAAACAATCAATTATTTCCTAGTGGTTAGAATGATCTATTAAAAGAATAAGTCATTTCTCTTTAAGGAATTGTCTAAGAACAATACCTGATCTAAACTTTGAACTGTTTCAGACGAACCAATTGACTTTGCTGGTAAAGCAGCTTTCACAAGAGCTGAATAATAAACCTTTTCATTCTTTTTGGTTTTATCTTTGCTAGGCTCTTCAACCTCATCAACATAAGCAATTCTAAGAGATGGGTACCTACAATAACAAAGTAGCAATTGTAACAGGACAGTGCTAGCTCAAGCTATAACAAGGCAGGAGCTCGGTTTGAGTTACAAACTTGGTCATGAGCTTTAAAATTTCTTTTGCCCTAGGATCACCAGATCGCTTGTGAATACCATATTGTTGACATGAAACCACATATGCGAACTTCATGTCAGCTAATGATTGACATTGAGTCCACAACGATCGCTCAGTGTGTGGATTTTCCTTACTCTCTAGTTCAGCTGCCTTGTAACCTTTCATGAGATCTGTTAAACGATTGAATGGTGATTTAGGCCATGCTTTATAATAGATAAGCTAGTGATACACTAATATAAACATTGAGTTTATCTCCACTTACCGTCATCTTTTGCCATATCAAGAAAAGCCTGTAGCTCCAAAGCTTGTCGGATATACATCATCCCTCGGACTTCATTCATTGATAGTGAAAAAGTGAAATTGAAGGATATTCAAAATTGTATAATGCCAAAAAGAGTATCAAATTGCATATTTATACACAAATAAACATTGGTGGTGGGAGAGAAAGCATTTTTTACCAGTTTTGGTCAATGTTTGGCCTCTATATGATGCCCATAAACGGAGTTCTTCTTCTAACTCTCCTCTGACTTGTTCTTCACTCTTACATTCAACTCGTTCAAGAAAGTTTTTCCATTCATCTGAAGTGAAGAATGATCACAATCAGAAGTATATTATGGCATTGTACAAGGTAATGGCAAGGATGGACAGCTGTTTTCAGCAATGAGGTACAACGCTACTTTAAATTTATGTCTTTTACATTTACTATCAACAAAGAAATATATGGTCATTTTTTTCTTCCATTTTGTTCCAAACTCTGATCCATCATGATGATGGATGAACGAGATTTTATCACTGAGCAGTGCACATACAGTGATTAGAGAGTGAACCAAAGGTGCCTGGAACCTACTCTGATCAAAACTTAAAAATGAAAGAAAATAGATTGTGATTCAAATTCACTTAATTGCATTCAACAATCAACATAAAGGGAATATATGCACAAAACGTATTATCTGCACCTTTAACTTTTTCACCCAGTAACAAGACTAGCATAAGTGTCCTAAGCTATTTCATAAACCACTATCTTAGATATATGAACTAACTAATTAAAATTGTTCAATCCAAACAATAATGACTAAAGTGTTTAGATCAAGAAATTCATTTGATAAAGATAACTGGAAAACCTGGAAATATCTTTTGCAAGTAAAATAGGATAGACACTCCATCTTCATTTGGCTCTTCTAGCTCGTCTATGGAAAAAAGAACAGCTTCATCATAGTATGGTGTCAAGACACTACAAAATCAAGAAATAGAGTCATCAATAAGTTATAATAGATATTGTATCCAATACTGTTATGCCATCCCCCAAATTTATCAATAACATACTTTGATAATCTATGACTAACATATATTATGAAATTAAATGGAGACAATGCCCTTACAAAGAAATTGTGTTAGAAGACACAACATGAAAGAAAAGGAAAACGGTGTACAGCCTCTTGTAATCAATATATACAGTATGCTATTTATTTGTGAGAGTACAAGAAATATTCTCATATATCATGTTCATTTCCATAGCAAAAAGTTACTTCTCCGTAATATAGAACTTACTGATAACTAAAATAACCTAGTTGTTTTTTTATTTGTTTGTCTGTTTGGGTTTTTCTTTCATTTTCTAAGGTACTTAACCATGTCTGTGTTAGGTTAAAAGTTGATCAAAGTTAAAATATTAGGCTGGAGTGAAATGACCCAAATTTGGAGTTCAGAATTACTTTGACACGGATCAAGGAAGTGGAGTATAATTAACTCGATCATAAAAATATCTTATGCAATTTCAACATGAATTGAGCTTACGAGAAGGACAGCATATTCCGAACTTTGGGAGCAGGTGGCATATCCATAAACAATGAATTAGAGAAGAAAGATATACGCCTCCTAGCATCCAGGTTGGATGGTACATCCATAGCAGACTCCTTTACAGTGAGCAATAAATGAAGCCTTTTTATCTATGAAGAACAAAAGAGCACAAACAGATACATCACATCATCATATAGGGGAAATATATCGAGATATTCAGATAAACTAGTGAATTTAAGTGCACATTCTTAATTTTCATAGAAATGACAACCTATAAATGTAACACTTACTTTCTCTTTCCAAGCTTCAGTTTCTGTTTTGACAGGAAAAGCAAGTCTACCAAAAACCTGATATTGTTGATCAAGGGGTGTCATCCTTTCATCCTTTCCAAAAGACCCACCATGGCTTGAATCTAGCAAACTACAAGTGAATGCTAATCAATTCTAATTCTTAATACTAATTGAAATCAAGTGAAACAAAAATTCCCGAATCACTTACCCCTCAACTTCTCCTTCCATTATGTCTCTGGTCACAATCTCTAGCATGTCAAGCAAAAGAATCACAACCTGATCCTTGTCCTCCTGTTTGTTATCTGACTGAAGAAATAAAGCGAAGTTCAGTTAAACTCCACATTCAGTCTAACATAAGACATAGAATTTTATTCATAACAATTACCAATAATTCAATCAGTTTAATAAATCGATCATATAGACTGGGAAGAGCACTCATATTCAGTTCAGTCAGAAGATCTCCATTCTTTATGTGCTCATCAACTATTACAAATATATTATTAATGACCCTGCATTAGTGAAAGCATAATGTAATAAAGTCAGCATATGAAACTATGTCAAGCCTCTCTTCCCATGTAAACTTCAAATACCAGGAACTTACAATTTCTCACGTTCTGCTAAAACCAAGAAGTTAATAATATTCCTAAAAGAAGCATAGCATTCAAGAACAGCAGATTTCATGTACTTGTCCCGAGTCAATCTCTTTTCCAGCTCTTGTCCTTTCCCAAAACTGTCTTTGGCCATCGACACTGCTATTGGGATCTGTTCAATATATATGGACATACATATAGATTTAAGCATGAAATTGATTATTCTAATACAAACACAGAATAATTGACATAAGTAGTTGAACCTTGCTAGCAAGTAAGAAAGGAGGCCACTGGATAAGGTTTAAATCACGGTCAGCCCAATATGGTACGAGCAGGAGGTCCATTTCCCTATATATATATATATATATATATATAACTTTTTTAGAAACAAACATATGGGCTTTAATGAAAACATGAAAATCTGAACTATATATAATAAATATTCACTAAAGACGTGGGATGAAGGAGGTAATAAGCAGTGCTAAATCATCATACTACCTGTTATCAATCAGGTCCTCCTCCCTCAAACTAGTAATAATTTTATTCCATAACTGTGCAAACCTTGCAGCCTCCTTTTCTTTATTGGAAGAGACCTGATTTAGAAAGGAAACAAATACATAATGAGAACATCAGAATCTAAAACAAAAACTCAGTACAAAGGAGAAAATAAGTGTAGTAACATATTCCTCAATGAAACACTCTTAGAAAACCTGTTATTCAACACTCACAAGATATCAACTTTAAAATTTATCGTAAAACAAATCCAAATACACCATATAGCAGAAAACTCCTAATCATCCTACCATTCTTTCTACTCCAATACCTCTATAATGCAACAGGAAGAAAGGTAATTTAGACATACATATAAAACATTCTCTCGCAGCTCAAACAATTTCATAGTAGGGTACCAATTCTTAGAAAGCAGAAAAGTTGAAAAACCTGTTCAAATTTGCGGAAAAAAGTGGCCCATAGACTCTTTCTCTTGGTTTTCTCACTTTTCTCCACAGGAATCAAGCAAGCATTAAAAGCACCCGGAATTGATTCAAAACGAGACCGCAGGAGTTCCAATGTTCGTATCTGAAATTGGAATGAAAAAAATAAGGAAAAAAATAGGTCTGGAAGTCCATAGTTGTGCAGCCAATGTAGCAGAAAAACCTCCATGGTTTCCTTAAACATAGTTTGACGAATCTAGTTTTCATAATTCAGACAGTAGCAAGCACATAAAATGAAGAAAAACATAAGAATCCAATGCATATTTGAACATCAACCCTTGAATCTTTCCTTATAATCAATTATATTTTACAATTTCAACCAAGAAATAATTCCATTGAGTTTGGATTTCCTATCTAACCAGTTGCCATCAAATTTGCAAATTTCCATAGCTATTACCTCCAAATTTATGTTACTTATAAACCATAAAACATTTGGTGTTCATTTTACTATAAGTGAGCAGTCAACCTAGAGTTATCATCAATGAAGAGAAGCTCCAAACAAAAATGTTTTAAAATGTTGTTAGATATGAAAAACCATAATACAAGCACATGTAGTTATTAAAGAATGTAAATAAATATTTCCAAAAAAATATCATATTTCAAGTCTAATTGTGACTTTATATATTTGATTTGATGAGTCACATATAGCTATAAGTTATAAAAATTTGTCTTTTGAAAGCATATATTAGAGACCCAGTGCATAAAATACTCCCATTTAGCGGGGAAATACAACAAAGCCTTATCCCACTAGGTGGAATTCAATTTCATAGCAAGATAACAAATTAAATTTATAGTGAAGTGGATTGCTTAATACACATACCTCTCCAAGACGGCGAAATGCACCATATATGCCTCCTACTATTGTAGAGAAGATAGCATACCAAATCTGTGTATCCATAAAGTAGACCTGCAAAGGGGCACCTAATTGACTAATATACATATCTTTAATACAAAATGGTGAGACATTGAGACATGATATAAAGATGGACTTACAAGAATGATCGGAGACCATATAGCAATCACTACACCAATATTGCTTTTGGCTGCACAAAGTAGAAAATGATTTCAAAATTCCATTATATGAACCAAAACTGTTCATTTTCTTTTATTCCCAGAGTCTTACCATGGGGGAAGAACTCATGCCACTTATAAAGTGATACGTGGGCCTGCATGATGACCTTTGTTGGACCCACAAGAGGCTTAATCTGCAGTTGAAAGCAAGAGTCAGGTTTATAACAAACACCCGAATGCAGGGTTGCTCTCTAGTAAACCTCCTTAGATAACCACAAATTGACATTTGTTCCTGAACTGATTCATTTATGGATGTACACATATGTTAACAGACATAGTATACTATAGACATGCTAAAACCGGTGAAATTAACAGTTAGGAGATGGAACTTGTGAGGGAAAAAGCAAAATAAGGAGGAACGAGAAGAAGAAAACAAAATCAGAAAGGAAATATTTAACACTAAAAGATGTATTTTTCAACAATCACTCTATAAACCTCCTCCATGCAAGAGTACATGGAACTTATTGAAAAGAATGGTAAATAGGATAAGAAAGTAAATATAAAATGATAAAAAAAAATCTATTCTTCAGAAATAATCCTACTCCATTCAGGTAGTGGATTACAGATTTTAAAGCTCTATTCATCATTCTAATTATCAATATAAAAATGCTATACTTCTGGATCAGATCGTTACCTCCATGTAGTAACTAAATGCTAGTTTAGATAGAATAAGGAGAATCCAAAATATAGTGTACCTATAAAATTACAACAATTATACTTTAATTAGTCAGAGAGGTCAAAATGATTGTAAATAATTCAAGACATTAAATTAAGTTCACTGTCTCACTTCATGAGTTGAATTGGTCCCTCTTGCATTCCTCTTCCAACAAATAACCGAGGCTGCCAATTGTTAAGAAGAGGAGTAAGAGATAGAAACACTAACAGGAGATATAACATTGCCACTTGTGAATGGAATTTGTTGAGAATGATACGAAGCTATTATTCATAATAAAGAACATAAACTATATATACATATGCACACAAAATAAAATATATATTGGCTTACCTGGGACCACCACATCATGAGTTTCACAATGCCATTGTTAGACCTCTCCAAATAACGGCGAATGAATGGGAACACGAATAACAGTGCAGAGAGAATATTTGGAGATAAATAAAGGAAGATAGCCAAAATGAACAATGAAGGCGATCCTGAACCATTGCCAAACCAATTCTTGATGGTCTGTGCAAAACCAGATGGATTTTTCCAACTAAAAGCATAAGTGACTGGCAAAACTACTACCCATGCAGCAGCTGAAATAACTTTACATATATATCGCAGCTTGACATGAAGTGACATGACTTTCCTTGCTTTCCAACTCAGGACTACATCAAGAATCGCTGGAAAAGTATAAAAGACATCATAATTATTCAACTTTGATCATTAAATATCCAATAAAAAGAATGACAATTTTAGAAGGCAAGGTAACTTCTTAGATGAGATGTTACATGTTGAAATAAAATCAAAAGCCTAAAGAGATCAAGGGACTTCAATATCTTGTTATAATTCTATTGATGCTACAAGGGACTTTTATTCTTGATTTTTCAAGGTGTACTTGGATTCTTTTCAGTGAGAGACTGTTCTGAGTTAATTAAAATTTTTTTTCTTTTTTCAATATTTTTGCAAAGTGATAGAGATGCATACTCAGTTTGGACCTTCAACTGCATTTTACAGCGTGATGATGCAAAATAATGTTTCAGCATCTTTTAATAAACTTATGGCTCTACATGGCATGAATCATCAATCATCCTGCCCAAACAGTCCCAAACAAATTGAAGTTGCAAAAAAAAGAGCACTCTCACATTCTTGATACAGCTAACACCCTTTTATCAAATGCTAATGTTCCTTTAAATTTTTTAGGTGATGTTGTTATGGCAATCTTTTCGATAAATCACATGCCATCATGTAATAACAGAAAATATTGAAAACTAATGCTAAGAGATTATATCTAGCAGTCCTTGATATTCTAAGATATTATAACTTCGATTTCAATTTTCTAACAGATATGAATTGGGGAAGAGAGGAAAACTCAACTTTGGTTATTTTATTTATTTTAGTTTCTTTTTTATTAACCATTAAAAAAGAAGGGATATGAGAAATCACAAGGAAATAGATAGGTGGTTGGTTTATCTACCTTGAGCAAGTTTCAATATTGCAGCAGTTATAAAGATGCTGAGAATTTTCTTGAAAACTTCACCATCAAATATGGAGCTTAAATCACCCGAGCCATTCCAAGCGATGATTATCATTGCCTTATTCAAAAAGCATATTTAACACATCTCCTTAGATTGAATGGATGCAGAATGGGGTAAATGTTGTAAAGTAAAAGTCAAATGTTTATTACCTGTAAACAGAGTATATAAAAGCTCCACATTCTATCAAAACTTCTAAACACATGCCAATATGAGCGTATTTCAACAAAATTAGTTTTCCCAATCCATCGACCTCTGGCAATATTTCCAGTTTCCTGGTTTCAAAATCAGGAAAAAATAGTTAGGAAAAGAAATGGAAAGAGGTTGCTAACGCGTCTTAGAGGCAACAACTGCAATGATGAACAATGACTATGGTCACATCTAATAAAAAATGAAAGGTGGCAAGAGCTCCAATAATGATAAAGTTCAATACTTATGCAGTCAAGTTCTACAAGTTCTAGTGGAAGACACAAATCTATGACAGGAAATGCAAAAAGATTAACATCACAAGCTTAGAAAGAACAAGTCATATAATATGTTGAACCTCATCTTTGTTAGCTGAGCGTTTCTCAGGGAGTGGAGATACATAGAAGAATTCAGAGTCAATCCGCATTGGCCAGCCTAGCCGGAAACAATCAATTGACCTACAAGTCAGGATGGTGATCACTTCAATCATGAAAATCTTCACAAGCTGAAGGAACATGGGTAAAAAATTAAGTAAATACCAAAAATATTCATTCAAATCATCATAATTTCTCCACTGAGAATGCTTTGCTTTTCCTGTATTACTCCTCAAAGCTTCCTGGAAAAAACAAATGGTTTTTGCCGCCCGGGGGGGGGGGGGGGGGTGAGGGTGATTAAGTTTTTCCATACAAATAATAATAATAATAATAAAAACTACACATAACAGAACGCAACCAAACGTTGAAAGAAAACCAAACAGTTCATCGGCTCGTAAAAATAAAGCACACCTTTGCTATTGTATCATATATTGGTTTTACTACTTTCATCAGAAAAGCCTCATTGTCACCACCATATGCAGGCTTTACAGGCTCACCCGTAAGTTGACTAACACTCCCAGCCAGTATGCCATACAACTCAAATGCCATCTAATTAAATCAAGAAGAAAAAGATTTATAAGTTCTTTTAGTAATTATTTTCACATTCAGATTAAATAACATCAGAAAAGTAGGATTACAACAACAGATATAACAATGAAATTAAGATGTACTAGCAACCCATCAATAATAATATAAACAAATCTTGGACTTTCATTATTCTTTGTCATTCCATTTGTAAAAGTACTGTGAAGGAGATAACTACCTTAAAAGCAAAAACAGGTCATATATGTCTTAGAAAGGATTTTCTTTCTTTTTTATTTTTTTTTATTTTATTTTATTTTATTTTATTTTATTTTTTGATAGGAAAATTGTACTAAGATGGAGAAGAAAGTATAGTAGAAGATGAGACGCCCTCACAAGATACAAAATATGCTGCTAAGACCAGATGGACCATATGCAAAGGTAAATTTAATATTAATTTGAAGAAACTCCAGAGTGAAAGGTCAGAAACCAGCTTAACTTCTCCTCAAATGTTATGTAAGTAATAAGGACTGAACTTGTAACACTAGTCAAAGAAACTATTAACAAATCCACGTCAAGGAGCCAACTACCCTAAATCTTAAAATTATTAGCAGCAGGCGGGTCGGTCGGTGGAAGGAGGAATCAATAGGCAGAGAAGAGAAGAGAAGTTATGTATCACTCTGACAATGAAAAGAACAAATATGATTGGACTGTATCGATGCATCAAAACTAAACTCATATATATGTATGTGTGTGTCTTTGTGTGTGTAATCGTAGTGGATTATTAGCTATTCCATATCTTAAGAGATTCCCTCACACAACAGCACTTTGGACTGAACAATACATAGGTTCATCTATCTTATGAAGAAATTCAACGTATTTATTTTAAAGAATAGGGGCAGTCACTGAACTCTAGTCACTGAAACTCTAAATTACTTGATCCTTAAGATTCTAATAACATATCCTGTTGCATGAACCGTCTCAACTAAAATATTTATTTAGTAGAAGCACAAGAATATATTGTTTACATTTTTAAAGTTTTAATTTTAATTGATATTTTTCTTCTTTTTTTTTTTTTTTGGCTAATGTATAAGCACTTGACCCTAAACGAGAGGCAAAATTTTGATTTACACTTACATGATGATAGATATAACAAAGGCATTCTGGCATAAACCTCAAGTTTGCAGCTTCACCCCATATAAGAAGATATAGACCCATGTACAGTAATTTGCGCTGTTGCACCTCCTGTTGAATAGTTGGTAACCTAATAGCCATAGAAACCAAACTACGTCAAAAGATAGTAAACTACATTATTTTAGGACAGACAATAGTGCATAAATCAGGTGGTTGGAGGAAATGGGTTGGAAAATCAAAGGAGATGAACTAATACAATCTGATATCAAACAAAGGAAAGGATAAAAACCCAAACAGAAACTTCCTCCAAATAATGCATTGAGTAATAAACTCACCTTTTACACAATTATACATAGCCATATGTGTGTAGATACAAAATCCCTAATCTCTCACTGACCAAAAAAAAGTAAATAAAAATTGTGTAGATAACCTTAGGAGATACAGAACTAAGATCACTTTATTTATGGCAACACAAGATGAGTCAAGAGGAGGTTGCCTCAAAAGCCAGTTGACATGTAGCCACTTCATCAAGATGCATTTAAGACCATATGGTTAAACCTGATACTTGACAAAACTTGCATTCGAAGTAATTATTCAACTAAGAGATGCGAGCCTTACCAAAGGCTACTTTTGCGACCCAAATACTTGCACCACTTTTTGTAGTTTCTAAAGAGTTTCTTCATCACTTCTGTTAAGGCGCGATCATCCAACTAAATAGGAAAGTGCAGCAAATGAGTTTTTTGTTTTTTTTCGAAAAAAAAAAAAAAGAAAACTCCAACACATGGAAATATATTAAAATAAACCTTTGGTGGTTGATCAGGTCTTGGAACTTGTCTTATATGTACATTGGCGAGCAAAAGAATCAAGTGTTCCCTTTGATTTTCCACGTTGCCTTTCTGCATTAGGGTACATGATAATCCTTGAATGAAATAAAAATTCAAATGGTTAGGAAAGATCTATTTAATCACTACCTGGAAACCAAACATAAGCTGAAGCCAGTCAAGGATGTCTTGATTTAATTTGTTCTTGTCCCCATGACCCTTTGGCCAAGGCAAACCCCTTATATTACGGAGTGCAGACACAGCTGCTTGAATCTGTTAAAGGAAAAATACATTAAACAATTTAATCAACAATTTGAAAGAAATTCTAATAGCAGTTACTCAGCAGCTACTCGTGTAATGGTATGTTTTTCTGGGTGTGTAAAAGGATGAGAAAACTTTTAACCATCTAATGCTTTGTTATATAATTACTGGGTTTTTTACTCTTAACTTGTTAATGTGCAGGTAATAATACAGTTTATGCCAACAAGTGAAAAAATTGATGATTATAATTTATAAGGCATATTTTTTCTGTTTCCTAGTTCTTCAACAGGAGTTTCCTATTTCTACTTATCCCCATTGAAACCTTCAAAATTATACATTTAAGTCCAAATAAAAAGGAATTAGAACATAAGAAAGAACAAACCTCAGGATATCTCATTATAGCTTCTTTCCCACTTTCAGGATCAAGAGGCAGAATATTATATGGGGCATATAACTGCTTGTTTTCCTCGACCTTAGTATGAGCCTCCAAAATCTACAATACAAAATAAAAAAACAAGAATATAAATCAAGGTAAAATTAAAGTACTAAACAAGGAATATACATGCATTATTTTCTTTATTTGTACATTACATTCAATGACTGAGAGACTGGAATAACACAGAAAGGAGGACAAAGAGTTTACCTCTTCAGCTACATCAACTGCCTCTGTCTGATTAACTGCCTTCAAGACCTCAAATAAAACAGCAGCAGTTTGGTATGCTTTTGTGAGTTGGGCACTGGAGAAGTATATGAAGTTAATGGTTAATTAATTATTTATTTTGGATAAAACGAAGAAATTATATACCGAGAAAAAATTACGAGTATTCACATATGATTGTGTGATAAAGAGACCAAGTCAATGAGAATAGACTGTAAACTGACCGGTCCTTGTCAGCAGCATTCTGTAACGCTTGAATATACTTTTTGTAATAATGCTGATAAAAGTTTTGCATTTCCCGAGCATCACTCTTAACTCTTCCTTGCAATGTTGTGTCATTTTCCTGAAAGAATTGAAAAAATACATATCTTTAGATTTCTAGAGAAATAATTTCAGATCTATGCAACAATGACAACAGAAACATATTTTCTTCGTTTGGCCTTTTGCTGGTTCATTAACATACTTGAATAAGAGATCAATAAAGAGCCTTGCCAATTCTCTTAACTGTCAAATTTAGTGGTTGGCAAAGGAAATGATACTAAAATGGTTTAAAATAGTGAAGAATGAGACCAAACATGGATATTCTTAAATGATCAAATAAGAGGTTTACCCTTTCTAGACGTTGAAGAAGAGCAGTTTTGAACTGTCGAACACCACGGCCGCTAGATGTGGGATCTAATCTATGAGCCTTTTCAAAGGCATAAAATCGACCTAACACCAAAAGGATACAGACATTAGGTGAAGAACATAACATTAAAGTTCAGAAAGAATCTCAATGCTGTGTGACAAATTCAGGAAAATTAAAAGAAAAACTCATGACAGCAGTCTCATACAAATTGTGAGCTACATGAGGAGCAGTTACCAGTTGACCTAACAAAAGCAAAGGTGGAAAGATGAAACTACATAGCAGATAGCTTCACTTGGTAATCTTTTACAAATTAATAATCGTTGAAATTCTTAAAAGCAATGCATTTATTTAAACAATTTAAATAACATCAAGCATTCTTGGAAAGATTGGATCAGGACATACCAAAATGTTTTCCTCCCGAAAACTCTACAAACCAACCACGCTAGAAAAATACACAAAGCCATTCTTAATACAACACTAAGTAACAATTCTGATGAAGTCAAAATTCAAGTGAGCCAACCAATCAAGTAGCCTAAAATCACATTTCCTTCCTATCTCACATATTATCAGTGAAATCTGAATGTTGTCAAGCATTTCTAAAGCAGCTAACTTCTAAAGCATTGGCCTTTTGCTTTCACATTATAACAGAATAAGAATTTATCCAAAATCGAACCAACCAAAAAATGGCACTATGTCAAATAAAGTCCACTCGTAGATATACAAAGAAAACACAATACAAAAGAAACTTACAGAGATAAGCAACCCTTGGGTTGCTAGCCTCTACTTCATTAGCAACACGAAGAATGGGAGCTATCTCAACTAGTGAGGAAGGCACCACTTCACTGTCCAAGATTGGGTCTGCCCCCAAATTCCCAGCAGTCTGAGTCCGCAGTATCCGCCTCTGCGGTGGCGGATCAGACCCCCTTCTGCTGTAAGACATCTTGATGTCTCAATTTATCACTTCTAGCTGCTATCACCATAGACGACAAGCATTAAAATATGAAATTCGCCCTTCACAGTTATGTAGATGAATCAATGTTAAATACAGCTGTGCGAAACACAGACAAATATTTTAATTTTGTTTTTTAGCATCAATCAGAGGTCCAATTTTTTACTTCACTCTCACTCCCTCTGTGATAAGATATTAAGATTTGGTCAACTAGATGGGAAGGAAAATTTGACTTTACTATTCATATGGTCAGTATAAAGGGTAAGTTCACCTTCATAATTAAGCAACGAAAAAATTATATATATATAAAATATATATAATTTCCCCAGACCCCCGATGCTATGATCAGCAAACACAGCTAGAAGAAGAAAAAAATCTGCATATTAAACACACCTAATATAAACCATGTATTATAGAACTCGATCAATCACGGATTTTGGCGTCTATGAATTCTGTTCAGCATCTGCAAGACACAGCAACCACGGAAGAATTTTTTTCGTTCAGTTTCCGAAATCAGCGGAATAAACTATTTAATTAATAATTAAAAATAAAAAATTCTACTTTTGCATGAATCAGCAAGCAAACGGTAGAGACTAAGAATATGAAGATGAAGTTCACCAAAATTGATCCGAAACACGGTATGATAAAATAAAGTTTTGATAAATAAATAAAAAAGAGGGGGGAGGCGGAAAGGCTCTTGAGAAGTGTGAGTGAGTCAAAAAGGATGCTTTTGCAAGAAAGTGGAAAAGAAATACATAAAAGTGAAGTGATGAAGAAGCTTACAAAAGGATATGAAAGAAGAAAGAGAAGTGAGAGAGTAGTAATAGTAGTGTAATAGTAGTAGTAGTAGTAGTAGTAGCAGTTGTTGGGAAACTAAGATGGGATGAATGATTGGTACCTATAATTCACAAATGAGAGAAAGAAAGAGAGTAATGGTAAGTAAGTGAGGGAAGGGAAGCGAAGGGAAGTGTCATGTGCGTGCAACACAGCGAAGACGGGATGATTTTCATTCAAGTCAATGCTTGCATTTTTTAGCGGGTAAAGCCTGTCCAATTAGAAAACGCCGCGTCACTCACTTGAGGGTTCTGCCCCTCTAGTTTCTTCTTCTTACTAATTTTTTTAACGTTTAAATCATTATTTAAAAAATAGACAAAAAATTAGAGAATATATTTAATATTTAATTATTTTTGTTATATTTTTAAATTTATTTGAGACTTATTTATTATTTGTATTTTTTAGAAGTTATTTTTAGAAAAATTACTCTAAAATATTATTATCGAAATTTAATTATTAAAAAAATTTAGTATTAAAATTATTAAAGAGGATTAAATTTTGTAATATGTAAAAAAAGACCAAAACCTTTTTAAGAAGAATTTGGATTCTCTAAATTTTGAATTTTACGAAAAAAAATATAATTTTTTACTATTTATTTTATAAATGGGACTAAGAAAATATGAGAAAGAAATCATTTAAAGATAAAAGATCATACTTTATTCTCTAAAGTGAAAATTTAAAATTTAGAGAATTTAAATTTTTAAAAAAAAATAGGTATATCTTTAAATTTTTTCTTATAAAGATATATTCTATCTAATTGTCTATTATATATACTCAAATCTTTATTAATATACTTTTATTTATAACAAAAATTTGTTACCACTAGTTCACTATTAGTAAATAACTTCATTATTTTACTATACTCCCAAAATCCAACACAACAACATAAGAATAATAAATAGAGAAAAAAATTTATTATTTTTTTAAACTTAAAATGCATATATAAACTATAGTTCATTTTATTATGAATATAAATTTTATTATTATTATTATGTTTTTAAGTAAATTTTATCACTTTTTTTGTAAAGAGTTAATTTTGATATTGTTGTTATATAGTGTAATTTTTTTCTTCATTATTAATGTTGTAAAATTGAATTTGATTATAGAATTTAACCACCACGATCGATATAAAAACTTTACAGAATTGACATCAGGGACGGATCTAAGTGTAGTGGTATGGGGCAAGCGCCCCCACTATAATTTAGAATTTTTTTTAGTAGTATATGATAATAATATTTATTTCTCTCCGTTAGATTATTAAATTTGATCCCACAATAATATTTTACTCAACTTTTGGTACTTAATCATCAATTTAAAAATTTTATATTAGATATTCGTTAGAATGATCAATTCTCAGATTTAAATGGAATTAGTATTCTTTTTTAAAAATCAACTCAAAAGAATATTATTTATCTTTTTTTCAAATTAGCTTTAATTTTTGCGTAACAACTATATTAATTGAAAGAACTTTTTTAACTATGAATATCAATAAGAGCCAGCTTCTAATTGTATTGGAAAGTGAATTTTTAAATAATTGGTTAGTAATATATATAGAAAGAGAGAAATTTTGATGGTAGTGTTAAGAGAAAAATTACTTAATTTTTTAAAAGTATAAAACCTAAAAGAATAGAATTTTAAATTATATATTATTATTTAAAGTACTATTTTAGTGTTTTAATTTGTATATTAGATATTTTGAAGGCTAATCATATTTTACAATAACAAAATATAATTATAACAATACTTATGCTATATGTACATAAAAAATAATTATCTGTATAAAATATAAAATACACCTTGAAAATAAGTTAAATAATACATGTATTTATACATAAATATATAATAGTTAATAGATAATTTAATATTTAATTTTTTATATACACATATTATTTTTATTATAAAAATTATTATCATGTTATATAAATTTGCCCCCACTACCAAAATTTTCTGGATTCGTCAGTGATTGATATATTATAATTGAATTAAGTTATTTTATAATTCTCAAAAATAATAAAAATAAAATAAAAATATATATTCGCTTTCTTTTATTTTAGTTTTTATTCTGCGGTTGTCGTATTAGAGTTGGGTTAAGTACTGAAATCATCCCTAAGGTCTGGGGTGAAAATCAAAATCGTCCCCGACCTTTTTTTGTTATTAAAATCATCCTCAACGTTACAAAATATTATAAAATCGTCCTTTTTACCAATTTTATTTTTTTATTACCAAATTACCCTTTATTAAAAAAATTATAAAAAAAAAAAGAAAGGCTGAGGGAGAAAGAGAATCGGGGGAAGGGGGAAGGGGGAAAGGGGGGTGAGAAAGAGAGAGGGGTGGGGAAAAAGAGAATTCGGGGGAGAGGGGAGGGAGGGCCTCAAGTTCCAAGCTATCCGCGAGTTGTCGTTGCTCGGTGGCATTAGATCCGCGAATTTATTTTCTTCTTCTGTGAGGGGAGGGGGCAGGGGAGAGGGGAGAAGGGAAAAGGGGAAGGGCGAGGGGGTAGGGGAGAAGGGAAAAGAAAGAGGGGAAGGAGAAGGGGGGAGGGGGGACGACGCCGGCGAAGGGGGGAAAAGGGAAAGCTCGCGGGGTAGGGGTGGGGGGAAGGGGAAAGGACGCGGGGTGGGGGTGGGGGAAGGGGGTGTGGGGGAGGACGAGTGGGAAGGGGAAGGGGGGAGGAGATCGCCGCCGTTGGAGGAGCCGCGTCCTATCGCCGCCATCGCGCTAGTCACCACTGCGTTACTCAGGATCGTCGCCTTGCCACAGCCACCGTCTATCGCGCCGCACCACGCCACATTGCCATCAGGAACAGAGTGCGCACAAGGGAGGGAGACCGCCGTGCCTTCGCGCCGTTCCTCGCCGCCTCCGCCTCCGCCTCGCAACCTCGCCGCCTCGCCGCCTCCGCCTCCGCCATCTGCATCTGCTTTCTTGCTTTCTTGTTTTTTTGCTTTCTGTTTCTGCTTTTTAGTTTGGTGTTGTTTTGTGTTGTTGCTGTTGTTTGGGGTTCTTGGTGTTGGTGTTGGTGTTGGTTGGTGGTGTTTGTGGTGTTTGTGGTGGTGGTGGTGGTGGTGGTGGTGGTGGTGGTGGTGGTGGTGGTGGTGGTGGTGTTGATGGTATTATGTTGTTGCTGTTGCTTGATGTTCTTGGTGTTGGTGTTGGTTGGTGTTGGTGGTGGTGTTTGTGGTGGTAATGTTGGTGGCAGTGGAGGTGGTGGGGTGAGAAAGGTGAAGAGAAGAATGATGATAATGAGGGTATTTTGGTCTAAGAATTTGGGGAAGGATGATTTTAAAGCGTTTTTGAACATTGAGGATGATTTTAATAATGAAAAAAGGTCGGAGACGAATTTAATTTTCGCCCCTTACCTTAGGGACGATTTCAGTATTTAACCCTATTTAGAGTTTGAGAGTACAAAATAAAGGTATAAAATAAGATGACAAAGTTATTTATAATAAAATTTAAATAGAAAGCAAAGTAGAGCTCAAAAATTGATTTGATGCATAAAAACATAATTAAAAAAGAAAAAAGATGGGAAAAAAACATTCAATTAAAGAGAAAAATATATCTTTAAGAGAGAAATAAATGAAAAAAATAATCTAAGAGTATATTTGATTTAATTTTTTAATTAAAAAATTAAGTCTTTCTTTATAAAGATTTTATTAATTAATTTTTTTTAATGATTTTAATAAAAGTAGGTATCTTTTAATAATTAAACAGTTTTTTAGAATCATTTTCCTTATTTTTATTAACGATATAAAGTTTTAAATATTATTTTAATAATTTATCTTTTTATTAAATAAATATATAAAAAAGATGTGGTTTAGTAGTTCTCTCGTAAAATTTTTAATTAAATGGAAAAAAATTTCATCTGTAACTCTTGCAAACGAAGAATATTTTGCAATAAAAAATATTACATAAATATTAAATATAGTAACTAAATATTTAAGGAAAATAATAAATTATTATAATAATTAAATTTATAGTAACAAAATAATCAATTTTTTCAAAATAGTATAATCAAATTTATTCATAAATATTAAATATATGTATCTTTTATAGTAATTAATTGTATACTGAATTTTTATATCTATAAAGATGATTATTTTGTAATTAGTCATAAAATCTTTTTTTTTTATCAAAAGATATAGAAATTCGAATTCACAATTTTTTAAATAAATATAAAAATTTTATATTATTTAAATTATAATTTATTCGCCGGAAAATTCTTTGTTAATGGTCTAAAAAAGTAAAAAGTGAGGAGATTTATTATTTCTGTGGAAAGGGAGCATTGTAAAACAATACTTAAATAATAGAGAGAGAGAGGAGCTGTTACAATTGGATTGAATATTGAATATATAGAAAGAAGGTACATGCCAAGAATAAAAAATTGGAAAAACATGAAGCAGTACGTTCTTATCTTAAACGAATTACATTGTTTAGCTATCTATTGGCTCTATTCAAAAGGAAACGATTCAATGAGTAGGAGCTCTTGAAAAGGCAGGAGTGCAGGACCGCAGGACTCATTTAATTATTTTTATTTATAAATATCTCAATAAATTGTAAGTAATATGTGGAAGTGTCAAGTGTGAATAAGAATATAGATTTAATTTTTTTTCCCCGCACGAAAATACGGAATACACAGCCATAGAACCTTGATTTTGATATATTATTATGGGTAAAAAACCTATTTAAGCCAAGGGAGGAATTTTGATACGCAAATCAGTTAAATACGAATTCGATATACCATTCAATCAAAGCAAACTTTAATGTAATTCGAATCAAGTAATCTCGAATTACATTCGTTAATAATTCGAATTGACTGAAATCGAATTATTCCCAAACATGCCATTCATGTAATTCGAAACAACTTGCATCGAATTAAACAAGCACAATTCGAATTATATCAATTCGAATTACTAAGCAAAAGTGATGCTGGAGGAAGTTCGAATCATCTTGATTCGAATTACATATATATAGTGCGAATGATGTTGATTCGAATTACAGTGAAGGAGATCTGTATATATATGAGGTGAACGTGAGTTGCTCTCATTAGAGGGTTGATATGGCTAGTGAGGATAGTTTTCTAGTGTTGGTTCACCACAGAGGATCGATTAAGAGAAAAACTCGGTCCGGTGTGAAGTTCACCGATAAGGATCCTCTCTGTATTATCGTGAGGCCTACCACGAGTTATGATGATATTGTTAGCTCTGTACTGCTGAAACTTGGACTGGAAGGTGTGAAAAGGGTTAAGAAGTTTTTCTATCGCATTCCAATGACCGTGCTACAAGATACCGTGAAGTATGACTGTTTCACGATCGGCAGTGATGACGACATGCAGGTCATGTTTCACTGTCGCCGGCAGTTCCCCGAGGTGAGGACACCAGAGCTGTTGGCAAAGTTGGTTGACATGGTATCCAATTCAGGGGGTTCGAACCGGAATACAAACACTTTAGCCACGGTGGCCGGTTCTAGCTCGAGACCTACCGTTGCTTCTTCCTCCGTCCCTGCGTACGAGCTGCCCACTCAGCCTGTCGCCTCCCCTTCGTTCGCTGTTGATCTCAGCGGCAATGTCGGCGACGAGGTTGGAACAGGGGAATATCTTCCGACCTCAGTACAGTGTGCTGCACCGACTGGTGTTGGTGACGCATTCTTTGATGATCCAGAGGACGATGATGTTGAGCCGGATATGATTGCTGATGACAGTGGCGATGATATCGGAGCGAGTGAACCGGGAGGGGCTGCAGGTGGTTCTAGCTCTGGCACACAGCAGTACCCTCCACATTTTTCATCTTTGGACTTGGATGCCATGCGCCAGGAGGGGGTTGCTGGGCAGCCTGCTGGATTTGGCGCTAGAGATGCGGAAGGGTCTGCGGGTATGACAGAGTTCCAGGTTGGACAACAATTTCAGGATAAAGATGAGGCCCTGTTGAGTGTGAAGACTTACAGTATCCGCCGAAGGGTACAGTACAAGGTAGTTGAGTCTGACTATTGCCGGTATGTGGCCAAGTGTACTAAGTTTGGAAATGAGTGCACATGGTTGATTCGGTTGAGTCTCCGGCAGCGCAAGGACATTTGGGAAGTCAAACGCTACAACGGACCTCATACGTGTCTCGCCACCTCTATCTCCAGCGACCACAGGAGTTTGGATTATCATGTGATAGCGCCATTCATTATGCCCATGGTTAGGGCGGATGCATCTGTCAACATCAAGGTGCTCCTAAATGCCACGGCGCACACTTTGGGTTCAGGCCGACGTACAGGAGGGTCTGGCTTGCGAAGCAGAAGGCTGTTGTCGTCATCTATGGTGACTGGGATGAGTCGTACAACGAGCTTCCCAGGTGGGTGTTGGGAGTCCAGTTGACCATGCCTGAAACTATTGCAGTGCTGAGGACTAGCCCTGTTCGAGTTGGGGGACAGCTGGACGAGTCTCAGGCTTACTTTCACAGGCTGTTCTGGACGTTCCCACCTTGTGTCGAGGCATTCCATCATTGCAAGCCGTTGGTGAGTATTGACGGCATCCATCTATATGGGAAGTATGGGGGAACGTTGCTTGTCGCGATTGCGCAGGACGGGAACTCAAATATACTCCCTGTTGCATTTGCACTAGTCGAGGGTGAGAATGCTGAGTCATGGTCCTTCTTTCTCTCGCACCTGCGTCAGCATGTGACCCTGCAGCCAGGGATACTAGTTATTTTGGACAGGCATAACGGCATCAAGGCCGCACTTGAGGCTCCTGACGGTGGATGGCTACCTCCGGCTGCATACCGGGCATTCTGCATTCGACACGTAGCTGCAAATTTCGCCCTCACCTTCAAGGGCAAAGACGCCAGGAGGCTTCTTGTCAACGCCGCATATGCTAAGACCGAGGTCGAGTTTGATTACTGGTTTGACATTCTGCGCTCTGAGAATCCGGCGATGTGTGACTGGGCGAACCGGATTGAGTATTCATTGTGGACACAGTATTGTGATGAGGGGTGCAGATTTGAGCACATGACGATCAATATATCCGAGTGTGTGAACTCAATCCTGAAGGGTGTCAAGAACCTCCCTGTGTGCTCCCTGGTGAAGGCCACATACGGACGGTTGGCGGAACTATTTGTCCACAAGGGGAGGGAGGCCGAGGCCCAGCTGGGTACCGGACAACAATTCAGTCAACAACTTGTAAAGTGTATCGAGGCCAATCTGAAGACCGCCAGGTGCTTCACCGTGACTGTATATGACAGGGATAACTTTGAGTACACCGTAGTAGAGACGACTCCGACTGTTCGTTCTCACTGGGTAGCTACAGGGTCTCACTTAGTTCTCAGACATGTGACTGTGGATACTTTCAGGCACTTCATTACCCGTGTCCGCACACATTGGCATGCTGCGCCTACTCACGGATTACTTGGCAGCCGAACGTCCACCAGGTGTATCGTCTTCGTTCGGTCTTCAGTGTGTATCAGATGGGATTCTCACCTCCCATTCCGGAGGGTTTCTGGCCACCATATGCCGGACCGACCGTTATACTGGACCCGAACAAGAGGCGTGCAAGGGATGGTCGTCCGAGGTCCACTCGGATACGGACCAATATGGATGAGGCAGATCCAAATCGGCCCAAGAGATGTGGTCTCTGTCGGCAACCCGGACACACCCGTCGGAGCTGTCCACAGGCCGGGTGACCCACCCATACAGTGATAAAATAAAAAGAATGTCTAGTTTTGTGTTCCTAGTTGTATTAGTTTCATCATCTGAACTTTTTTTTTAGAAATATATGTTCTTGGTTTGCTTAGTTGTCGGTGTTAAGTGATGAAACAATGTTGTTGGTTAAATGCATGTATTTTAAATGTCTAACTAATTTTGGAAATAACTTAGATAAGCAAAGAAGACAAGTTTTCATAGTCACTGATATTTGAACTGATAAACTAACAGTTGATACAAAAGAACACTGAAGGCGAAATAAGTCAACCAAGTAATATAACATACAACACTGATAATCAAATAACACACACCACGATACACATATCATCTAAAGAGGTGCGACCCCGTGAAGCAACGACGTGGAACCCGTGTCCTCTGACCTCTCCGGATAAGGGGCTCCTCATCCTCGATCTCATCCTCCTCGTCATCCGGGGGTGGCTATGCAGGCGCCCTAGACTGGAGATGTAGGGTTCTAGACGAAGACGGGCCGGCTACTGAATGTGACCCAGCAGTATGTGCGGATGCTGGGGTCCCACCCAAGGCGAAACTCTGAACAGGAGGCACAGAAGGAGGCTCATTCAGATCCACATCTAACGTTGCCTGTGTCCCCGTCGTCTGTCCCCGTCGACAGGCAGCCTCATCCTCCTGCATGATGGTGGTGATCTCATCTAGAAACTGGTCTCCACCAAAATCCGCGTCAATCCCATCACCAGCAAGAAACTCTGAAAACATGGATCCCGGAATCACCCATGGCGTATTCTCCTGAGGTGTCTGCTCGTCAGCGGGAACACCAACGAAGTAATTTCCGAGCGGCCCCTCTCCAAGCCCAGTCTCAGCACGGCTAGATGGATCTCCCATGTCGGATCCATACCACTCTCTACTATGTCCGCCATGAGCGGGCATATGACCCCCCACTGGAGCCCCTCCTCCAGCGGCACCATCACCACGATCAGGCATATTTTGCCTAGGAGCAGCCCCCCTCCTCCTGCCTCCACGCCCTCGTCGTCGACCACCGCCTCTACCGGCCTCATCACCCTCCTCCATAGCCTGGTCCAGCCATCTCCACTCACGCTGGCTACGACGTGTCCCGACTCGAGCTCTCTTCTCAACCCGACGCCTGTCAGGAACGTCGTCAACTCGGTCCATATCAGGAACTCGGCCGGCACCCCTCTGTGTCACCTCAACTGGAATAGGAATACCTCTCGGATTCCCCAAGTACATCTCAGGTGACAAGAACCTCTTTCCATGCTGATGCCACCAGGCCAAGAACTCATGTGAGGGCCCCGGGTCGGCAACAACGTCGAACCGTAACACGTGATCCGCACGTGACTCCCAGTGAAGATGCCAATGCTGTAAATAGGACGGGAACCAACGGTCACCTTCTCTCCCGTCCTTCGACATCAAGAAGTCGATGTTCAGGGCAGGATGCGGGGGAGGCTGTACGCCGCCAAACTGCGGTAACACTCTGTCAACCTAATGCCACTCAACCACTGCAAAATATATAAGAGAGGTCACTCACCGCCATAACATCGTATGCCGAGGCTCCAAGACCTCCGGATGGACAACCTGGAGGATCTCGGGTGTGCTGTAGGGCATCCATATAAACTGAAAAAAGCAAATCAAATCCATTTGACCAATTCGTTAAACCATATAAACTGAAAGAAGCAGTAACTACACGTATGAGCTTAGCGTACTTACATCCGAGCCTGTAACAAGTCGATCCTTAGTCGAGCCATCTGCACCCGAGGCCCCTTCTCGCTAATCCCAGGATTGTAACCTGACCACCTGCGTAGGAAATTTAACATGGTACAACATTCAGGAGTGATTCTAAAAGGCATAAAATTGCATGCGAAATTGAAAATAAATAAAATAATGATAAATAGTACAATACGATAATGGTACCTCTCGGCAAGGGGCCAGCTAAACGCATCATAACCAGCAGGCCTAAAACCAGGAAACCGCCAAAAGATCCAAGACTGAAGTAACTGTAACGGCCCAGCTAACTTTACGACATGTCTGTTGGCCACTCGACACATGCAGTGGTACAACCATGCTAGTGCCGCCGACCCCCAGCTATAGCCACCCATCTCCTCCAGCCTAGCGACAAACGGTAACCATATGATGTGAATATGATTGCCGGACTTATCGGCAAACAGCTGCGTGCCCAACAACATCATGATATAGGCACGGGCAAAGCGCCTCACCGTCTCCTCATCTGCCCCCTCGGGGCACTCTCCAAAAGTCTCCTGGAACCAGGTGCAGTTCACTGCGAACTTTTGTATTTGGTTCGCGGGAGGTAACAAACCAAGCAACTCATGGAACCACTGCCAAGCTGGCTGGCCACCCTGTATGTATACGTGGAAGTCTGTCAGGCAACCACTGACGTAATGTCCGTCCACTGGTAACCCCAACTGGTACGCGACGTCCTGAAGTGTGATGGTGCACTCTTCGAACGGCATGTGGAACGTGTGCGTCTCCGGACGCCACCGCTCCACGAATGCACTGACAAGGGGCTCGTCCAATCAGAACCATCTGTCGTTCAGTCTCGCAAGATGGTATAGTCTGGCCATCTGCAAGTACGGAACGTACCTCTCATCAAGTCGCATCCCCTGCTGCCGCCGCATGCTCGATATGCAACGCCGGGACTGCGCATTACATGGACCACATAATTAGAACGATTTACAATACCACTAACGGATAAAATTCACGACGTAAACAAGTAACAAATAACACATGCAATAGGAGATATATCAGTCCAGTACGGAAATTGCAAACAAAAACCCCAAACATATACCGCTTCTAAATTCCACATGCAAAAGCAAAATGTAGTAAACGGCATCCAAAAAATCAGAAAAATAAATCACATGCAAATCCACTAAAGAAAATTACGGGCAAAACCACTCATTAAACCACTCATTAAACCACTCATTAAACCACGGACAAATCCACTTACAAATACCACGGGCAAATCCACTTACATAAACCGCATGCCATACAACTAACCCAAACCACTAACATAAACCGCCAATAAAACCGCATGCAAAACCGCTATCATAAACCACTTGAAATGCCGCTTTTATAAACCACTAACATAAACGAATATCATAAACCACCATCATAAACCACCAACATAAACCACCAACCTCGTCGTTGATCACCCCGGCTATATGAGCGACTCCATCCAGTCGATACAGCCTTCCCGGATCGTCCCCCATCGCCTAAGTATGCCGTTCCAGACTTTTTCGGTCTGGTTTTGGGTCGTTTTCTCTGAGATTTGGTGGGTATGAGAATGGAAAACTGATTCGAATGAAATAGGGCACTCACTTGTAATTCGAATCAACTAGTCTCGAATTACCTTTACTTTCGAAATGTGAGTAATTCGAATCAAGTCATTTCAAATTACTTTTTCTTTCGATTCGTGAGTAATTCGAATCAAATCGATTCGAACTTCTTCTTCTTAACGTCTTCCTAGTAATTCGAATTGATATAATTCGAAATATGTTTCTTTAATTCGATGCAAGTTGTTTCGAATTACTTGGATATCATGGCTGGGAATAATTCGAGCCTTCTCAATTCGAATTATTAAAGAATGCAATTCGAATTTACTTGATTCGAATTACATTAAAGTTTGCTTTGGTTGAATGGTGTATCCGATTTGTATTTGGCTTATTTGCGTATCAACTTTTCTCCCTTGGCTTAATTAGGTTTTTTTTTCCTATTATTATCATTAAAAATATTAGATGAAAACCATTTAATTTTATAGATAAATTTAACTAAATTTGTTAAGATAAAGTATATTTTATATTTTAAAATTTTTAAAAATATTTTAAAATTTATTTTATTTTAATCTTATCCTTAGTATTTTAATAAGTCTTAGTTATGCCCTTATTTTTAAATTTTTTATCAAAATATAATCAATATATTTTTTTAGTTTATTGTGTTTTCATTTCATACTTAATACTCTCTCTCTCTCTCTCTCTCTCTCTACCACAGTACCACCCATGATTTTCACCTTCGTCTCTTCATCACTAATATCGTCATGGTTACCGCTTCACTGCCATTGTAAGTCTGCAACCTCCAATCCCAACCATCCCTAAATTTTTACTTTACAACTTGTCTAAATCATCAAGCAATAATCTTCTACAATGGCAGAGAAATCATCTTCACATTTTTCTTCTTCTTTCGTTGCAACCTGTTTTCTTCTAACTCTAACTCGTACTCTTTCTGCTTCTTCGTTCGCAGCACCATTACCATCACGATCTCCTTCATCATCTTCAAATAAGTAAAAATGAGAAAGCATGAAAAGAATTAAATAGAAATGAACGCAACTGATGTTAAAAGATTAAAAAATTGAGTTATTTGAGTAAAATCTTAAAAAAAGTCCTTTAACTAACCAGTAAAATTTAAAATACAACTTTAACTATTTATGTGTAAAAATTCATATAATTTGGATATAGATAGGGGATACACAGTTCTATCTCACTAACGCTTAATCTATTGTTTTTCCAAGAGGCGTACTTTCGTGCCTATTTTCAAATGACTTTCGTAGCCACCTTTTGCTCCGTGACTTGGCCGAGGATATGAAAAGTCACCATTTTCAACGTGTCGTGTTCTATTTTTGGTTCCGATTGTTTAGTGTCTCCGTGACAAAGACATATTAACATATATCAATAGTGATTATTTATATAAAAATATTTTAATAAAAATAATAGTTAAAATTATTAAATAATTTAATTATTTATTTACATTATTTAATATAATAATCAACATTTTAATTATTATTTTTTCATAAAAGTATTTTTATGTGAGTTACTATTTTTATATCAAATCAACATGCATCTCGAAACTTAAAAAATTGTGGGACACTAATATGATATTTTTTTGAATATCTTATCTCTAGTCCAATGTCAGATCCTATCTTGTTCAATGTTCTAAATATACTTGTTCCACTCTGTTACCTTATGGCGGTTTCTTTTCCCTTTTCATTTTTAATCTCAGGATAATAATATGGGACCATTGTTATTTGTCAATTGCCACTCCATAGCATGTTGCAATCACACTTTGACGGTACTTTCCCGCAACTACAAATAAAAAATCATTGACCAATGACCCTAATACTGCATTTGATTTTACTATTTTAGAATAAAATAGGATAAAATATTAAGAATAAAATAAAAATATAAAAAATTAATATTTTTATATTTTATTTAATGATAAATTAAAATAAATTATAACAATTTAATTTTTTTCTTTTTTTAAATTTAAAAATATAATTATAAAAAATTAATAAAAATAAATAAAAAATAAATTATATTTTTTATTAATATTTTTGTGTTTTTTCTGTTATGATAGATAAACAATATATTAATTCAATATTTATGAACACAATGTCTTTTAAACACGATTTTGTATCTCTGTGTCTCTGATGAGCCAAAATTGATATGCTCGGATGTTGGTAGGTGTTACGATGGGTAACCGGAGATTAATGGGTTGGACTCGTTGGGTTGGCCCGATCGTCTGAGGAGGGAAGCCTTCGCAATGGATCACGCTTCTGGGCCTCCGTCCGACTTGTGAGTATGAATGAGCGGGGGGTGGTACCTGCAAAGACACTCCGATGCTTAAGTCAGCAAGGGAGTAAGCAGGTTTAGAAAGTATTGGGACTTAGAGATACCTGAGGGGTGTCAGTGTATTTATAATGGTGAGCCAATAACCACCGTTGGAGTAGTTCCACCTTTTAAGGTGGATAACCGTCCCTTTATATTAGGGAAGTTGAGATATGGCTCTTGGAAGTGGGTTGAGAGATTTTAGGGGCAGTTACTCGTTTGAATGAGTGCCTATCTGCCAGCTAATCTTCGTTCCCGACTTCTTTAGAGCAAGTCGCGGTAAGGACCGACTTCTATAGGGAGAGGTCGGTGTAGGATGAGGCTCAATCCTTTGGGTTGGGCCTTTCGTTTGGACCTGGGCCTTAGCGTTGGGCCAGGGTATGAACAGTGCCCCTACTCGAGCCCAATTTCTTTTAAGAGTTGGGGTCGAGTATTTAACTCAGGACCGTAACCGACCTAATAAGGAACCGACGTGATGTTTCAGAACCGACGTGTTTTAAAAATTCTCAACAGTCGCGTCAAATCAAACATCGCGTCCGTTAGGGATTTGTGTATTCATACGCGGGGATCAGTTACATTGGGAACGATGCCTCTCTTTAAATGACGGCTTCTGTTTTTACCATTATGCCCCCGACGTTTTTATAAATACTTTCCCTCTCTTTCCTCGCTTCGTTTCTGAAAACTTTCACACTTCCTCTCCTCTGTTCGGAAGAAGCTCTTGTTCGAGAAAATTCATCTTTCTCTGTCCCTATCCTTTTTCAAGCAAATATTAGTTTTCCTCTACTCTCTTTTTATAAAATGCTTTTATTTGCGTGTTTTTATTTTTAGAGAAGAGGGTTGGCTTGTAGGCTTCTAGTGATTCTGTTTTGTTTGATTCTAGGCCCCTTAGAGACCTTGTTTTTTATCCTTTTTTCTTTTTCCTTTGTAGGTTTCACTAACCTTTTCTAGGAAAAATGTCTTCTATAGAAACCCTTGCTCAGTGGTTGGATGTCACGGTTCTGGGGGAGGAACCTTTTGTTGATACCGACTTCATCACCAACCTTCGCACTCATCATAGGCTTTGCACCTCTGATGAGAATGAGCCGAAATATGAGCTGATTGCCCCTGGTCCGGAAGACCGGGTTTGTTTTGGGAGGGCTTCTGAGGCAGCCCCTCATTTTTTCTATATGTATGAGAGCATGATTACTCGCCTGGGCATTTTTCTTCCTTTTTCCGATTTTGAGATTGCTGTTTTATGTCATTGCCGGGTTGCTCCTACCCAGCTTCATCCTAATTCTTAGGGTTTTCTGAAAATTTACCAATTTATCAGCCATGCTTTAGACTTTCCAACTTCTTTGAGGATTTTCTTTTTCCTCTTTCACATGACTAAGCCCTTTAGTGGGCAAAATAACAAACATCAGTGGGTGTCTTTCCGAGCTATACAAGGTCGGAGAGTCTTCACCCTTTTTGATGAATCCTTTCACGATTTCAAAAATTATTTTTTCAAAGTTCAAGCTGTAGAGGGTCACCACCCCTTTTTCCTGGATGAGAATTCTTCTCCTCGCTTTCCTCTGTACTGGTTAGAGGCCTCCCCCTGTGAGAAATATAGTTTGGATGACTTGGATGAAATGGAGGCAGCCATTGTGGGGTTCCTCCGAGAAGTGTGAGGGAGGGCCTCCTATCTGGATACAAAAAAGTTTCTCCAGGGGTCTCCGACCTTTGTCCAAACACAACTAGGTAGCTTTTTGTTTGTTTATATTTTCTGACTTGTTTCTTCCGACTTGTTTTGCTGATTTTAGCTACCTAATTGTTTTTTACAAAGATGGCGAAGAAGAATTCCAGGGAGTCTTACTAGAGAGTTCAGGAGGCCAAGGCAAGATCCCGCGCCAGAGTTGGTGGCGCCAGGGTAACTAGCTCTTCCCTTCCTTCCCCTTCCCCCTCTTCTCGGAATTTGGGGACCCCTACCCAACCCATTGTCATTTCTTCCTCGGCTTCTTCTCTGCCGTCCCCTCCTCCCCGATCTTCCCCTGAGCCAGAAAAGAAGAAGCGCAAGACCTTGGAGTCTAGCTCTTCTTTTGAAGGTGAGGTCAAGGTGGATGCGCGTCAGTTCGTTCAGAAGTATATCTATCCTCATACCCGTATAGGTATGGATGATGCTTCTGTACGAAACCACCTTACCATTCTGGCTCAAGAGAGTATCAGCGCCGCGGGGGTGTGCACAAAGTTCCTTGATATTTTTGAGAAGACTCCTTTTAGCTCTCTGGGTTCATCCTCGAGGGTTGAAGAGCTGGAGGGGAGGCTTCTCTTATATCAAGGGCAGGAGAAGGCGTTGAGGGAGGAGGTCGCCAAGTTGAAGGAAGAGAGGAATGGTCTCCAGGAGAGGGAGAGGAAGCTACAGGCCCAGTGTTCCATGACGGAGGGCCTGAGGGAGAAGGCGCAGGAGAGTTACTCGAGTCTGTTCGAGGATCTTGTGGAGGTGAAGAAGGATTTGATGAGGGCTCGGGAGGCCTATACAGAGTTGGAGGACTCCATTGCTGACGGGGCTGAAGAAGCATGGAGGATTTTTAAGGAACAGGTCGGGGTTTGACAAACCCCAATTTGACGGTTTGTTTTGCATTGAATTTAGAGTATTTTGATAACCTTTTGTCACATTTAGCCTAGGAATTAGCATGATTTTGTTATCTCTCCCATATTTGTGCTTAAGTGTAAAAACATGCTTTTTAAGCCTTATTTTGATGAATTCTAGTTCCTCTTTGATTCCATAAGATGCCTTGATGTGTTTGCTAGTAATTCCAGGATTGAAATAGGCTAGGCATGGATCAAAGGAAGCAAGGAAGGAAGCATACAAGTGGAGAGAAGCATAAAAAGTCAAAGAAGCAAAGTCAGCCATGCACGCGCACACGCACAAGGCGCTCGCGCGCACATCGCAGAATTAGCCAGGGACGCGCACGCGTACCGTGCGCGCACGCGTCGATGAGGGCACATGACCTCACTAATGCAACACGTGCCTGGCGATTTGAGAGGGTTTCTGAACCCATTTTTGGCGCCAAATTGCTAAGGGAAAGGAATAAAAGGATGAAGGATTAAGGGGAAGGCATCATCATTGTGATAACCATCACTTCCAACTAACTAATCACTTTAGTTTAGGGTTTTAGAGAGAGAAGCTCTCACTTCTCTCTAGAATTAGGATTAGGTTTAGTTCTTAGATCTAGGTTTTAATCTTTGCTTTCTTCCACTTCTATCTCTCAATTCTTTGTTGCTACATTCAATCTTCTTCTACTCTTTTGTTGTAATTTCCTTTATGTTGTTCTTATATTTTGTTGTAGATCTCTAGTATTGTTCTTTCTACATTCTACCAATTCAATAAGAGGTAATTCATAATAAATGTGTCTTCCTTGCTTTTCTATTGTTGATCTCTTGTTTTTGTAGTTGTAGATTCCTTTAATTCTTGCAATTAATAATGTTTACGTCTATTGCACTTTATGTGTTTGTTGAAATGTCTCTTTTAGTTTTAGTGTAGATTTTGTTCCTCTTGGCCTAGGTAGAGTAATTAGTGACACTTGAGTTATCTAATTCCTTTGTTGATTGATAATTGGAGAGATTGCTAATTGGTTTGGAGTGCACTAAAGCTAGTCTTTCCTTGGGAGTTGGCTAGGACTTGTGGCTCAAGACAATTCATCCACTTGACTTTCTTTTAATTAGCAAGGGTTAACTAAGTGGTAGCAATGAACAATTCTCATCACAATTGAGAAGGATAACTAGGATAGGACTTCTAGTTCTCACACCTTACCAAGAGCCTTTTTTAGTTGTTAGTTTATTTTCATTGCCATTTACTTTTTATGCTTCTTATCCAAAACCCCAAAATAACTCATAACCAATAACAAGACACTTCATTACAATTCCTAGGGAGAACGACCCGAGGTTTGAATACTTCGGTTTATAAATTTTAGGGGTTTGTTACTTGTGACAAACAACTTTTTGTATGAAAGGATTATTGTTTGGTTTAGGAACTATACTTGCAACGAGAATTCATTTGTGAAATTCTAAACCATCAAAAATCCATTCGTCAAAATGGCGCCGTTGCCGGGGATTTGCAATGGTGTTATGTTATTGGTTATTGTACATATGTGAATAGTGTGAATATCTTGCTTTTTGCTTTATTTGCTAGTTGTAGAATTTTGTTTCTTTTGTTTTCTCTTAGCTTTTGTTTTTATTTTATCTTTTTACCATGAATTCTCATTTTGGCTATGAGTGTGATTACAACTATGTTGTAGGTGATGGGAGCTACAATGAAGATGTGTGTCAAGGATGGGACAACCAAAGGTGGGAGGAGCCATATGCTTATGATCAATCCTCTTGGCAACAACCTCCACCAATGCACTATGAAGAAGAGCCATTCTATGATGCATATCAACCCAATGGCTATGGTGAATCACCTTGTGACTTCCAAGCACCGCCACCATATGCCTATGACTCTCACCCTCAACATGAACCTCAACCATTCTCGCAAGCCTTTCATCACCAAACACCACCCTATGATCCATATCCATCATATAACCAATCATCCACACCATATTCTTATGACCCTTGTGAGCAAGAACCTTTAGAACCACCACAACCTTATCAAGATTACTACCATGAACCACCTCAACCCTCACCATCTCCATACCCTTACCAAGAAGAACCACCTTCCTACTATGAACCCTCTCTCCAAAATAATGAACCTTCCTATTCACCCCAAGCCCCAATAGACGATCCTCTCACTTTGTTACTCCAAGGACAAGAAGCCATGAAGCGGGATACACTTGAGTTTGTGACCAATTTGACCAAGGTGGTGCACACTTTAGCCCACCAATACTTGAATACTCAAGGTACTTCCGTAACCACACGTGAAAAGTCAAAAGAAGAGCAAAGCATGAAGGAGAAATTGGAAAATTCGGTGGAAAAGGAGGAGTCAAATTTTGTGTTGGAACAATTGGAGAAGCCTATGATCATTGAAGAAAGGGGAGAAGTGGTTGAAGATCTCGGAGATGTTGAAAGTCCATGGGAATGTAGCATCATGGAGAACTCTTCCAAGAAGCTTGATATTGATGTTGAGGAGGGCGCGCAATCTCCAAGACATATCATCGTTGGAGACTTGGAAGAGGCTTATCAAGAGATGGATTCAATCATGGATGAATTTCTCTCTACAATGGAATCCTCTCCCATTGGACATGGAGTTGAAAGTATAAAAGAGTGTGCACAACCCCCCATACCCTTGGTGAGCAATGAGAAAGAGAGCTACCAAGAGGAAAACGTTGGCATGGTGTATATCGAAATTGAAGAATATGAAGAGGTTAACCAAAAAATGGATTTATTCATCAATGAATTTCTATCCAAAATTGAACCACCTCCCATTAGGCAAGCAATCAAAGTTCTTGAAGACAACACCAAGCTATGTGATAAAAGAGGAAAGGTTGGAATCAAGGAAGCTCGTAAAGAGGTGGAAATACACAAAGAAGAGCACAAGGATGCATTGTCTAAGTGTGGGGAAGTCTCCCTTCCCAAGTTACCATCTAATACAACATTTAAGTGGGTAAAATCTCTATCTCTAAGCTTTAATCTCTCACTTGAATATGGTTTTCTTGAAAATGATGGTCAACTTAGAACTCTTTGTGGAATTAAACGTAAAAACGAGTTGTGTAGTGGTTGGAAAACAGGTGTTAAGCTTATCAAGGCCAAGGCCTCAAGGCATAGAGATGATGTTGGGACAAGAATTGCTTTATATGGATCTAGGAGGAAGCATTGGTGGAGTAAAGAGAATTCTATGTGTCAATTACCTTTATGTCAACCGCTCATCCGACAAAACCATGAAACTCAACTAACGGATGGGTGTGAAGACAAGATATGGGATCCCGGTTCGCTATGTGAAGACCAACTATGGGGACTCGTATCCTGGGTAGAACTGTGCCCGAGCTTGATGAATATGGTTGGAAATTCTGTCAACCAATTGAGGAGCAAAAATCCTTAGAGATTCAAGGATGAGTACAAACATAAGCCACCATGACAATAAGCATCTCAAAATGTCCAACTTAAGGACTTAAACTAAAAGTGCTAGGTGGGAGACACCCCACCATGGTAAACTCTTTCCATTCTCTTTTGAATTTGCCTAATAAGTGATTTGAGTTACCATTGTAGGTAGATATTTCACATAATTTGTTTGTACAACTTAATTGTTAGCTTAGTCACATGCATGTTGTGTTTAGTAGTAGATGAATAATATCAACAATTGCATTTTTGTGAATTGCATGATGGTTGAGTGAATAAGAGTTGTGAACACTAAGGGGAGCACCCAGTAAATTTTTTTTTTCTGAAAAAAAAAGGGGGGGCGTGGACGCGCGCGCACAACGTACGCGTACGCGTCCCGACGCGCATGCACCACGAGCCACACTCCAGAGAGTTGGGCCTCCCTTGGGCAAACATTGTTCCTTGAGCCTAACATTGACCCACGCGGACGCGTACCTGCCGCGTCCGCGCCGATTTGCTGCTGCAATTGATTGAGCCGAACCCCAGAGAGTTAAGCCATTTCTGGGCTAGCTCTAGGCCCCAGGCCCAACTAGACCTGCGCGAGCGCATGCATCGCGCCGGCGCGCCATTTCACAACTCGTCAAAGTACGCGAACGCGCACTTGCCGCGCGCGCATCCTTGCGTGGTGCCACCAAACTGGGCCATGGACCAGAGAGTTGGGCGTGCCTCAAGCCCATTCTAAGCCTCAGGCCCAATCTCATGCACGCGTGCGCGCAAGGTATGCGCACGCGCCCCTGCCTAATATGCCACCCCACGTTAGCGCGCACTGTACGCTCACGCGTGGTTCTCCATTCCCCTCAATGCACGCGGACGCGTACTTGCCGCGTGCGCGCAAATCTAGTGGCGCGACTCTCAGGCCATTCTCTAGAGAGTTAGGCCTGAGTTGGGCCAACTCTAAGCCCCTAGCCCAACTCCATGCACGCATGCGCGCACGGTACGCGCACGCGCCCTTCCCTATTTTGCTCACCCCCGCTCAAGCGCGTTGTACACGCATGCGTAGGACCCACGTTTTTTTCAACGGACGCGGACGCGCAAGGTGCGCGCGCGCGCCGATTCAAAAATAGGGATAACCCTAGCTCGCGAAGCACACTGCGCAGTCGCGCACCCCATTTCCCCAGCCTCCATCTTCTTCTTCTTCTCTCCTCCAACTGCCATCGCAGCAGCAGCACTGGCCGCCGCCGCGCCATCATCACCGCCGGCCACTCGCCCTCAACTTCTCTTCCCCTCTCACCACCACCCGTCCTCTCCCTCTCTCTCTCACTCCTCTCTTTCTCCACCACCACGCCACCATCTCCGCCACCGCGCCACCATCACTGCCTTCCCCTCTTCTCCCTCCCCTTCTCTCTTCCTCCTCGGACCTCCTCTCTGTCTCCGTCCCTCTCTGCCTCTGTCCCAACCGCCGCGACCACCATCGCCGCCGGTGCAACCCCACAGCCGCGCTGCTCCGGCCAGTTCCCCCACCGCCTCACTTCATTTTTCTTCCCTCCTTTTCCCTCGGTTCAATCTCTGCAACTAGGTTCCTCCTCTCCTCTGTTTTACTTTGTTTCGCTATTTTTTTTGTTAATTCCGTTAGTGTAGTTAGAATTAGATTAGTTAGTTAGCTTAGTTTGATTTAGGTGGTTAGAGAATCTGGGCTGAGTAGTGGATTTAGGCATTGTTTGACTCTATGTTGCTATATGAAACTGATCTATTCTGCTGCGTATGCCATTTGTGTTGCTGGGTTGTATTTCACTGCTGCTGTGCTTAATTGATATTGTCTTCTTACTGCTCATGCTATGTTGCTATCCGGGAACGTCCAATTTTTAGCCGGAATGCTGCCCGATTTTCAAGGAAATTAGTTTCATCTTGATCTTTATTTCAGTTTTGGGCAAATTTCCGTTTCCTTTTTGACCTCCCGGATTTGCACATTCATGGTGAACATAAACCACAACTTTTCTTTTCATTACGCATAAATATCATATCACTAACCTACTTTTCTAACTTACTAACTTCTTTAACCATTCCACTTCCACTCACCTTTAACCATCTTTAACAAATTCCTTCAACTATATGATGATATTGTTGCCTTGTGAATATGAGTTGTTGACTTTAGTGAAGCTTGCATTTTTTTTGGTTTACTTGTTCACTTTTGCATATTCATTGCAACATCATGATTGTTCTTTGTCATTTATGACCTGACCATGTTTTCTTTGTTACATGCTAATTGTTTTATATATTCTATCACATTTTTCAGGATGTCAGATAAAGGCAAAGCCATAGCCACCGCCTCTAAGAAGAGAAAACACTCTACCCCCTCCATTCCTTCCATCTACAAGAACTATGCTAAGAATCCATTGCATGACGAGGATAAAGAGAATCAGCAGTTGCCTTCTACCAATCCAGACAAATTCCCCAATCTCTACTGTGAGCTTCGGTTCTCTAGATATCGAACCACGAAGCTAAATATTGAGAAGAAGTTGCTCCTACCTAATGATGTGAGACGGCGCATTAACGGTCGGATCCTTGAGTTAGGTATTGACTTTGTTGACCGGGATTTGGGTGACATCAATATATCTTGGGTGAAGGAATTCTACTGCAATTTTTTCCGTCCGACCTTGGATTCAGTTCAGGTGCGGGGTAGAGAGATTATGGTCACCGAGACCGCCATTGGGGAGGCATTACACTGCCGACACATTCCGCATGACCTGTGTGCCCATCATCAGGCTGAGATAGCCATCCATACCATGACTTTTGATTATGAGGCGCTTCGGTGTGTGATTGGGATACCGGATGCTTCATGGGTTATGGATGCGGGCAACACCAAGCCAAAGGGGATGCTATTCACTCATTTAACTAGGGAGGCCAGGACTTGGCAGATGATATTCGCCCACTACGTCCTGCCTACCACCCACTTTTCTGAGGTCCCCATGGAGATGCTTCTGCTGATCGGGTGTGTTATGGAGGGGAAGGATGTCTCCTTCCCTAGACTTATCCGACAGTGCATGTGGCGGGCGCATATTCGTGGCCTACTTCCATTTCCTACATTGGTCATGAGTATGGCAGCCTTAGCTGATGTCCCATGGTCAGATGATGATGTGCGACCACCACCAGCTGATGCAGATGACAGGGAGGTTACTATCCCCTGGGGTGTTTGGGTGCACGAGAAGCCACCTGCTAGACGCCGCTCTCGGGCTAGAGCTGTCGTAGGGACACCTTCACCACCAGCCCCTACAGCTGGCCCATCATCTTCTACACCCGCAGCTCCTTCACCATCTACAGACCCTCCCGCAGCACCTGAGCCTACCTATCTCCTGGTCCAGCGTCTCTTCCGGTTCTTAGAGCGAGAGCGCCACCATGTCAGACGCCGTTTGGATCGGATGGACCAGACACTTATCTCTCTGGGCGCTGAGCTACCTCCGCTTCTCGATTCTCCGGCCTCCGATGAGCTGGATCATCAGGAGGAGGACGCAGAGGCGCCGGTTCAGTAGGATGCCCCTGACACTACAGAGCCACCTCAGACACAGGAGACTCAGCCGGTCCCACAGCCACAGTCAGAGCCAGAGCCTATCGTTGTACCTCCCACTGATCCTCCGGTTTAGCATCGAGGACGATGCTTGATTTTAAGTGTGGGGAGGGCACCGGTAGCATTATCTGGGAACCGGTGAACTTTTCAGCCTAGTTATCCTATTTTGCACCTCTTTGTATATATTTTGATGCCATTTCTAGTTTGCTTTGGATACTTTTATTGCTTATCTTGGATTTTAGATATTTTGATGCTTTTGGATATTTTTAGATGTTTTGGATGCTAGATTCCGTACTTTTAGTTGGATTCCTCTTTATACATTTTGTTTATCTTTGTTTTTAGTTTGCGGTTGTGATCAGAAATCATGTTTTAAGTGAAACTTAGGCACCCTTTTTGCATAATATATTGGTTCTAAGTGAAAAAGGAAAGGGTGAACTAAGAAAATTTTTGAACTTTTCAATCACAACAATACTTAGTCAAACATTGATATTTTTCAAGGAGTTTAAATATAGGGCATTAACCCAATTGATTGAAAAAGAATTTTTGAAACTTGCTTGAATTTCATACCTTGTGAAGCATGTATTGAATTGAGAACACAAGCTTGTGAGACTTGAGCCTATTGATGTGGTTACATTTTATAACCACTTATTTTCCATTCTTGTGTGAATTTGTTCTCTTCCCATGATTGTGATCCTTAATTTGCTTGATTCTATATATCCGTTTATTTCTTGTGTTTGTGCATTTATATGATTGAGGCCATTATTTCATTTGCCACTTACCCAAATAGCCAACCTTTTATTCTCCATTGTTAGCCAATTTTGAGCCTATGCTTAACCAACTCATTCTTATTTTAGCTCATTACAAGCCCAAGGCGGAAAACCAATGAAAAGCCCTTGTTTGGATCTTTGATTAGCCGAGGCTAGTGAGAGTGTGTATTATTCAAGTTGGTGAGGCTTGGGAACATTGGATGGGATAAAAAGGGGCAATACACTTTTATGTTTAGGAATTGGGCACATATTCATGTATTGATCAAATGTAGAGACCTTATGCATTGATGTTCTTGTATTTAGTTTGAAAGAAGAAAAAGAAAAAAATATATATATAAAGGAAAGAAAAAAAAATGAAAAGAAAAGAAAAAAAGAAGAAGATGTATATAGAAAAAGAAAAAAAAAAGAAAGAAAAGAGAAAAGCAATAAAGGGGGACAAAATGCCCCAAAGTGAAGCTCAATAAGAGTCAATGCATAAGTGTTGTGAAATGAAAAAGAAAATGCATGAGTATGTGAAAAAGTGAAGAATGGGTAGTTAGAATAGCTCGCATTTGTATAGGTCATTAAATAGGTTAGGTGGAAAAGTCTATGCTAATCAAAGATTCAAATCCTAGTCCACTTGACCATAAATGATCCTACCTTGACCCTGACCCCATTACAACCTAAATGAAAGACCTCATGATGAATGTATGCATGCATTGAATAAATGTTGATTGTTAGAAGAAAACCAAATTTTGGAAAACACGATTAGAAGAGAATTGAGTGAATTAACCCTTAAACACTTGAGTGAATAGAGCGGATACACATCCGGTGAGGGTTCAAAAGTTCAATCACATGTGTCCACCCATATTATCTATAATCTTGCAAGTTGAACTCTTTTGACAATTCAATACAATTGTGGTTTGGACTTAGTCCTTATTACTTAGCTCTTGTGCTTACACATGCTCTCTTGGGAATTGATTCGTTTGAACTAAGCATTTCCAATTGCTTTAGATAGTTGCATTTAGATAGGACTCATATAGTTTAGTTGCATTCAATAAATGTCATAACCCTTAGTTCCTTCTTATTTTAGCATGAGGACATGCTAAGGCTTAAGTGTGGGGAGGTTGACAAACCCCAATTTGACGGTTTGTTTTGCATTGAATTTAGAGTATTTTGATAACCTTTTGTCACATTTAGCCTAGGAATTAGCATGATTTTGTTATCTCTCCCATATTTGTGCTTAAGTGTAAAAACATGCTTTTTAAGCCTTATTTTGATGAATTCTAGTTCCTCTTTGATTCCATAAGATGCCTTGATGTGTTTGCTAGTAATTCCAGGATTGAAATAGGCTAGGCATGGATCAAAGGAAGCAAGGAAGGAAGCATACAAGTGGAGAGAAGCATAAAAAGTCAAAGAAGCAAAGTCAGTCATGCACGTGCACGCGCACAAGGCGCTCGCGCGCACATCGCAGAATTAGCCAGGGACGCGCACGCGTACCGTGCGCGCACGCGTCGATGAGGGCACATGACCTCACTAATGCAACACGTGCCTGGCGATTTGAGAGGGTTTCTGAACCCATTTTTGGCGCCAAATTGCTAAGGGAAAGGAATAAAAGGATGAAGGATTAAGGGGAAGGCATCATCATTGTGATAACCATCACTTCCAACTAACTAATCACTTTAGTTTAGGGTTTTAGAGAGAGAAGCTCTCACTTCTCTCTAGAATTAGGATTAGGTTTAGTTCTTAGATCTAGGTTTTAATCTTTGCTTTCTTCCACTTCTATCTCTCAATTCTTTGTTGCTACATTCAATCTTCTTCTACTCTTTTGTTGTAATTTCCTTTATGTTGTTCTTATATTTTGTTGTAGATCTCTAGTATTGTTCTTTCTACATTCTACCAATTCAATAAGAGGTAATTCATAATAAATGTGTCTTCCTTGCTTTTCTATTGTTGATCTCTTGTTTTTGTAGTTGTAGATTCCTTTAATTCTTGCAATTAATAATGTTTACGTCTATTGCACTTTATGTGTTTGTTGAAATGTCTCTTTTAGTTTTAGTGTAGATTTTGTTCCTCTTGGCCTAGGTAGAGTAATTAGTGACACTTGAGTTATCTAATTCCTTTGTTGATTGATAATTGGAGAGATTGCTAATTGGTTTGGAGTGCACTAAAGCTAGTCTTTCCTTGGGAGTTGGCTAGGACTTGTGGCTCAAGACAATTCATCCACTTGACTTTCTTTTAATTAGCAAGGGTTAACTAAGTGGTAGCAATGAACAATTCTCATCACAATTGAGAAGGATAACTAGGATAGGACTTCTAGTTCTCACACCTTACCAAGAGCCTTTTTTAGTTGTTAGTTTATTTTCATTGC